>NW_008824594.1:436996-438473 GCF_000699105.1 Pygoscelis adeliae
TCTCGCACACGCTGCAACATACGCTCGCCTGCCGCAGCCCACGTGGACACCCTCCACATGCCGGGATGGCCTCAGCCCTGACGCGCTCCTGGCCCTTTCCGTGAGCCCCGCCACCGGCAGCCCCCTCTTGCCCCACTCCGGATTTCCCCAGCAGTGACACATCCTTCCCCAGCGCACATCCCCACATCCCCTTTCCTGGGAAGAGCTGCCACGGGGCTGTGCCACCCCTCCTGCCGTGGGCACAGGTACCCTGGCGCAGGCACAGATGCTGCCATCGGCTATCCGGGGTTGGCCTTGCCGTCCCCTCGCCAAAGCCTTGCAGGGTGCAGGAGGGCTTGAGGGCACGCTGCTCCCCCGAGAGCAGCAGTGCAGCTTCGTTCACGCGGGTCGCTAGAAGAAGGCAGGGGGGTCCCCTGGTCTCTGGCCCAGGTGGGTGGCTGGGGGTGGCAGGAGCTGGCCACGCTGGGACCTGCGTGGCTGGCCCCAGTGTTTTGAGATCGTTGTTTTGGGCTCAGCTCCCGTGTATTGGTTTGTGGCCAGTTTAAACTGGTTCGCAGCTTTTATAAGGTGTGGGATGAGTGGGATCCTGCGAGTGCCGGCAGCTCCGGAGGGGAGCCCCTGGTGGGGGGTGGTGCTGGTGGTGGTGGCCATGTGAGCCCACATGCCCGGGGTGGCCGGCACGGCTCTCCGGGTGGCAGACACCCGCTCACAGCCCAGACCAGAGGGGAGCAACTCTGAAGCTCCCTACCAGGCTTTCAGCTGCAGCATCTCCCCCTCCAGCATGGCCCCAGCGGCCCAGCGAGCCGGTGCCGCCCTGCAGCGGAAGGAGTGGGGGGACACCACCTGCCCGCTGCTCTTCATCCAGCTCAACCAGCTCCTCAGCACCCCAGCGGGGCTGGAGTGGAGAGAGACGGCCAGGTAGGCGTGCCTGCAGTGGCCAAACTGCCTGGCGACACTTTGGGAAGCCCAGCCTTCGAAAGCCCAGCTCTGACGGAGCCCATGGCATCTCCCAAGGCTGGTGGTTCCTCAACCTCAGCCCCAAAGCAGGGCCGCTCACTGCCCTCTGCCCCCGCCGGTGCCTGCGCTGCTTCTGCCTGGCTCAGGGTGACTCGTTTCATGGGAGAGGGCAGGGTGTCAGGCAGGGCGCAGGCAGTGACCCTGCACGGGCACAGTGCCCTTGCTCCTGCTCCTGCCTTTGCTGCCTCTCCAAGGCTCCAGTGGCTGTGCCAGGGCTGGGACGGTGCTTTGACGCTCCCCAGATCCAGCTGCCCAGCATGTCTCAGGAGGCGATGGGGGGGTGTAGGTCAGGGCAGGCTTGGCTGGGGATGATGGGGCCCAACGGAGAGGAGCCGGGGCCAGCTGGGTGCTGGTGTGGGGCAGGAGCGTGGCTGCGGTGTCCCCACACCCCACACCGCCCCTCTGCAGCTCGGCAGGGGCACAGGGACATGGGCCACGGGGGTCCGGGGGCAGCGGTGGG
>NW_008824594.1:439735-441210 GCF_000699105.1 Pygoscelis adeliae
ATCGCTGGAGTGCGCCCCACGTCCCAGCCCTCCCCCTGCAGAGCCTCTTCCAGCTGAGGACGTGCCTGCAGAAGGGGACAATGCTCCTGGATCTGGATGCCCCCAGTTTCAAGGAAATAATCGGTATGTGGGGAATGCAAAGGTCACCTCCTGGGACGGGCTGGTCACCAGAAAGGGACCGGACCACCAGGAGGTCCCTATATAAAAGCACTGATGCATGATAGCTGGGTACCTGGGGTGGCTGTCTGCTGCTCCAGCAAAGTGCGCTTTTCCCTGGGCAGCCCCCCACCGGGCAGCGAACCGGGGGGGCTCAGGGCTGTCCCCATCCCTGTTGCAGACAAGGCACTTTCCGGGCAGCCCGAGGAAGCAGAGCTGCAGACCGAGCTGAGGGAGCACCTGGCAGCCCTCCTGCTCCGCCAGCCACGGCACCAGCCCACCAAATCCCCGCTGTGGCTCCTTGCCGAGCTCGGCCTCTCTCCCTGCCGAGGTAGGCACGGCGCTCGGCCACGGGTGGCGACATGGCTGCCCCACTGGGCATCCCTCTGCTGCCACCAGCCCGGGGCAATACCCATGCTGGCCGTTCGCTTGCACACATATTTTGCTGCTTGCTCCCTTTCTTTGCAGGGAAAGCCAAAAGCTGGTCTGAGCTGGGAGCCCAGCTCTCCGAAACGCCTCTTAAGGAGCAGGTAAGGCAGGACGGAGCTGGGCTGGGAGCAGCTGCTGCATCCTGAGTGCCCAGCTGCTGCATCCCTTTCCTTTCAGCTGAGAAACCGATTTAAGAAGAAGGTCCCGCCAGGGGCTGAAGCAGCCCATGTTGCCGTCGGTGAAGTTGAATTCCTGGAGAAGCCCTTCACCGCCTTCATCCGCCTCAGGCGAGGGGTGGCCCTCGGCTCGCTGGCCGAAGTTGCTCTCCCCAGCAGGTAAACGGAGCATGGATGATGGTCCCGCGCCCCGCTTCATCCCTGTCTCCCCACTCCCTCCCACACAGGACAAGGCTTTGCCTGGCAAAAGCAAAGGATAAGGCACCCAATGCCACCTGCAGTCCCAGAACCCTGGCTCACTGCTTCCCCTCCTGCTTTTCCCAGCTCCTTAGGGGCATCCCAGGATGGGCTGAGAGTGGAGCATCTGTTGGGCAGCCTGGGGGGGACATCCCCTGGATTATACCCACCTGGGCTCTGCATCCACTCTCCTCCTTAGGAGGGTCTGGGTGCTCTCCACTTACTGCCCGGGAGCACGGGGGCTCGTGGCTGGGAAGGGATGCAGGTTTGCAGGAGCCTCTTGCCCTCCTGCTGCCCGTGATGCTCTCCTGAGCGGTGGGGCAGCTCTTGCGGCACTGTTGGCGTAGGGGGAAAGGGGCAGGTTAGGACGCGTTTCCCCATGGATGAGGAACGCATCGTCTGAAGCCATAAGGGGAAATGGTCAGTGCATCCCTTGAGCTGGGGACTTCCTTAGGGAGCGTGCAGAGGAGACAGATG
>NW_008824594.1:441226-451855 GCF_000699105.1 Pygoscelis adeliae
AGGAGGGACATTGCCACCTCCTGGTCACTCTGCCCAGAGCACCCGTCCTCCAGGAGCTGGGTGGAGCAGGACATCCATCCACCTCCTGTTCTCTCCTTGGTGGGAGATGGGTGGCAGGTCCCCAGGGAGTGCCCACGGGTCTTGAGGGGCTCACGACAGCCCTTTGCCCTGTATTTTCCTCCCCAAAACAGGAGGGGAAGGAGAGCTTGTCCCTACCCATCCCTTTGCCTGTGGTGCCATTCCCTTTGCCGGCCGCCCCAGGCTGTCCCATGGCCGCAGCCACCGTCTCGGGGCCATCTCCCACCCAGATTCGTCTCTAGGATCTTAAAGTTTTCCCATTGCCTTGACGAAGATGCCTGGGTGAAAGCAATCCCAGGTGGTTACCGTCATCTCCCGACCCCTCGGAGCAGGCTCCAGGAGGCCTCCAGCACTGATGCCCCACGTCAGGGCTGCAGCAGGTTCTGTCGAGCCACCTTCAGCCCCGCTCATGCTGCCGGAGGAGTTTCCCTACCCCCTCTCTAGAGGTTTGCTCGGGGATCACTGGAACCACTCCACAGCCTTGGGGTACCAGGACTGTAACCGTTTTTGCCAGTTTTGGAAAGGAGTGGACAGCTTGGTTAAATAGTTGGATGGGCTGTCCCTCTGGAGACCTTATTATTTTGCAGCACCCTCTGAGGTGTGGGATTTTAGCCATATTTCTTCAAGGGCGCTGAGCCCTCTTTCCAATCTCCTCCCATGTCACCATAGTCCTATCAAACCTGCTGCCCGTGCAGCTGGCAGCCTCTCCTTCTGGATGCTAATGCTCCTGCATCCTGCCTGCGAGCAACTTTCCCATGAGCATGACCCCACAGGCAGCCCCAGCCGAGGATGTCTCCTCCTCTGCCCCAAAGACCTGTCCCGTCCCCCCCTGCTCCCAGCCCGGGTTTCTGCAGACCCTGTGATCCAGCCGGGGTCCTGGTGGCCCATGGTCTCCTGTGGGGTTTCCATGCAGCGGGCAGCAGACACGTGTCTTGTCTTCTGCCCCCGACCCCCCGCTTAGGGTGGCCGCCCCTTAGGGTGGCAGCAGCCCCCCAAGCCTGTCCAGCCGCCATCCCCAGCATCCCCGCAGCACCATGGTCTCCCCCGGGAGAAGCATCCCCCGGCGAGGAGAGGGCTGCTCAGGAGATGTGCTGTCTTGCCCGCAGGTTCCTCTTCATTCTGCTGGGTCCCCGAGCTGAAGTGAAAGCCTACCATGAGGTTGGCAGGGCCATGGCCACGCTGCTGACTGATGAGGTGAGCCTGGTGCAGCACCCGTGGGTGGGATGGGCCTGGGATGAGGCCTAGGCTGAGGAGACCGGGGCTCCTCTCCTCTGCAGGCTGCAGTGGGGGAGGCAGAGGATGGGGTGAGCTGGTGGCCTCCCTTGCCCAGGGTAAGAAAACAAAGGTTTGGGGTGGGTCTGTAGGATGTAGGTGCACCCGTGGCACTGAAGTGGATGGGTGCCTTTCTCGGTGATGACTGCAGGCTGTGAGGAAGGCTCTGAGTGGCTGAATGCAGGGACATGGTGGCTAATCCACGGCATCTCCCCCCAGCTCTTCCAAAGGGTTGCCCGACAGGCTGAGCACCGAGAGGACCTCATCGCAGGGATGGAGGCGTTCCTGGATGAGCTGACTGTGCTTCCTCCCAGGAAATGGGACCCCAGTGCCCGAATTCCTCCACCGAGCTGTCTGCTGTCTCCGCACAGGAGGTAGGCTGGAGGGAGGGCGCCCGCAGCCTCTGCCAGCCCCTCTGCAGGGTCCCAGGTGGAGACCTCTGCCTGTGACATTGAAATCTCCATCTCCATGGGGATGAAGCAACCCAGGAGACAACCTTTGCCAGTAAGGTCCTCCCAGCCAAGCCCCTCTGCAGCTCTGGCTGATGACCACAGCTCTGCTCCCTGCTGCTGTTAGTTCTGCTGTCCCACTTGGCAGGGGATGGCAAAACCACCCCGCGTGCCCTTCAGGCAAGAGCTGCTGGGAATGCCGGGTTTCAGCACTCGGATGTGAAACTCATCCTCCGAGCAGGACACCTCCGGCTCTGCCCAGCTCCTCCACCAAAAACAGTCCCACTAGGGCTGGCTCCAGGGCTTGCTGGAGGAGATCATGGCTGGGTTGGAAGGGACCTTTGAAGATCATCTAGTCCAACCCCTCCATCTCTCCTCCTCCTCCTGATCTTTCTCCTCCTCCTCATTATCAGGGGATACATGAGGTCCCCCCAGCCCTGCTTGCACCCCTGTCCCCTCTCCATCCTCCCTGTCCCCTCATAGTGTCCCCTAGACGCAGCTGGGTCCTGAGGGCTCCAACCTGAAGCCTGTCATCTCAGGCTCTGTCTGCCACAGGACCGCCATGCACCCGCCGGATCGGCAGTCCCACGGCAACGGGGACACGGCAGCAGCTGGGGACAGAGCCGGCCTGGGGCACCCGTGCTCCAGGGAGGAGCTGGAGAGGACGGGCAGGTGGGTGCCTGGAAGGACGAGGGTGGTGGGAGGTGCAGTGGGATGCAGTATTCGGGGCAGGGCATTGGCTCTCCCCAACACATGGGGCCACCACATCCAAACCACTCTGGGCTGGTGTCTCCTGGGGAAGGGACCGTCCCCTGCCTTGCAGCTCTCTCAGGGGTGATGGCCGCTGCGGGGGGCTGCTCTGAGATCTCCCTCCACTGCCCCAGGCTTTTTGGGGGGCTGCTGCGAGACATCCGGAGGAAGGCGCCGTGGTACGGCAGCGACTTCTCCGACGCCCTGCACCCCCAGTGCCTCTCGGCAGTGCTCTACATCTACCTGGCGACGGTCACCAATGCCATCACCTTCGGGGGCATGCTGGGGGACGCGACCGCCAACATGCAGGTTGGTGCAGCCATGGGGTGCCCCGCACCAACCCCACTCCGCCCAGCCCGCGGGTCTCCTGGGTGCCCACCTCCCACCGGTGCCTGGGGAGCCAGCGGTGCCGCCGGGGCATCCTGAGCATCACCCCAGTCCTGTGTCCTTCCCTGGCCTCTGCAGTCCCCGAGCGCTGACCCTGCACCTTGCAGTGCAGGGAGGTGCAGGCAGCTGCCTGCAGCTGTGCTGCTGCGGGGGACAGGCCCGGGCCCCCCCTCCCTGCCACGTGCCTGGCGCCTGGCACCCCTCCCCTGCGTTTCAGGGCGTGCTGGAGAGCTTCCTGGGCACGGCCTTTGCTGGCTCCATCTTCTGCCTCTTTTCCGGCCAGCCCCTGACCATCCTGAGCAGCACCGGCCCCGTGCTGGTCTTCGAGCGCCTCCTCTTCTCCTTCAGCCAGTAAGTACCCTGCCAGGGACGGTTCCTCGGGCCACTGTCACCTGGCTGGGGCACGGGCCACCATCACGCCAGGCGGGTGTTGTTGTTGAGGCTTTGGGTCACACTTCCCACCAGGGACCACAGCCTGGACTACCTGGAGTTTCGCCTCTGGATTGGGCTCTGGGTGGCCTTTTTTGGCATGGTCTTGGTGGCCACCGAGGCCAGCCACCTGGTGCGGTACTTCACCCGCTTCACCGAGGAAGGCTTCTGCGCCCTCATCAGCTTGATATTCATCTACGACTCCCTGAAGAAGATGCTGAGCCTGGCAGACGCCTTTCCCATCAACTGGCAGTACCGGCTGGACAACGTCACCTCCTACAGCTGCGTCTGTAACTTGTCCAGCCCCGGTGAGCCCAAGCAGCCACGCTGCTGCCCTGGGACTCCACTGGGACCCTGCCACCGGCTAGATGGGGGAAGACGCTGGAGAGGAGGCTGCTCAATCCCATCCTCGCCTGCCCGACCACATCGGCACCTTCCTCCACTCCCCTCCATCCCGTGTATCCATCCGTCCCTGCCTCCTGGCACTGCCCAGGCACCGGGCAAGGCAGCGCCGGGAGCAAGGAGACCTTTGGTCCGGCTCCCGTGGCTCTGGGATGGGGATGCCAGGGGCTGGAGGTGGGCACCAGGGTGGGTTTACAGTGCTGTTTCTAGCCTGGTCTGTAAATCAGAGGGTGTTTCCTGCGGCCTGAAGACGTGTCCACACTGATCCTGCAAATGGGACCCACACCATGTACCAAAAGCATCCGTGTTGGGCACAGCCTGGGGCTGATGGTGCCTCTGAGTGGCTGGTGCTTCCGAGCCAAGCCCTTCGCAGGGGTGTCCCCCCTTGATGTTCCCTTGGCACCAGCCGATGCCGGGGCCTCAGGGGTCCCATGGGGCCCCATCCAGCACCCTGAGCCCTTGGGGAGAGCCTGGGGAGCTGCCCCGATGGCAGCACGGTCCCAGTCATCCTTGAAGGAGCATCCCCATGGTCCTGGCACCCTGACGCCCCATCCCCTTGCAGGTCACAGCTCTGCACGGAACGACACGATGCTCCCCTCGCCCCTGGTTCCCCAGCAGGTACAGCCCGGGCTCCCGGGCAGGTGGGCGAGGGGCTGGGGTGGGCCTGAGGTGTCTGTGCGTGACCCCTCCTCACTGCCTGCCCTGTCCCCGCAGCCTGCTGCCGCCCCAGCTGGGCTGAGCAGGACCCAGTGCCTGGGTCGAGGTGGGCACCTCCTAGGGACCAGCTGCCAGTATGTGCCCGATGTCACCCTCGTCTCCTTCCTGCTCTTCGGGGGCACCTTCCTCTCCTGCACCGCGCTCAAGCGCCGCTACTTCCCTGCAGGGGTGAGCATCCTTCGGCCACACTGGTGGCATGGCCACCCATCCTGGGTGCCACCCATCCTGGCAGCACCCCGCCCTGGCCAGCCCAGGCCAAGCCCTCTCCATCTGCAGGTGCGGAAGCTGGTGAGCGACTTCGCCATCATCCTGGCCATCCTCGGCTCCTGCGCCATTGACGCCACCCTGGGTTTGGAGACCCCCAAGCTCCTCGTCCCCAGCGAGCTGAAGGTGCCAGCGGGGTGGGCATGGCGCTGTCGGGGCGTGGGTCTGTGCCCCCCACAGTGGCCATCCCACCGTGCTGCTGCTGTCCTTCCCACTGCCGGGTCCAGCCCTATAGAGATGCGGGCTGCACCCCAGCAAACAAGAAGGGGTTGAACCACAGCTGATCCCATGCTCTGTAAACAACCTGGCTCGGGCCTGGACTAACCACGTCACGGTACAGCTCATGCTGGAGCGAGAGCCACAAGCTCAAGTCCAGGCTTGGGCTCCCCGCCCTGGGTGTGGAGCGGGGCTGGCATCACCTCAGAGCAGCCCATACTCGCCGCCACCTCCTTGGGCTTGCCATCATCAACGCCCAGTGCCACCTCTTCCACCCACTCCTGGGGGCACGTGCCCGGCTCCCGGCTTGTGGTGCCCAGGAGCAACCTCCTGCTCCGCCACAGCCAGTGTGTCCCTGTGGGGGGCTGGTGGGTCACGTTGCCCAGGAGCATCCCCAGGATGAGAGGATGCTCCTCCTCTCCCCAGGTGGAGCATCCCTGGGTACCCACAGGGCTCCAGCCTGGGCGCCTGGGGCTGGTCCCGTCCCCCAGCTGCACCGCAGACCTCACAGGCGGGTAGCGGCTGCCATGACCCTTCTGCTTTCCACAGCCCACGAACCCAGCACGGGGCTGGATTGTCTTCCCCTTTGGAGCCAACCCGTGGTGGGTCTGCCTGGTGTCAGCGGTGCCTGCCGTCCTTGTCACCATCCTCATTTTCATGGACCAGCAGATCACGGCCGTCATCCTTAACCGCAGGGAGTACAAGCTGCAGGTGAGCGGGGGACAGGGGCCAACAGGGAGGGCCCAGGTCCCGGCTGGACCCTATGGGCCAAGGAGGCAGCCAGGGGAGGGCGGCACACGGAACCAGCTGGCAAGGTGGCCAGACCTCCCTCTGATGCTGCCAGGGAGAGGGCTCGCCCCCAGCACCACTGCCTCTCCCGTTGCAGAAAGGAGCAGGCTTTCACCTGGACCTCCTCTGTGTCTCCCTCCTGATGGTCGTCACCTCCGCCACCGGCCTCCCCTGGTACGTCTCGGCTACTGTCATCTCCCTGGCACACATGGAGAGCCTGAGGAAGGAGAGCGCAACCTCGGCCCCCGGCGAGCACCCCGAGTTCCTGGGCATCAGGTACGCAATGAGCCCGGACCCCGCTCCGAGGGACCCCCTGCCTGTGGCTGCAGAGCCGGGGGGCAGGGACGTGCACATGCTGACCCAGCTTTGGGGCTGCTTGTGTCTCCCTGGGGATGCCACCGGTCCCCGTGGCCATCAAAGCTGAAAAGATCAGAGACCCCGGGGGCCGGGAGGGCAGGCGGGGGCTGTGGGCTCCCAAGGGACCCCGGGCACCCATGACACCTGCTCTGCTGCCCACAGGGAGCAGAGGCTGACTGGCCTGGCTGTCTTCATCCTGACGGGGGTCTCCGTCTTCATGGCACCCGTTCTCAAGGTAGGGAGCCTGGCTGCTGGGTTTGGCCTCTTTTCCAAGGCAGGGGAGTGGCCGTATCCTGCAAGGCTGGGGGGTTTCTAACCCCACCGTCCGTCGTCCCATCGATCCATCACGGGAAGCCTGGCCGGCACATAGGGAGCTGCGTGCTGCGTGGGAAGGGGCTGGGCAAAGGGTTTGGCTTGAGCACTGCAGGGCAGCCGGCACACCAGCGCACTGCTGCCCCAAGTCAGCTGGCCAGCCTCCCTGTGGGCATCGGGGTCTCCTGTGGTCCCCAAACACACCCCTCCACACTGCCACATGGGGGGCCGAGACTGGCTGGGGTTGGGTCTACTGCTGCCACATTAGGCAGAGCCCCCCCAGTGTACCCTGGCCGCATCTGGACTACGTGGGGGCAGGCAGGAGGTTCCTTTTCCTCCACCTCTGTCCTCATCTCTGAGGATGGCCTTGTAAAGCCTTTGATACGGTCCCCACAACATTCTCACCTCCAAATTGGAAAGATATGGGACTGAACATGAGCCGGCTGAACATGAGCCGGCAGTGTGCCCAGGTGGCCAAGAAGGCCAATGGCATCCTGGCCTGTATCAGAAATGGTGTGGCCAGCAGGAGTAGGGAAGTGATCGTGCCCCTGTACTCGGCACTGGTGAGGCCGCACCTCGAATACTGTGTTCAGTTTTGGGCCCCTCACTACAAGAAGGACGTTGAGGTGCTGGAGCGTGTCCAGAGAAGGGCAACGAGGCTGGTGAGGGGTCTGGAGAACAAGTCTGATGAGGAGCGGCTGAGGGAGCTGGGGTTGTTTAGCCTGGAGAAAAGGAGGCTGAGGGGAGACCTCATCGCTCTCTACAACTACCTGAAAGGAGGCTGTAGCGAGGTGGGGGTCGGTCTCTTCTCCCAAGTAACTGGCGAAAGGACGAGAGGAAATGGCCTCAAGTTGTGCCAGGGGAGGTTTAGACTGGACATGAGGAAAAATTTCTTTCCTGAAAGAGTGGTTAAACATTGGAGATTTGATCTGTATTAGGAAAAACTTATTCACCGAAAGGGTTGTCAAGCATTGGAACCGGCTGCCCAGGGAAGTGGTGGAGTCACCATCCCTGGAGGTATTTAAAAGACGTGTAGATGAGGCGCTGAGGGACATGGTTTAGTGGGCATGGGGGTGTTGGGTTGACGGTTGGACCCGATGATCTTAGAGGCCTTTTCCAACCTTAATGATTCTATGATGCACAATAGCATGATTAAGGAAGAGTGAAGTTGATTCTCTTCTTTACACATCAGATTGCACCTCACTTCTTGTCATGAGATTTGTATTATCAGCGCTAGTGGTAATATAAAGAAAAAAAGACTATGTTTTGCTTTAAAATCCTCCCCCCATTTTTTTTCTTTTTTCAAATAGGAGAAAAGTCCACTCAGAATAAGAATATATATAACTGAGAGGGAAGGAAACATTATGGGTGGGTGCAACCCCCAGTATCAATACAGGCTGGGGGGATGCACAGATTGAGAGCAGCCGTGTGGAGAAGGACTTGGGGGATACTGGTGGGTGACAGATGGGACATCAGCCGGCACTGTGCGCTTGCAGGCCAGAAAGCCAAGCGTCTCCTGGGCTGTATCACCAGCAGCGTGGCCAGCAGGGCGAGGGAGGGGATTGTCCCCCTCTGCTCTGCTCTCCTGAGACCCCCCTGGAGCACTGCGTCCAGCTCTGGGGTCCCCAGCACAAGACGGACACGGACCTGTGAGAGCGGGTCCAGAGGAGGCCACCGAAATGGTCCGAGGGCTGGGACAGCTCTGCTGTGGAGAGAGGCTGAGAGGGTCGGGGTTGTTCAGCCTGGAGAAGGGAAGGCTCTGGGGAGACCGTACTGCGGCCTTTCAGTGTGTAAAGGGGGCTTATAAGAAAAGACGGAGAGAGACTTTTTACCAGGGCCTGTCGTGACAGGACAAGGGACAACAGTTTTAAACTGAACGAGGGTAGATTTAGGTTGGACATGGGAAAGAAACGTTTTATGGTGAGGGTGGTGAGGCACCGGCACAGGTTGCCCAGAGGAGTACTGGATGCCCCATCACTGGGAGTGTTCACGGTCAGATTGGACGGGGCTCTGAGCAACCTGATCCAGTGGAAGATGTCCCTGCCCACGGCGGGGGGTTGGACTGGCTGGTGTGTGAAGGTCCCTTCCAACCCAAACCCTTCTGTGATTTTGTGGTGGAGAAAGTGGAGACCAAGCCTGCCTGGTCCTCCCTCTCCCTTTGCAGCGGGTGGTGAGATACAGGGGTGTCTGTGGGCTTTGGGAGCCTCCCCCAGCACAACTCTTCTTGCCTCCCCAGCCCCAGGATCAGTCTGGCTTGGTCCTTCACGCAAGGACCCATCTCTCCTTATAATCCCCCCCGCCACACCTGCGGCAGCCCCAGGACTAGCAGTTACCTCCTGCCTCGGGCGTGTGGATCAATGCTTCCTCTCAAACGGCCCTTGTGTGATGCCAGGGAAGCTGACCCAGCCCTGGGCAGTCCCCGTGTTCCTGGTGGAATCCATGGGGAGCAGCAAGGGACCCCCGTCTCCCTCCTTGCCTGCCCGGGCTTGGGAGAAAACCAAACCACGCTGAGCAACACAGAGGGCAGGAGCCAGTTTACGGTTGCAGAGGAGGGGGTAAAAAGGAAAGCAGTATGCCGAGGAAGCAGGACCCCCCCGGCATTTATAGATCCTGAGCCATAAGCCATACCTCCAAGTGGCTCGGCGTTGTGTTCTCCACCTCCAGCCTGGGTTGCTCCCACCATATGCTGGAAAACAGGGCAAGGAACTCGGCGCACGTTTCCCCCCTCTGAAGACCACGATGTCCCCACATAAGCGGCGTAGCCAGGAGCACATCCGGGCTTTAAAGCCCTCGAAGCCATACGATAAGCAGAAAGCCATGAAATTAAACCGGGCTGCTGGAAATTGAGGAAGCGAATGCTGCGGCCATGTGTGCAGGCTTTTATACAGAAGAGGATGCCCAGCGAGCGCAGCCCCTTCGGGGAATCGCGCCCCGCTGACCCCTCGCCCCGCTGACCCCTCGCCCTGCTGTTTTGCAGCACATCCCGATGCCGGTGCTGTACGGGGTCTTTCTGCACATGGGGGTGGCAGCGCTGAACAGCATCCAGGTGAGCGGGGGCTGCGCCGGGGGTGCTGGTGGGGACTGTTTTGGGGAGGGGGGGGTTTGCTTGATACCAGCTCTCACTGAGCAGCAGAGCCTGGATTTTAGCTCTGTGTGATGTGCAGCCTGGCACGGGTCTGTCCCGCCCCAGGCCCAGGACAAGGAGGGACAGAGGGACCTTTCTGGGGCAAAGGAAAGGGAAAGGGAGGTGTCTGGGATGCTGAGGAGCACCAGCGACTTCTGCACTGATGGATCAGGTGGTTTGGGAGAAGTGGAGGGACCAGTGGATAACCCAGACTTGCTCTCAAAGCCACAGGGACATCCCAATCTGGGAGCTCCAGGCAGAGCTGCTGGTCCTTTGGTCCTGGCATTGCCACTGATGTACCAGCTCTGTTCCTCTCCTGAGAAACCCACGGAGGGGAAAAAAAAATCCCCACTCCAGAAATAGCTGCCCCTTTTTTTCCTCTAAACAGTACATTTCCCTGGCAATTACCCTGCTCTGGATGGCAGGCTGGGAAACCCCCTCCCTCCATCCCTCTGCTTGGGGAATCCGGGGTTGCGCTCTGGCAAAGGCGCAGCAGTTTCCTGCATGCAGGGAGGGGAATCTAGGGCTTCTTATCTCTCAGTTAACCCTTTAAGACCAGCTTGAGTCCTTTCTAGATGTCTGCCTGGAAAGCGCTCCCCTGGCCTGGGGCGATGGTGGTACCAGGACCCCTGGTCTTGCACACAAACTCACCCACCCAGGCATCACGCTGGCGGCCAGCGCAGATGGCAGGAGGGCTGAACTGCAAAAACAATGGCAAAAACCCATCCCGCGAGCCCCGGTCCCAACAGGGGGCTGGGTGAGAGCCGCCTGAAAGCTGGAGTTGTGACACCCATCACGTGCCGTCCTCTCGCTACAGCTCACAGACCGCGTGCGGCTACTCCTGATGCCAGCCAAGCACCAGCCAGACCTTGCCTACCTCCGCCACGTGCCCCTGCGCCGCGTGCACCTCTTCACCGTCATCCAGCTGCTGTGCCTGGCCCTGCTCTGGGTCCTCAAGTCCACCATGGCTGCTATTATTTTCCCAGTGATGGTATGACATCCCTTTTAATCGGGCGGCGCTGCTTTGACGCCGGGCTGGGTGCTGCCCGCACGTGCCCTGAGCATCGCCGGAGCGCCGGCGCT
>NW_008824594.1:453098-453474 GCF_000699105.1 Pygoscelis adeliae
CGGCTCCAATCGCCGCTCGGGACAGGAGGGCGTGTGACGGTCTCTCGCGCTGACGGAGACCTTCAGAGGAGTTCGAAGGGGAGGGGGGCCCAGGCCACGGCAGGAGCCAATCGGGCGGCGCCAGACGCCGTGCGTGGTGAGCGATGTGCCTTTGGACCAATCGGAATCCGCGACTCCCGGATTCGCTTTGACCGACGGCCCGCTCGCCCCATCGACGCCCGCAGTTCTGGCAAGGCACATGACTGATGTTCCGGACGACCAATCAGCTCCCGGAAAGTTCAGGAAGCGAGGCCGGGGGAACGGGGCGGGGCGGCGGGCTCTAACCGTCTCGCCGTGCGCTCTCAGGGCAGCATGCTGGGAGCGCGTGACGTGACCC
>NW_008824594.1:454324-501437 GCF_000699105.1 Pygoscelis adeliae
GCCCCGGGGAAAGGAGGCTGGGCGCCCCGCCTGCACCCTCCCGGGGCGGCCGGGCCCTCTGCTCGCCGCTGCCTCTCTGCGTGCGGAGGGTGGTGGAAAGATGTCTCCCGTGCTGCTGCCTCCTGACCTCTAGGAGTGGTTTCCACTTTGAACCAGGTTTGGAGGGGGAGGTGAGATCCTCCGCCCAGCGGAGAACAAAGTAAAGCCTCCGGCCCCCGGTATTGCTACCCCGGACTGGGAGGAAGGATATGGGATCCCCAGACTGCTAAATTCCTGAGAGAGATATATGTATACATACACACACGCTTTTATGCAGTAGAAATACTTCTTACCCAGCAAGATGGAAGAGGGTAATGGAGGTGTCCTCCTTTGATCTTCCAAACCTGCAGAGAGTTTTAAGGGAAGGGTGTGGGGGAGGGACTGGAGCCTTATCCCAACCCAAATGGAGCATTGTTGGGCCTGTAAACTTGCATCTAATACTGCTTTATGTAGCCTAGGGAGAGAAGATAAATGAAGGCTTTTGTCTGTTGCTACTGCCCACTCATCCTACACTAAAGGGTGAATCTTATTTCCTTAGTTGCCTCTTTTAGAAAGAAGACTTGAGATCACAGCCGCCATCGTAGCCCTTGTGTAGTCTTAGTGGAAAGCAGGAGAAAGTGGCTAGCACTTGCAAGCTTGTTGCGGTTCCAACCTTTTGTACTTCCCTGTGCTTCTGCAGGAGGAAGAAGATGGTAGCCAAGGCGATACATACCATTTTTACTTTGGGGGCCAGGAGTGGGTACTTCGGTATGTGTCCATGTTTCTTCTGAAGAAATGGAAGGAGGGGAGCCTG
Source organism: Pygoscelis adeliae (assembly GCF_000699105.1). Classification (NCBI taxonomy): domain Eukaryota; kingdom Metazoa; phylum Chordata; class Aves; order Sphenisciformes; family Spheniscidae; genus Pygoscelis; species Pygoscelis adeliae. The sequence continues at coordinate 455,157 of NW_008824594.1, forward strand.
CATTCATGGTCCCGTGTCTAAATTTTTCGCCTTCCATTGATGATCCTCTTGTCCAGCCCTCCTGAAAACCGAGCTGACAGGTCTTATCTGAATAAAAAAGTGATTAAACTGATGCAGACCCACATTTGCACTTTGCTCGTGACCACCTAACCTAAGTTAAAAATTGTGTTAACAGCAGGACATTTAACTAAAGTAAAAATCTGATGATCAGGCAGATGAGCGCTTGCGTGTGAACGTTCCTTGTGTGATTGGTATCCTGAACATATGATGATATGGGATTACGTGTTCAAGTACATACCTGTTTTGGGGAGCTGGAAGGCCTACTGTAGATAGAATAGGATGCAAGTAATTTATGAGTTTCCGCTCCCTAGGATGTCTTTTATGTCACATTTTAATGTATCTTTGAAGATACAAAGCAGTAGTTATAGAACCTGGAAATGATGGGGAATGGGCTGTATCAGAGTGTTTGTGGCTCTTTACAAGATGAGCAGAGTTCTGCTTTGAAAGCTTATCCCTTTTGAACCCGCCCCATTTAAAGGATGTGAAGGTTGAACAGCTAAGGTGTTTACTAAGCATTCTGTTGGTCTTTTGACTAATAGGAAGACAGCCTATTATAAATAATGTGTCTGGGAGGTTGGCATTGAGGTCAAAAAAACAAAGGTTCCCAAACAGCTGTTGAAGTAGAATTACTTGTTTGAAAAACCTAGGAAAAGCTTTCTTATTTAAAATACATAATTAAAAAAAAAAAAAAGTTCCAATTCAAACATTTGGAGATTTCCAGAACACACTTAGAGGAGTTGGGCTAATCTCGAAGCTGAAACTGCCTGGGGAGCTCTTCTGTCTTGTGTTTCTGGTTGTGGAGAGTAACGTGGGGAAGAAGCATGGTGGGAAGGATGTGCCTCCCATCTGTGCTGCCTTGCTAGACTACAGGTATGGCTGGGAGGACCAAGAGTGAATTTTTTTTGAAATTTTTTTTCTTCTGTATGTATGAGAACTGAAGAGGCACCTGTTGTCAGCGTTATTTTTTGTTGGTGTTTTTTGTTCTTTTAACAAAGAAGAGGTAATTAAACTCCTGGGATGGAACATGGCAATTCTTGAACAGCACTGCTTTGAAAACCCAGTGACTGTTTGGACTGTGGTCTTGTGCCATGAGTCACTGATTTGGGTGTATGCCTTCAGCTATTACCAGTGAGTGGAATCACTGAGAACCAGAAGGGAGAATTAAATAAAGTGAGCGTTTGCCATGCTGTCTTGATCTGTACTCTTTTCTCTACTTTTGAAGTCAAAGACAGTGGTACCATATTCTGTAGGCTCTGCTGTGTGTCTGCAGTGGTATTTGGGTTTTGTATCCTTGTATTAGTCAGCGCTTAATATGCTAAAATAATTGGATTAGTCAAAATGGCAAATTAGGTAGAAAAGAAAATCATCAGGGAAGTGTGGGATGAAGAGTGTAATGAAGTATTTATCTAGAGAATGAAAAGAGAATGAATATTTTAGCTTAACTTTTTTGAAAATATATTGCATTTCTTACATCAGATCTTCAGGTACTTTACGGTGGGAGTATTGTCCCCATTTTACAGGTGAAGAGAGTGTGCTGCATTTATCCTGCCTTGCAGAACTGGGAGGAAAATCAAAACTTTCTGGTTTCCTAGCTCAGTGCCCGCTTGTGGTAGTCACCAGGCTGCTGGTTGGGAAACCAGGGACTGAGGTGGATCCCGTGTAAATGAGTTGTATCAGGTCTGCAAGGTGAAATTTTAATGCAGCTGTATAGAATATTTTCTAGAATTACCAGTTAAAATTATCACATGCAAATAGAAACAGTTGCAAGCTGAAGCACGCCTTTGGGCATGGAAGGAAGAGGCCAGGAGGCTTTGTGCTGTTTCTGTGTAAAACAGAGGGTTTCCTGGGTGTTCGGGGAAAACTTTCACCGCTGGTTGCAGTCAGAGATGAGGTGGTTTTGACCTCGGTGTAAATAGTTGCTCGGTTTGGACACCGCCTGCAACTTGTTTAGAGTGAGATTTTGATGTAATTTTAAGTATATTAGTACTACTCCTTGTGAATTTTGCTGGCACTTAAATTGGTGCCAAAGGCATGAGTATTAAACAGCCTCCTCCATACTAGTTGTGAAGCCTGTAGGTCAAGGTGAAGGCCTGCTGGCAGGGCGGTGATTAATAGTGCATGTATGTGAAGTCCATAGGGTCCTTGGTGGTTGAGGGCTTCTGGCCACAGAGCACGCAGGTTCTTACCAAAAACTGTCATGGCGGAAAACTGGCTTGTAGAAATGGAGAGTCGAAGCAAGTGACAAATATGGCAGTGTTAGTGCTCGCAGGGCTGCGCGGTTTTGCCGATCGCAACTTTACAACAGATTGCTGATCTGTTGTGAATCAAGCAGGAGAAGCCAGCTGTGCTGACCAAAGTAGCAGAGGATTTTGGAGCTCCGTTCAGTAAGTGGCTTTTGGTGGTGAGCGTGTCAATGTAGCAAGTCTCGTCTTCTGTAATTCGGGGGTTTGGAGGCCTTCAATGGCAACTGGAGCTCACCCAGCCCTTGGCTATGGAGTCAACTCGGCTCCCGGCTTCCCTCTCCAGAGCAGGCTGCCTGCCTCCACCAGCTTGCCTTACTTAAGCCTGTACCTATTGCATAAGCCTCTGGGGATATTTACATAAAGCATAATTAAAAATCAGACATAACCTACCTCCTGCAATGAGTAGAATTAATAGTCAAATGGCATGCACTCCAGATCAGTTCAGTACTTGGAGATTTTGTCTGCGGCTTAATAATTTTTTTTTTTTCCTTTCACAAATCCAAGGTCTCTTAATTTTTAAACTGGGTTTTGAATTCAGAGTAAATACTTAGGTAGTTTGTTTTAAATTGGCAGTGTGATCTATTAAAGTCATTGCTATGTCAGTGAACCTTCTTAACATGGCACTGCTTCTTAAATGGTATACACAATATATCTTTGACTTCTGACATTAATTTAATGCTTACACATTTTAGTTTCCTGTATTATCTTTGAATAATGTAAATAGCAGCATTTTCTCAACCATAAGGAATAGAAATTCAAAAAGTTGATGCAAATTAAGGTATTTAACATTAGGCAGAAAAGCCTTTTCTCTAGAAAAAAATCAAGTTTCAGTTTAGCAGTTGATGGTTTTTTCTTATTTTGACTAGCGCTTTCAAAGTTGAGGAAGTAAGAGCTGGAACAAAATGGAAAATTTTCTTCAAGAATTATTCACTGATTAGAAAACATGGAGTGATAATGCGTTCAGGTTTCTTAAGGATGCAGAGCACCATTTAGTAGGGTGTTCATTCATGCCCAGCCTGATCAGGCATCTAATTCTTGGAAAAATCTTGGTAAGTATCTCAGTAACTTTGAAATTCTGGTCTGTGGTAGCCAGAAACAATCTGTCTAGTTATGTTTAATACTCACTATTCAATAACACTTTAAAATGAACTGATTTCTGAAGTTTCTTGCAGAACTCTAGTTTCCCTTCAGTGCAGCTTGACCCAGTTGAGTACATGACCTAAAATAAATGTCAGCAACCGTTTTCTAATGATAGGTGTAGAAAGTAAAGATGTGAAATACTACTGTATAATTATATAAATATGCAGTGCAACCCCTTGGTAAGGAGAGATTTACCAAATTTAGCAGAACATCTATATTTAGTTACAAATTTGCACATAGGTTTCACCAGTCAACTAGTTACAGTCTGAGGGGGGAAGGGTTCATTTGAGCATTAACGCAAGGCAAGACTACAGCTGGTGAATCACGAGTTCTTGTGTTCTGATTTAAATTGGGGCTACCCAGCTGCTCCCCTGTGGGCTTGGTATTGGGATGCTCTCCTCTCTTCTTTCCTTATCTCAGAGGATCCTGAAATACAGCTGTAAGGACAGCTGGATGATGCTGTTGCAACATTGTCCTGTGCTTAGAGCTCAAACCATCCCTGCGACATTCACTTAAAAGAAGGGTAGGTGTGGAGGGAACGGGAACATAAAGGCACTCCTCTTTCTGTGCACATATGTGGCCTGGCTTTTAAAACTGGGAGCAGCAACATTACTGAATCGACGTGCTTGTTGAAGGAGTTCAAACTGGGGTTTAGACCCTGCAGGTGAGGAGGCTGCACAGCTTTGATCTTAGTAGGTCATTTTGAGTTCTTGTGACGTGTATGAAGATACCTTAGAAGTATTAAGCTGTTGTTGGGGGGTAAAAGTGACTCTCAGATTTAAAACTGAGTCAAGTCTGATTTATATGGAGAAAGGAACCTTTCTTGGATTTGTTTCCCACTTAAAACTTACAGAAGTTATTTTTCTTGCTGCTTTATCTTGTTTGAGGACTATTTGCAGAACTTGGTGTGTAAGTTAAGCTCTGAATCCTCAGTCTTCAGTAGGGTGCTTTCATTTTCCTTCTGTGGATACTTTCTTTCCTAACAGCAGCCCATGTACACATTGCAAATACCATCTAAAGTCCTCATGTAAACCTTTTTTACCTAGTGGGAATGTCCATGTGAGGAATGGGATGCTGTAAGTAAAAATTCAGAAATCAGTATTTTGTTCAAGTACCTTTGTAAATTTAGGAAGTTTTTGAAAAGTGCCTGGCCTTAGGGGTTATCTTAAATAGAAACTTTCTCATTGATACCTCGTATGACCTTGGTCTTCTATGATAAACTGAAGATCAGTTTAACTTTCAAATGATATAAATGCTGGTTTTTGTAGCAACCTTGTTACTGCAGTCTATGTTATAAAACCATGCTGCCTCTGAATAAGAGGGAAAAAATGGGTACAGGTGAATTAATATTTAGATTTAAGGGTTCATTTAGTTAGGATCATATGCGTGTCTGAGCTCTAACCTCTTGGTATACCTCATTAACAGATAGTTTCTGTATTTTTTTTTCCCTGACAACTAGCTCTCCCTGTTTGTTGTGAAGGTGGAGAGGTTTCATTTTGCATATTTTTGGAGGAATGCTGAGCAAGTGAAATTTATGGAAATGTGTCCTATCAGAGGATAATGTCTTCCTTTTACTCTTACAACTCATTACTTAAGAATATTTTCTTAGGTAATGTTGATTATTTGAAAGTTTTATAAAATACTAGAAAATTTTCTCAATTTTTGCAGTATTGTGCATCTTCTGTTCAAATGCATATAGAAAACACTTATTAGCATAAAACATAAATAAAAGAATTGGTCCTGTCCTGGATCCTATTACTTCTTAATTGCTTTTCATGGGATGAGACCACTTACTCATTTTTGCCTTTTGCTTTTAAGAGGGGCTCATGCAGAGTTTTTTTTTCAAACTTTTCATCTGTAGCTTTTCCAAAGCATCCCAGCATCTGAAGGAAAAGTGTCCTGACTGAGAGGGGTTACTCGTGGTTGAGTTACTATGTCATGTTTGTCAGAATGCTGGTGGTAGGTGAGAAGGAACATGTGTGGCTGGCTTTTCTGACCAGGGGAGGTTTTGAAAGCTACCTAACTGTATACCTGTCCTGCAGGAAAAATTATTCCCTATTTGTCGAGTAAAGAAATGGATGTTTTACTGGCTGATGAACGGTGGGCCAACTGAAAAGCACCCATCTGGTTGTTTTAATGTTTCATGGGCGTTACGTTTCAGCTAGGTCCATAAGTTAGTCTCATTTGCCTTCAGTAAAACATAAGCGATTACTAATTAACTAGGATTTTCTTTTAGGAAAATCTCTAACCCTGTTGAACTCTTCCCTTTCCAAAACCATGAATAAAACTAATGGTGTCACGTGGCAGGTAGGCAGTAAATCAGTCGTATTTCAAACCAAGGGAAAAGAGGAGGTCAGCTTTCAGAGCCGAATGGTCTGCTTCCGAGCCATGTTCCTTGATCATGGTGGCTTCAGAGCATCACCCATTCGGAGCATGTGTTCATCCACAGCGTGACAAGGTAGCCAGGGGAAAAGGGAGTCTATGAAGTGGATGCTTAACATTTAGCATTTGCTAGGGTAAACTCAATACCTTACATAAATGTGCATCTTTTCATTGTTTTTCTAAAATAGTTGCATTTTAAAGCCCTTTTTACTGGTACATCTTGAATTTTCACTGGGTCATATTTTAGATAGGGATCTCTGCTGTGTTATTCATTACTATAGTTTCTTTTAAATGGCTAACTGATGGATCAGTAGTTACATTATGGTTTTTGCTGGTTTTGCAGTAGTAGAGCACGCACAAACCTGTTTATACAGGCGTTGAAAAAATAGCTACCACTAGCCTCAGCTCTGAGAATAGCAGAAAGCCCAGTATGATTTTCAGTTTGGTATAAGCCTCTAGATAACTTAGTCACTTAAAAAGTTGAGACTCCTCTTTGTCTGAAACATATAGGTTGGCCTGGGAACAGATTATTGAATTACTAGACTGGGCTACGTTCATCGGATCCACTTGTATGATTTTTTTTGAGCACTGTGTCCCTTTGGAGATCTTAAAAGGTCATTACTAAGAAGGTGGTTTAGAATACTTGCCGTCTTGGATGGGTGTGAGCTTTTACATCAGCAAACAAATGCATTTGTTCATCCCGTTCTGAAGTTTCTTTCACTTTGTTTTAATGCCTGGGGTTTAACACTTGAGCAAGGATCCCACCCTGAAAGCCCTGGCTAAATTGATGCAACAATCCTGTTTTATATTCTAATGGACCAGAATATTGAGTTACACCTGCTGTTTCTTGGTTTGAGGTGAGGAAAGAAGAGGGGCTATTTCTGCAGGATTATTAGATAGCAAAAACAGGGGGCAGGAGGGAACCTTAAAGCACACGGAGAAGATGGACCACTGAAAACACGATTTAAAGTGGACTGAGATAGAATACGTGAAAATAAGGAGTGCATAGCATAAGTGACGCTTATTTTAGTAAGGTTTACTGGCCTCCATTCAATGGTTTTCTTCAGTATGAAGACTCTACATGTCAAGAACAGGCGCTTGATTTACTGGATTTCATGTGAATTTTGAATGTACTTCAGTTGTCAGTTCCAGTTCTGTAAATGGCAGCTGCTTGCTGCAAAAGATTCTCTTGTACATCAGGAAAACTTAGTCATAATTATTTTTGTTTATCAAACATCGAATATGTGATGGCTGCAGGCTGGTTTTTAACAGTTTTTTATTTTTTTTTTTGTTACTAGTTACTGAAATGAGTAATGCTTTCTTTTCTGCTATTCAGAGAAACTTTTTAATGTTGTCAGCCTCTTGTACCAAGAGGACTCAACCTATGTGTTCTGTGGCTTAGTTTTTTTGAGGGTTAACTGGGGGTGCAGTTATGTCTTGGGCTTATTGTTGTGGAACAGTGTTTTAATAAAAATGGAGATTTCTTGTTTGTGTAAGAACCATAAATCAGACAGCTCTGTCCAGAGGCATGTGATAAGGTGTAGTTTGTAGTATTCAAAACTACTTAAGTTGGCATAAGGATATCTAGTGTCAGTTGATTACTTAAGAGAGAAATTAGGTAAGTGGTTAAATTTACGTGAACCATTTGACAGACCCTTGCTCACGAATGCCTGCTTATGCATTTAGTATTAGTGCAAGAAAATGGAAAACCCGGGATCAACAATCTCTGGCATGGAAGAGTACTCCCATAAAACATTAATTCTCATTTATTGTTTTATCTGCATGTTTCAAATACTAGCTGTAATTTTGAGAATTGACTAGTGTCTTCGGGTGCCAGGCTTGAGATCCTTTGATGGGGCTGGCCTGGGCAGAGAGGAGCTGGCATACAAACGTCAGGCCTCTGTCATTGCTGGTTGTCTCACCCATCGTTTTAGTCAGCTTAAATTAATGCTGAGACCAGTTTGAGTGGGTGCTAACACATCAAGAACATACAGCACAGTTTTGTACATGAATGTCAGACTTCTGGACCCTGCTGTGTGTGAGGCGCTTTCCTCGGCTCCGGTGACAAAGCATAAAGTTGTGTCCATCTTTATTTACATTGTATCTATAGCAGCGTTTGCAAAATGAACCTGTGTTTTGAAATGAACTTATTACAGCCCGGATCCTGTAGCTGCTTGTTTCATTATGTGATAATTGCTTAATATATATTGGAATAAAGACGGTCCTTTAAGATAATCCTGCCTCAAGTTAGTCAACTTCCTATTGTAATTGGAGCTAAATAGATTTGCACCCCTCCTCTCCCCCACCCTCCCGATCTAATTTACTGCCTACAAAACTGTTGTTGTAGACTGCTAAGCTAAGGCGGCGTGCAGGTACTAACAGCTCTGCTTAAATGTGGGGGGCAGGTGGGTTTGTAGCCTCGCAGGGAGCTGAGCTGATCTAATGGCTTGCTATTCCCAGAAGAATGATGTTCCAGCTTAGCAGACCCCTCTGTAAGTCCATGAAATTCAGTAAAGTGGTAGAAAATTATTTGCTCCCTTCCCCCCCTCCCCGAGTTTTCTCCCTTTTTGATGTGTTAAATCAACCCATGAAAGTGTCTGATAGCTGCCTGACTTGTCACAAGATGAGCAGTGACTGGAAATGATGCTTCAGATACTTTATGTTTTTCTCTATTGGGCTGGCGATGTCCCCAAGCAACTCCCCCGGGTTGTTAGGATGCTTTGTAATCGCAAGATCCGTAGGGCCAGCACTGGAAGATGATTTCTTGGTGATTCACAGATCTTAGTGGCTTCTGCCTTCTTGGGCTGAAACCTTTTTTTTATTGAAGAAACAGGTTTGAACTGTAATTTCTGAAGATGAACAGAGTGGGTATAGTCTTATGTCATTAATTATGCCTGAATTATTATTTACATTGATTATATGTTGTTCCTATGTACTGACTCTGAAGTACTTCTCTGAAATGTTTCTTTTCTTTCTCTAGCTTTGAAGTGCCAAGAAAGGGCAGTGTACTGAGGTCCCACTGAAAGGTTTTGTGAAAATACCTGCATTTGTGTGTGTGGTTTTCCCTCTTCCTTTTACCCCATCTCTTGAAACTGAAACAGTAATGCCAGGAGGATACCTTAAGTAGGTGCAAAAATGTTTGACTGGCACGGCTGGGTTGGGGGAGGGGGGGACAGTGTTGAAAAGTACATATTAAGGTAACCCAAAGGCAGGCCTTTTGCTGGTGTGAAAAGTCTACACCCGGGGCGTAGTGGTGCACTTGTCACAGGAAGCTCCTAAGAGTGCCATGTCAGTGACGAAGTCCTTCACTTTATCCTTGGAATAATTATTTTTAATAGTTTTGAAGCTGACATCCTTTATGGAATTTAAAGGGGTTTGATATCAAATTTGAAATACAAACTAATTTTCAGTCTTCATTTAGTGTTATGGTATCTGATGTCCTCTCCGTATTCCCCAAAAGTTCTAGAGCAGGATTACAAGTAGTAATCAGATGTTGGCATGCAGTGTAATAAAGAACATGACAACATAAACTGTCAGAGGCTGGGTTTTTCAGACAAAACCACAACATCTTCCTAGTGTGATCCTAATACAGTGTTGCACATCTTGTTAATTATGGAATGAAAATAGTTTAAATGTAGATGATCTATTTCAGCTTCATAGGTATGAACTTTCAGCCTGATCTACAGGCCTATATTAGCCTTAAGGAAGCCAAGGTCCCTGTGCATATATTCAGACGTATTTAGACATAAGTCCAAATGGAATTGTTATAGAAATAATTAGGAAGGGTTACCTAACACAAAAGAGAAAATCAGGTAGTCGTTTATTTGCATGATAAATCAAAGTTTAGGAGCTCCAGTCGAGGGCTTGGGTCCTCGTTATTTGTAGACACTCCACAAACACAGAGGAAGGAGCGTTGTTACCCCAGAAAAGTGTTCCCAGCTTGGGGTGTATATGGAAAATGCAAGTTTAAGGAAATTATTTAATAGCAGCTTTCTCTTTCCTATCAACACTTTTTGTAAAGATAGTCTTCCCAGAGGTGCTAGTTTGGCACAAATGGAAGGAGAAGGTAGAACGGGCCGTCTCTGCTGCTGCCCTTGTCTGCAGTAGGAGGAGGAGAGAATGGTGCTGGTACAGCTACAACAGGAGGCTTTTCCATCGTCTGTAGCCTGTGTCAGTAATGGGCTATTTGTGAGCAGGTCCGGGCTATTCTGGGCAAAGTACTTTTTTGCAGTAATGCAGTGTAGGAAAGATCAGTTTAGACTTACTATTAGAAATGTGTTTCTAACCCTGTATGTCATTGCCCATCTTGCAAGAATTGCTAGTGTTAGTCCTGATATTAATGCTTGCAAAGTTGCCTTTACATACCCCTGACCTGAGGTAAACTCAATCATGGCATTAACATATAAATACTGATGCAGTTGAGTCCAAATAGCTGTGAATGTGGCTGCTATGGAGGGAGGAACCAGTGGTGTAACTGGATCTGCAGAGCTGTGGGGCTGCTGCAGTCCTTGGCAGAACTTCAGGAAAGGTCCCTCATTCCTGTGGGTGAGCGTGAAACACGCCGATGTAGATGAGTGCGCTGATGTTCAGCGCCCCGTCCTCAGGTCCCATGCAGCCAGCAGCTTTTTTGGTTTTTGATTGGGAATTATTCCTAGTCGCAATTGTTTTAGCAGTTAGAACAATGTCTTGAATCCATGTGTTCTTAATGAGCCTTACCAAGTAAGATGCTTATTAACTGCCCAAAGCAGCCCGCAAAATAATCCAAAAATAGCACAGTGACTGGTTACTCTATCACTTTGCTACAGATCTGATTAGGATAGAGCAGAGTGCCTAAATTTTGCAACATGAGCAGTGTATTAAGTCTTCCAGGAATGCTAACATGAAATATCGTGTGTTTTGTTTTCTTTAATGAAGTTTATTTTGTTTAAAAAGTAAAATTTGCTTGATATATTTGGGGTAGTTCGATTTTTTTTTTTAATTATTATTAGTATTATTGTTAGTATGTGATCATTGCAGGTCAATTCACAAGAGACATCTGGTTGATTAGGTAATTTCTTACTCTGCTATTAGCAATAAGGTATCCAACTGTTCATCCTCTCTAGCCTTGTCTTATTGTGTGAGAAACTGCATCGATTTACAGAAATGTCAGACGTTCTGACTTGAAAATGCATTGGAACTTGTTCTGGGAGACTGGCAATGGTACAGCTATTTTAACATTTTGCATATGGATTTTCAGTATTTTCACACTTAAGTTATATTTGTATTGTGGCTATGTTATTAAGCTCTTACTAAAAATCAAAACAAAAACTAAAAATTGATGCTCAACATGTGCAGAAATAATGAAAGCAGCTGCCTTTTCTTGCTGTAATATAAAACTAAGATGAACATACTGTATATGAAGCAAGATTTTTGTGTGAGACTTTAAATGTGCGAGGACTCTGGAAGTACAGTTGCAAACCTAAAGAAGAGCTGAAAGGCAGTAGGAGTTGCAGGGCGGTGAAAAGAACAGACTGCACCAATACTACACAGCTTGTACCCTCTGTAAAAACTGTATCTGTAATTCACTTTAATAAGTAGTGTTTGCATAATCAGTGTTAAAAAGACTTTTTCAGAGGTTCCTGTAAGCAAAATGTACTTCCTGTTGGGGGGAGAGGGGGAAGTTCCTCGCAAGTTGATAGTGTTTGTCAATGGTGAATTAACACTGATTTAGGTTCAGGAGGTGTATTGTTGCAGGTAATGTCCTGTGAGTACATACAAGTGAGCTTGGGGTGGCAGCAGTCGAGGAGAAGACGGTCCATATCTTTACCGAAGTGTCAAAAAATGGAGTTTTAAAACTCGCAGTGGGACAGCTTCTGGAAGGTCGATGCAAGGCTGATGTGCTTACCTTTGCCTGGGTGTTGTCGGGCTGTTCCTGAGGCTGACAGTGAAGGCTTGCCAGAAGGCACTTTGAACGCTCTGCAGTATTTGTTGGTCATAAGTGCAGTTGCTTCAGTGGCGGGCAGCATTTTTACCCCTTTTGGTATGTCTCCAAAAGGGAGGACTGCTGTTAAATTTAGTGGTGTAATTGGAAAAGGGAAAAAAAAAAGTCCATTAGTATGTAATAAAATTTCTTGTATGTAGTTCTCAACTCTGTATAACGAACAGTCACTTATGCACACAGTGGGATTTTTCTGCTGGTCACCAGGTCACACAAACATTGTTGCAATAGGAATAATATTTCTAATATATTGGTGAGGCAGAGTGCCTTGTGTAGTCTCGGGGGAGAAAATGAAAAACGCTGAAGTACTCCTGTAGATAAGGGTGAATTTTTCCAGGAGTCAGTTTTGCATCAGAGCTTATGCCAGCAGGGAGTCCTTAAGCTGGCTAGATGGACGTAACCTGGAATTTGAGTTCTGCAGAGGGGAGTCTTACTCTAGGGATGCATTTTGCTGTGAGTTGTAAATAGCTGCTCTTTGTGGTAAAAATGTGTATCACTGGTTTAGGTCACTAATTTTCTGCTCCTTTAATGCTCAACTCTTTCTCACAGTGACAGTTCTCTTATTTTAGGACCGTTGTCTGGACTAATCTAGAAATCTTGCTTCTTCAAGCTGTAAATCATAGCCTGCTGTCTTAGCTTTAATATTTGTGCCTTGGCACACAAGATATAATACCTATAAACTAGCCGATATCATGCATATCCACTGAGATGTGGAACTCATGTTCTGTGTTCCTAAAAGCCACTCTTTCTCCCTGGTGCCCATTGTATTCATATGTTAACACTGCATTTCACGGGGCACCCACGGATTGGCTTGGACGCCAGGGGATAATGTTACAGAACATTTACATATCAAAAAGAGGAAGAAATTAACCAAGTTGCTCTTAAATAGCAGTGCTCTATGGAGCTCTCCGGCCTCACGTTAACATTCTTTGCACAATGGGGCACTTAATAAGTTTGCAGATGGCCTGGTTTGATTTTTTTTTTTTGGAAGTATAAACGATCCCTTTCTTAAGGTGTTGTGGGGTGTTGTGTGATAGGGCTGAATATGATGATAGTTTACTGCTGGCGTGAGAAAGATAGGGGGAAGTATTAGGGGCAAACAGAGAAAGGAAGGTGAGACTGGGGCATGAAGTGGGAAAGGGCAGCAATGGTTGTATAACGAGCGTGTCTCACTTCTATGGCATTTTTAAGGCGCTGATAGTGTTGAACAGATAACATCTAATTATGAAATAGTGTTTTTATCTTAAAATATTACTGAAAATAGAGGAAATTATGTCTGAACGTGGGACAGATTCTGAAATGTTCTGCTCTCATTAGAGTATGAGTCAGGTATCCTCCTTGTTTACTCTGGCAAGCTGTCATAAAACTACAGTGTGTTATGTTGAGTAATTCCATGAGCTTGTATTTGGAGATCATGTGGGCCACTGGTGGGGACAGCATTATTGCTGTTCAGTTGGAATACCTGCTTGCTTAATTGTTCAACGTATCTGTTCTTGTCTAGAAAACATTAATGGCTGGGGTAATACTAAGTGCCAGCTTGGATACAGATGTTTTCGTTTTGAATTTTAGTCAACTGTCATGTTTCTACTCAAAACAAACAAAATCCTTGTGCTACATTAGTTGAAATTACTTTTAAAATAAAACTGAAAGGCATCTCGGCAAACCATTCAGTCCCTCCCTGGCTCTCGGATAGGTTCAGCTATACCAAAGTCATTACCGACAGCTGTATTTTAATAACAAGGTAGACAGAATTCTGGTGACAAAGACGCTACAGCCTCTTGTGGCAGTCTGTTTTGGGGGTTAACTGTCCAAACATGCACAACATTTTTTCAATATTTAATCTGCTATAGTTTAAGATCTTGTTAATTGTAATTTTTACAAAAATATGTTTTTCATGTAGAGTTTTTTTCCTTTGTGATTTCAAGTACCTTTTCAGTGAGTTGACCAGATGATTTTTATGGTTGTGTCCTATAATCTGTACAGTTAAAACATGATTATGATCGTACATTTTAATTATTTTGTGTTTTTTCTAATATTTTAGTTTTAGTATAAAGCTTCAAAAATGGTAAAATTATTTTTTCTAATTTGGCAAACAGGTTGAATCATTTATTTTGGACCAAGAAGATCTTGATAACCCAGTACTTAAAACCACGTCGGAGTTATTCTTATCGAGTGCTGCAGAAGGTGCGGACTTGAGAACTGTGGATCCAGAAACACAAGCAAGACTAGAAGCCTTACTGGAGGCAGCAGGTACATTCTTTGTGTAGTTTTTTTCTGAACCTAACTTGCACACAGATCTGGCAACCTGTAAATTTTGACCCTAGTGAAATATTCACAAGTCTGAAAATTTACCATGATGATAGGGAGCAGAAAATGGAAAACAAGCTCATAATTCTTACAGGTGTTGAGGGTTGCTTGGTCCACTCTTTCTGTACATATAAAGTTAGAAAAGTTAATTTGAATTAAATGGTATTTCATTGATCAGATGAGATTACATGTGTTACCAGAGGGAGGATTAAAGGGGAGAGAATAGAAGGAAGTAGACTTGCTAAAATGACATTTTTTCTGCTGCTTTGGTCAATATATAATTATTAATTCATTACTCCAGAAATTTAGAGGTGAAATACTTGCTTCTCTGTTTGACTTTCACAAAAATATTTTCCATTCTGTAGTTCTGAGATGATTGTTGGAAAATACATATTTAATGTTCATGTTTTGGAACTAGACTAGATGAACATAGTGCCACTACATTGGTTACTTTTATAGTGGAAGTTTGACTAATATAAGTCTTTCTAAGGTTTGTGACTCAGGTGTTTGCAATGGATTTGGAAATTATTTGTCAGTTTCAAAATTCCAAGGGCAAAAAGATGTAAAAACCCTGCTTTGAAACAAACCCTGTTTGATCATTATGGGTGCATACTCAGACTAGTAGTAGTGTGCTGAAATTGGAGTTTTCGGACTTTAGCTTTGAACACACTTAAGAGCTAGATAAAATAGCATTTATTTGCAGGTGTTTAGATGTAAAGCTATGTACAGTCCTAAAGGAGACCTTCATTCTGAGGAAGGAAAGGGGGCAAGGGACTCGGGCTTTGGGCTCTCTTTGCATTTTGAATTTGAAAAAAACCGAGCTTACAGCATAGCATAGCTTTTGTCAGCAGAAAGTTGCAGCAGCCTAATCAAAGGTGGTCCCCTAAAATTATTCTAACCTGCTATAACTCTTGGGGACCAAACTTTGCTTTGCAGGGAAGATAGTGTCTGGACTATCCCAGAAATAGTCTAACAGAATTTGAATAATCTGATCCCTTTTTAAGCACCCTTTAAAATGAGAATCAGTTGCAGTTTCTCTTGTGTACCTGATGACTGGTGCGTCCTAAAACCTATTGCTAGCTTGATAAATTGTCAGTGGAGATGTCTGATGGCTAATGTTATGAGGGCAGTCAGTCTCTGAGGTATGTGCTTACATCTAGGGTTGCAGTGTTCAAAATGATTTCATGGTATTTAACAGATCTAGGAGGTACCATTGCTTCTTGTAATGCCTGGGAGAATGCTTTCTTTAGATTTCTAAGCAGTAGTTGGCCACTTGTCCGCAGGATTAAATGATTCGTTTTTAATCTGAGGTTTCCCTGCTTTGATTCCCCCATGGTTTGTTTTTAATCTGAGGTTTCCATGCTTTGATTCCCAGAGTGCTTGGAGTAGGGATGTAGAAAATGAGCAGAACAGAAGGAATCTGGAAAGAAGAGCAAATCAAAGAAAGAGTGCTTTTGTCTGGGGGCTCCATCTCCCTCTCTCAAAAGACTGGACAAAATAATGCCATTTGATGAATGTGTGAGAGCAAAAGACTGAAAACACTCTTGAGAAAGTCCTCTAGTTAAGCAGTACTTGTCTTTCCCACTGCGAATTTGAACACTAAAAATATCATTAGGCTAACCTAAAGGAGACACTGAGAATCTGGTAGTTTATTAATAAAAGCCATAATTTGAAGGTGATTGAAAAAGAAGCTAGTGTTTCCGGGAGATGTTGTAGTATCTTCACTGGATTTCTCTGGCTGGTTTGGCTGAAAATACCCTTTCTAACCTTCAGTGAGCTTCTAGGTTTCCATCATGGGAACAAACAAACTGGCCTGGTGTTGGGACTTTGTATTGTTTTGCAGTTTGGCAAAAGCAAGTGATTTCTCCTGTTACTTTAGTCCCCAGCATTAAAGTTAGCTTGCAAAAGTAGATGGCAGAACTATTGCTCGAACAAGCAGTTTAGCTACGGCCTTGTATGAGGTGGTTTCCAGGGTAGCTTGGTCTTCGTTGTGATGATCCCCTCTCCTGTGGGAGGCTTGATCCTAACTTACAACCTAGAGGAAAATTGGTCTTGCATTTAGTGTCTCAGATTTCTTAGGGTTTCTCACATGCAGGGTTCCTGGCTGTGTCATTAGGATCTTAATGAGTATGACTTGCAAAACTGGTTTTGCTCATTCTTCATGAATCCTTTAATGCTCAGATCTCACATGGACATGCTGTTTATTAATTCTGGAAGGTAAGTTCTAGCAACTGCAGTCAGATGGGATGTTCTTCTTCAGTTTGCTTATGCAGAAGCGGTTTTCAACCATTGCATTCTTTAAGATTTGTGGGTGTTTTGTTTTTAAGTAGCTGTCCTGATTTGAGAGCCAGTTAGGCCTGCATGTGCAAGTGTAGAGGCCAGAGAGTAGTTGAACTGCTTAAAAATGTTTCTATACATTGTATTTGCCCATCATAAGTGTGCTGGATATTTTTTTTGCAGTTCAGCTTGTGTATTCTGTTTCCAAGAGGACTTAAAATATTTTGTGGCTTTGGATGCCGAGGGTGACAACCTTAAGTAGAATTTTTAGCAAGAGGGTTGTGCCTCACCCCCCTTAACATAGCAACAAGTATACACATACATACATATCCACGTACACACAAACAGTGGTTAGAGGTTAGATTCTGTATGTTTACTAGGTCCTCTGAAAACCTGGCTGATTAGCTTTAGTTTGGACGATATTTCCTTCTGTAATCTGTTTAAGCAAAGCACAGGCACTTTGTTAATGAACAGCTATATTTAAACAACTATCAGTGATTGTATTATTTCACAAAAAAACTAGTTTTACATTCTGAAGACCGAGAGACTTCACTGTTCTATGAATGTCATAAATATGAGTTGTTTTCATCTTCAGAAATTGAAGATAAATTAAAACAATTGAATCCTGTTCTTTGGGAACTTATCCTAAACAAACCAAGTCTTTTGTATACCTTCCTTCAGTTTGACTCCTAGTAGCAAAGAAGGGATTTATAGGTAAAATAACCTATGGAAAGAGAACTGTACTGTTTGGAGATGTTTCCGTTTTTCAGACTGTAATTAAACAGATTCTTAGTATTCTGACAGTGGATTCATGTTCTGCACTAGAAACACTCAGTTCCACTGTTAATTAGGGTACTGTTGATTTCTTAAAATAATATTCCAGCTCTGAAGAATCATGGTTCTTCTGTGGGCCTTCAGTAAGGTTGCCTATTAAATTTCCTTTTTAGGGACTTTCCTTTTTAGTTGACTGCTGGAGGATGAGAGCTCTTTGCTGCTGTGAATGAATGGTTATAGCGTTCAGAGCTCTGGCTCTTCCTGGCAGGTTCCTCAGTCGGTCCCTCAACACACATTCTTAAAAGGGCAAACTCACCTCCAAAGAGCTGGGGAAAGTTTGACAGGTTAAAGCCATTTCATTTTCTGGTCCTGCCTTTTATAGGCATCAGGAAGGGAAAATGACTTGCTTATGTAGCGCAGTCCTCTTTTTGGAGTACAGGTTGTTTCTTAAAGAGGGTAGAGAAAGGTGTTGGTTGAAGTGTGTGGTCAAATACAAATCCCAGATGCCCCTTTGGTCTATTCTGCACCCAAAACACAGAATTCCACAGAAAGTTGTAAAATGTCAAAATGTTAATCCCTGCAGTTAAAATACCCTGTTCGTAGTGTTTCAGCATGGTTTTGCTGAGTTTTCTAGGAAGTGACATAGAATGTTACTGAACTGATTTTTAAATTGAGAAAATAGCTTGGGTGCCTGTATCCTTACCAGCAGATCTTTTGAGCATGTTCCTTCTCAATCTGAACATTGAAGCACTTTGACAATGAAGCATCAAAAAATAGATGCAGGAGAAAGTGGTAAAAAACCTCTTTGTCTAGCATTGGAGCACTTGGTGTTCCTGTTGAGTATCTACACAAGGAGGAGTTTTGTTCGCAGTGAGTTCTTCAGAAGTCCTACTATTGTTTATAAGAAGCTTGTGAGGAAAATCAGAGTATTTTGGAGAGGAGCCATGTTCAGCCAAGGGTTTGCTTAATGAAACAGATGTGAGTAGTCCATCCTTATGTTCAGACAGGGAGCGGAGTTATATACATCCTTCTTTTCTGTTGAAATAAAAGATTAAAGGTGACTAGAGTCCCTCACATAGATGGCTTGGTGTATTTGAGACTCCAAAGTCGCACTGCATTTAATAATTTGAAAATGGTGAAAGAGAAATCTAGTTTTAATAACAAGTGTCTGTTAATACGTGGTGAATTTCAGTAGTTGATTCAGGCATGAGGGCCTGATACTGCTCGTTGGAAAGCTGGTAGGATGAAGTGGGGGGCAGAACAGGTTGTGTATTCTGGAACCGGGCGAGGCAAAAAGTGGAAGTAATCACCTACTTAGTGGAAATACAGAACACAGGTCAAAATATGAATGGGCCCAGATAAAATCTGCCTGCTTTAGGATAGACTGAAAGGATAGAGTGAGATTCAGCAATTGTAAAATTGAATGCTTTCCAATGTGTGTATGTGTATCTCTATATTTACCCAGTTGCCAAGCTGTTGACCAAACAAGCTTTTTTTGTGTGTGTGATGTGACCAAACCCATTCATTATTCACTAACAGCAAGGGGTTTTTTTGATTAAAATAAAGTAAATTATATTTGTTTTCCCCAGCGTTAGAGGGTTGAATGTGACAAGATTAGACCTGTGATCCAGCACTACCAGGGAGTGAGCTGTGGTCTACCAGAACAGTTCAAAAGATGCACAGCTTGCTTTCATCCTGCATCCGGGAGACCCCTTGGAAAGTGTCAGAGACTAGGCTAGACAAATTCTTTGATCACGTTGTTTATGATCAATAAGATTCATGTGTGGACCTGGTGTTTCTTTTCTTAGGGCTGCTGAGTGAGTAACTTGTGATTTAAATGGAGGCGGGCACCTAATCCATTAGAAACTTCACTTCTGAAGGGTTATCCAAGCTCCACTTCAAACTGTAGAAGTTGAGGGCTGCAAAAAATGGATGATACATGTTTGTCAATTTAATGGCTGCACCTCTGTGCTCGTGGAATGTAACAAATACATTTCTAGATCTGTATCGGTGTTCTTGAATAAAAAAGAAAAACAGAGTCTTTATTGGGGGGAATCCGAGAGAGGATTGCTGGAATTTGAGCAAAGATGGAACTTCATTGTAAAAATGTAGCAATATCAAATTTGAAGTGTGTTTAGCCACCTTCAACATGGCAAAAGCCTTACCTTAGTCCAACTATTTTGACTGTTTTTTTAGGGGGGAAAAAAAAAAGAGAGGCTTTTCACCCTAATTTGATTTGATCTGAAATACTTGTTATTGGATTATTGGTGTTATTTGGATGCAGTATACGGATCAAATAAGAGAAACAGTTTTCATTAAGAAAGTTCAAATAGGCTTCATTCTAGGCGTTTCTTTAGAGATCAAAGCTGTGCTATTACTAAAATCACCACTGTCTTGTTAACTGGAAAACTTGCCTTTTGGGATACTGGCACATTACAGTGACTTGCTCATTTTCTTTCTTTACCATCTAAAGATTCAGAGTGGGAAGGAATATATGGTATGTGAAACATACAGATGTGTTGTGCTTTTGAGTAAGTTGGATAAACTGTCTGAATTTTGTGCATGTAATTGAATTATTAATATTATATTTCTCTGAGGTTTTGCATGATTTAAATATTTTTTTCTAATCTCGTAGGCTTTTAGATTAGAAGTCTAGTCTAATCCTGCTCTTAGTCAAATTAACTTCCATACTTTGAAAGTACGTTAAATGTACCAGCTTCATATTTTTTGGCTCTTTCTCAGTTAGATTTTGCTGTGAAGAACAGTTTCATTGTCATAACACTTAAACTGATGCTTTTAGGTATCAGAGACAGCTAAGTTATCTTACCAGATCTGAATGCTGTGCTTTTGGAATTCTTTGGCAAAGATGATTCTGAGATTTTAACTTTTCCTCAGCAGGGATGGGGAGCGGGAAGAGACGAGATAAAAAGTTACAAGTTTTAATTTGTGAAATATTAAAATTGGCCAGGGTAATCCTCAATTTCTTAAGTTGTCTGCATATTTATCTCTCTATATATATCTCTCTCTGTCTATATATATCTCAGAGGTCATTGTTAATCAGCCAGTGCTTTATGACTGTACCATAAACAACTTGTGCAATTCTCCTTTTAGCATGATTTTTTTCGAAGTCCTGGATATATTTTTTTTATTAACTCGTACTTCTCCTTTCTATTTTACTTCTGCCATATTTTATTTTTCATGCAAGTTGGATTCTTCTGCAAGGTAAAATCCCCTTTGTTACTACTGTTCCAATATGGGGATATTCCTGGTTAAAAACTTCTTTCTGTTCAGTATTTTTTTTTCAGGACTTCTTGTTATATTTGTGCTTGGACTAGCATCAGCCAAAGAAGGAAAGTAGGGAGGGTTTGGGCAGGAGAAAAGAAGCAGTGCTTTATTGACAGTCCTACGTAATGCCTGAATTGAGATGGTATTTAGCCTGTACCAAGAGGAGATCCTCCTCTTTTTTTACATGTATGCTTCCTTCATCCATCAAAGTGAAAATAATCACATTCAGGCTTTGCAGCGGGGTGCAGAAGCTTACACTGGGCTTTGTGCTGCTGCTGGCAGTCGGCTTAGAGCTGGCTGTGTGGTACTGCCGTCTGTACTGGGGAGCTGGTGCCCCTTACAGGGTACAAGGGGTCTGTTGTGGGACAGCTACTAAGACTCTTGTTTGTTGACAGTACACTGAAGCAAACTTTTGTTTTGGTTGTCTTGAGGTTTGTGCTAGATTTGGTAAATAAAGGTCTTGCATAGCAATATTGCAGGTAAGCTAGTTATGTGGGTCTATAATATTCATCAGGTATAGAAAAAAACAGAACACTAGCTTGAACAGCAGTCCTCTTAAAGCTAATACCTGGTAAATATTGCTGTTGACCCAAATGTCTTGTCACAGAATGTATCTTATTTGAGCGTGGTGTTCTTCTGTTTCTTTCATGTGCGTGCTTTCTCTCTAACCAGGTGGCTACTGGTATGATTCTTTCTTTGTGATGCCTGTGTCAGAGGGGAGCGTAGACGTTAACCTTGTGAAATGAAGCAGTTACTACGCTTGCAAGCTTGAGTTCATCAAAATGTAATTCTTCTCCCTAAGTGTATCAGGAGAGTGAGGAAGGAGTGAGGAGGTAGAAAAGCCTGTGTCTCTTGCTTGTATCTCCTGCAAGAAGACTCTCTTAATAGTTTACTAAAAAAACTCAGTTACACAGACTTGGATTTTAAGTTCACATTTTTGATTTTCTGCATTTGTCAGTCATGTAGTTTCCTTAGCACGTGATGATAAAACCAGAGTTTAGAAGCGCTCAGAACATAGTTTGAGTATTAAGTGAGTGCTTCATAGTGTGCAGAAGATCGGATCTGAATCTCCCCACTCAGATTCCAATTTTTTTGATGTTCTGTAACTTTGTGGCAAAGTGTGGTGGCAGTAACTAGTGCCAGGCACTTACCTCCGTACTAGACAGACTGGTAAATCAGGTTGGTAGTCTGGGTAGCCACCCCTTCTGGGGCTGATTGGAAGTATACTGTCAGATGTAACACGGTTATATAGGAAGCAGGGCTGCTTGCTACCTCTTATATAAAGAGTTGCTTAAACTAACTGGTTCGTGAGCTGTGACAAGTGCCTCGGGACACGTGAGAGGAATTGACTGAGCTCTTGTTGGCAGACCTATGATACATTGTTCTTCTATCAGTTTTATAATGGTATTAAATATTTGGGTTTTTTAAGGGTCAGAAGCAACAGACCATACTGAGTCACTAATACTTTACAGTATATGGTGTAACAAGTGAATCTGTTACTTTTTTCTATTGGTAACTCACCTTTGACAAAATATTACTATTATATATTTAGGAAGTAATTACAATAAACAAGTTTCTAGTAATACAAATGATAATATAGTATATGCATAACATAAATGATCAAATTCTGCTTATTTCTAGAAATTCAAGCTAGTTTTCACCAGATTAATGAAGAATAAAATTATGTAAAATATACTGCCACTCATCTTTGATTCTACTTATGGAAGCAAGTGGCTGCTTTTGCAGTGGGTCATGAGCGCCTTCATTGCCTGTTACAAATTATTTTCTGCCTTATTTTGAAAGCTAAGAAATTTGAAAGAACTTAAATACCTTGATTTAAAACAAGCTGTAGTACATTAAGCATCTTGCACAAAAATGGAGTTTATATTCTCTGTGAATGTGAAGTATTTAAATACTGTAGGAAACTCTAAAAAAAAAAAAAATTATTGCATTGCACAAATTTATCCTCGTTGTATCTGTCAAGAAAATACTTGCTGTGCGAACAAAAGGCACAGTGCAGGTCTGTAATGACTTTCTCTGTGTAACAAAACATTATCTCTAAAACAGCGATTACTAATTTGTCATGTAGCCATCACCTTTTCCTCAAATTCTGTACAGCTTCTTAAAACTTTTTGAAAAATAGAGCTGAAAGAAATCTCATTAGATCTAGTTTTATCTCCTTCTCTTCCTTTTCCCCAGGCAAATTCATCTGTGCTTGTGCCTTTCCTGACGGGTGGCTTTAAGAACTGGTTTAGACAAACTGTCTCCAGTGCTGGAAGCTCCACGGCATGCCGAGCCAAGTGCAATCCTTAGGATGAGAGGGTTTTTCTATCAGTCCTCAGTGTTACATGCTGAAATATGTAACTTGGGGGCGAAGGGGGCACTAAGCTGCTTTGGAAGAGCTTCACGAGGGAAGGAAGAAGGTTGTCGTAGTAAAGCAATCGGTGTTTTTTTTAGTGGAGTTGCTTTGGCTGCTTGTTTAATGCATCATATCCAAGTTCAGTGTTCCCTTTTTCAATGCAGCCATCCTTAGAACTGACTTGCAGACTGTTATCTTCCTCAGTTTTTTTTTTTTTTAGGCTAAATAATATCAAATCTTTCTTTGCCCTTAACTCATGTTGTTTAGACTTTCATCTGCTCTTGTTCTCTGGAGTCTCTGTACGTGATCTCTGTTCTTTATAGCTTGTTGCCCCAAATTAGTCATATTACTCAAGTTGAGCTCTATTGATGCATGGAGAGTAGGAGTGTTATTTCATCTGTCCTGCAAGCTGTGCTTTTGTTTATACATCTCAGTTTGTTGTCTGCCTTTTGCAGGAGAAATGTTAGTTTACAAGTTGAATTTGACTTTAAATCTACCAATACTTTCCTGAAGAACTGCTACCTGAACGAATTATTCTGTATTTGTGCAGTTGATTATTTCTGTGTGTGTGTATATATATATATTTGCTGACACTCCTGTTTGCATATGTCCTTTAAAAAACCTTCTTGAATCTGCATCATTATAAAGGCTAAAATTCTATCTTTGCTTTCAAAGAATTACATGGCTTTTGAGTAACAGGAGGGTCACAGTGAGCAAGAATATTCTAAGTAACCTGGCCTGACTTCCAGCTGGCTTTGCCTTGTATTGCCAGAACCAAGCAAGCAGCATGTTTTGGAAGTCTCTATAGGGAAAGGAGCATGTAGGAAGATGAAAATGAAAAGAGGACAAACTTGCAATGTGGCTCTTCTTTTGGCTATTAGCCTTCTCTTATAGTGAGCACACCCACTGCCTGATCTTCCTAGACTGTAGAGATAGAATAAGAGGTAGAACAACTTTATTTTAGCCTTCAGGCAGATAAGAGCAAAGACCTGGAGAGAAATAATGGAAGAAGTCTGCTTTAGTGAAATCTTAATTGGTCAGACTTTTCCATGCTTGCTATCTGAAGCAGCTCCATCCAGAAGCTATCCATTGGATTAATGCTTCTTACAGTTTCTCTCTGCATTGTGCTCTGACGCAGCTCAGTAAAACTTGTGCTCTGCGGTGCCACATGTTGGATTCTGTAACTTCTGATGGACAAAAACTCCATCTGAAGAAGCAGAGCTTCAGAGACAGGTACCTAGGTGAAAGTGCATCTCTTGATGCACCTGTGTCCTCTTCCCTTTTAATTTTTGAACTTCAGGAGGATGCCACAAAGAATAAAAGAAGTGATGGTATGAGTCCCCTGCGCTCTTCTGGTAGAGGAGTGGTTTTTTCTAATGCATTAACAGTAGATGGGTGTGTTCTTTCTTCAAGTTGGGTCATGGTAAAATAAATTCCTTATTTTCTTTCTGAAGGCTGTAGCGTCCTGAGTTTTGGTTGTTTTGTGCTCTATAAATCTTATTTTCAGGATGTTTTGTTATGCAGCGTGTATGTAATGACAGTAGGCTGAAAGGCTGTGGATCTTCTTAGGTAGAGGAGGTTTTATGAACAGTTTCTCAAATGTTCAGCTTGAAATATGAATTTATACACTAGTCTGTGCTATACACCATTAGGGTGGTGGTTTTTTTTTAAAGAAGTGGTGCACTTGGTCAGCCTCTGAAAATGCTTCAGTATTTTGGCTTGCTTTGCCATACGTGATTGGCATAAACTGGGGACTAAAAGTCCATGGGCTTCTGGGTTAAGTTGATGATGTTATTGGCTCTCAAATTTTACTGTTAGCTCTTTGTTTGAAAACATGGAATTATTTTCAAATTTTTTGTCCCAGATAGTCACTGAGTACTGTACTGAGCCACAGCCCTTTTCTGATTCAGGAAAGCAATTACAGCCCATTTGGACTCAGTTTCCCACTGAATGCTAGAAATTTGGAGAAAAGAGTTCAAGTGGGATGTTTGCCTATAAATAGCATTCAAAGGTTATCTGAGTTCTCCTCTTCCTGCATCTCTATTGTGCGTGGGGGTCATATCCTGGTGTTAATCTCCATAGGGGTACGATATTTTTCCTCCAGAAGCCTTACGTTACTCAAAAAGCAGAAAGTAATTCCACTCCTTTCTTCTCCTACCACCAAATAGGTGAAAGTGTGTGTAAAGTAACTTGTTGTCAAAGGTCAGAAGCCCTAAAGTAGATGAGACTTATTTGGCTTAGTTTGAATGCTAGAAGTCAAGAATAGGAATTTTGTGCACCTTCTTCAGCATGAATACGTTTTTTTCTTATCTTGATGTTTCTCAGGGATATGTGGGGTTTTTCTTTGCGCCTTACCCTCCCACAGTGGATGGTACCATTTCCATGTTCCTCCTTTCCATGTTTCAGTAGCAGTCTTAGCTCTTTGAGGTGTATCTTTCTGATTCTTGGAGACAAGCAATTGTCAGACTTGAAATGAGGAGATATTAGTTCTTCTCTCCAAGGCATAAAAGGAAGAACTAGGAATTAAAGAATAATTGCCTACTGTTAGCCTCGGTATTTTTTCTGTAAAATAATGAAATAAACCCTGTAAATTTTTCCATATTTGATGGCATGAAGTAAAGAATTTGTTCTGAAGCTGCTCTTACAGAGGTCGTGATTTCTGCTTCTGGATCGTTTACAAAGTTGATGTCTTTATAGTTGTATGGGTAAATATTGTAAGCACTACAACCTCAACTTAAATTCCCCAGGAGTGACTTGGGCTTTTAATACTACTTTGTATAAGCAATGAGAAGCAGTCTGATTCTTTTCTCTCGGTCTCTAGCCTGGATGCTTCCTTGAAATACGGGAGTGTCAGAGCTGATGTCCAAAGCTCTGAATTTGGAGCCTAGCTCCTTTGATGCTTGCTGGGGCTCTCGGTAGATGATACCAATTTTTGCATGTTCGTTTAGCACTGTGTACTGTCATTACGATCCAGTTGAGTGTGGTGGTATGTATGTGTGCCCTCACGCTTCATTTGACAGGGTGTGAGCAGGTGACTGCCCGTCTCTAGGGGTGATGTGCTGAGTCTGCCATTTGAGCGTGTGCCCATTTAAAAGCTAAACAAAGCCAAGCAAACAATTCAGCTTGTGGCTGAAGTTTTCCCTTAGCTAATCACAGTAATACTGGCAAGCGTGATACAACCAGAAGAGTATTTGTTTTAAGTGCACAAATGTGCTTGAATACTTGCTGGTGCTGCAGCCCTGGAAAAGATGTTGAGGGAGGGAAGAGAAGGCTGGCAGTGGAAAAGGCGTCGGGCACCCAAATAATTCACTGTGATTTTGCTGCCATGGCAAATCTTTCTGGGTGTGTATCGCTGGCTTTTATCTATGTTAAGGGTGAAAAAAACCCTAAAAAAAATCCCTGACTTGGTCATTCAAAAAAATTCAAAAATGAAGTGATAAGCTCCTATTTAACTGTAATGTACAGTACCTCCCACTTAATCCTAAAGAAGCACCAAAACAAATTCACATTCAGAGTAATGTAGATGTTTATAAACTAGTGCTTAATCCCATCCTTGTCCTTTATAATTTGGATTAGTTAGCATGGTGTTTTGAATATTCCTCTCAAATGCAAGACCATACGTTTTCTTACAACCAAAAACAAGTTAGAAAGGAGGCCTTAGTTGCCATGTGTAAAAGTGCTTTTTTTTAATTAAAAAAAAACAAAACAAAACACAAAAAACCCAGAACAAACCCCAACAATTTATTGGAGCTGGTAGAATTAGCTGTTACTCTGTTTAATAAAAATACCTGAGTTACTGTCAGATCTTGTTTTACAATGCTGCACTAACTAGAACTAGCTCATATACTGAGGGAAGACAGGCAGGGTACTGTGACTTCTCTATAGGATGCAGAATTTTTTTCTAGTATTCCAATATAGATGCCTAGTAGACATTGGATCTTTACAGACTGAGATGATCTGGAAGAAGAGTAGTTTGTGCTGTGGGGATCATCCCTGGCTTGACATGTGCCTTACAACAGTTGTAGTTACTGGGTTGCAACTATCTCAGGGTTAGAGCAATTTCTGGGTGAATAATTGTTTTGTCTGACTCTCTCCTATTGCAGTTCTTACCTAGCAGTCCCTATGGATGTCAGTCAGGCTTTTGGTGTTTTTTTGTGTGGTTGTTTTGTGTTTTTGTTTTTTTCTTTCTCTCTTTCTGGGCTGGTCTTCTGCCTTTGCTCTTAACTCATAATGAGTAAACAGGAGCTTTCTCTTCCTCCAAGGCCAAATTCAGATGTCTGTACTTGCATTTGATGTGTCTTGCAAGCCAAAACACAGATAGTTTGAACGAACCTCTTTTGTAGGGACCTCTGTTGCCACATATTGAAAAGACCTAGTTTAGCTTAATCTCTTTTGCCTTACGCTTCTTTTTTTTTTTTTTAAAAGTCACATTCCTTGAGGAAACTAAACTTCTTTTTTTCCAGTACAAAATCTTGGGGCTGAGGAAGATGCTTCTTTCTCCGCTCCTTTCTATCTTACCTCTCCATCTTGTTGCCTCTTGAATATGCTAGCTGAGCAGATGCTCCGGCCAGCAGGGATGCTGTGGGATCAAAGATGAGAAAAACGAGCAGTTCCATGTCCATTGAAGCCTAGCTGTAGGTAGAGAGTAAGAACTTCAGTCCAGGGGTCCATATGTGTAATAGCTTTCAGTGCATACTCGGTAGTTTTTTGCCATGATCGGTTGTAGTATTTCATAGGTATGGGGAATGTACTCACCAGGTTTTGGACTAAGGCTTAATTCTTCCAAAGATACTTCAAAACAACCAAACAAAAAAGGAAAAGGAGAGAATGAGTGAACAGTCCAGACCAATCTAGACAAGTTTAGCATTAATGCCTGTTCTGTTCATAATTGTGTTAAATTTTTGCATCTCTGCTAGAGGAAATATGAACACTTTCTTGTACTTGTATATAATTCTTCAGCCTTTGTGTTGAACTACAAGCCCCCTCATATTCTCCCCTGAGCTTTAGTTTGCTTTGTTTAAAGCAATTCAGCCATTGAATTGCTGTTTAAATGATGACTGTGACAGAACTGGCAATTTTTTTTACTGTGTTACTGCTTTTGTCCTAACTGTAGCTGCTTCTTTAAAGCATGAGGTAATCCAAGAGGCAGGTATCTCTCCCAGACGCTTATCTGCAGTGAGATGGGTGAAAAACCTATTTGCTGATGACGAAGTACATCTGTAACTATGACGCAGGAGTAATTCATGATGCTTCCATATTAGCTAGATGCAATATGTATGGGATCAAAGTGCATTTGGCTGAGTGATCAGCATGATTTTATGCACATACACGATGAATGTGTCTGAAGGTCCTGGTTCCTGTAAGGAATCAGCAACGTTGAGGATTGTATCTGGGAGCTTGTCACCTTGTAGCGAGACAAATGTTTCTTTGCTAGAGATTTAATAGAAACAAAATCTTGAAAAATGGAAAGGTTGGGTTTCTTTATAAAGATATTTGATTAGGAAACATAAAAATTTGGACATTCTGAATGAGTGGCAAGGGGGAAGGTATGTGAAGTGGCTGAGGTGGTTTAGTGGCTGTCTGCTGTCACCGTCAGGCAGGAATCTTCTGTTCCTGGCTGGACAGTTTTCTCTCCTCTTGCCAGTTGTGGTGGGTGGCTAGAAAGACCCTTTGCTGGTCAGATTAATCTTGCTGTGCTGGTTGAAAGCTCACTCTTCTTTTCTCAACTGTGAGTGCAGTGGGGTTGGTGGGAGTGCCTGGGGAAACCCAGGGAGAGGAGGAGTACTGAGTCATCTTTCTGGTAGTGGCCAAATATTAGATCGGCACAGAAGAGCTCATGTTATTTCAGCTTTAGAAAAGGTAACTCAATTTTCATACAGTGGGAGAAAATGGATGCCTGGTGAAAGCTTGAAAAAATCAAACTGATAGAAAAGTTTAGAGTTATCCTGTAGCAAAATCTGTCATGGTCAGGAATTTAAATAAGATGCAGAGTGTGAGGAGATAGTTATGGATAACTCTTCTGGTATTCTTCTTTCTTATTTGAACTCTTATACAGTAACAAAACTCTATCACAAGGTTTAAACCAATCTTTTATTTTAGTATTTTAAGTTAAAACATGTGGTATTCCATATCAGTCAAATATCTGTATTCTTTCTTGCATTCTGAAAACAAAGGAAATGGATGGATTGAGTTGGTGGAGAGGAATTAGATGAAACTGCAGACTGTTTGGGGAGATTGGGATTTTGCTAGAAACATCTGTAAGTCCATATAGAGCTGGTTTTTCATTGCTCAATTTGCTTACGGGGCTTCCAAGCTTTAGTAAAAGTGGAAGTCGCTGGCTAGTATTGTGAATTACCTGACTGAGCAACCTGGTGTTGAAGTAACATGAGACTAAATTGAAATCTAGTGGGGAAACTCTCAAAAGAAATGCAAATGTTAATGTGTATTGACTAGTTAAACAAGAATTCATGTTTGTGCTGAAGTATAGAAAATTAGTTTTCAGATTTTGAGATATCTGAGCACACTGATGTAAAAGCAGATGATCCCAAAAAGGAACCCGTGTCATCAAAATATTACCAAAATAACAGTAAGAACTAATTGTAGCTGGAGAAGTACTTCCTAGCTTTTGATTCTGAAAAAAGAAAATCTCGCTGCTACAGTTGCCATACTGGAAAGAAAGCAGAGAGAAATGTCATCGAGATTTCTGGCTCCTGTTCTGACAACTACATTGAAATATATGTAAATGCAAATATAATATTGAGAGTTTGCAGTGTCAAGCAAGTGAAAAATTAGAAGCTGGAATTAAGGGTAACTTTCTCCAATGGCACATGTATGTTGTGATGGCCTTTCAGTTTTCCTCAGACGTCCCCTTTCACTTGCGGATATTGCTCAAGTGAGTGAGTTCCTATTACTTTTAGGAGTGGGGATTTGTGAAGAAAGGGATATTTTGAGGTTAAGAACATGAAATACAACCCAGGAGAATAAAATTATACATCTGCTTTTGCCAGAAAATGCTTAGCAGATGATCTGAACATGATTTTTCAGATAGCACTGAAAATGTCATTTTTGGGTGTGATGGTTTGCTGTGAGGAATCTGATTTGTAGAAATTGAAAACTCGGCTGTTCTGGAAGTCTGTGGGGAACTGTGATGGTGACATATGAAATATTGTAAAATGCTAATTAGTCAAAAAAAAAACCCCACTAAACCCCCAAGCTGTAGCTCTTAATTTCATGCTAAATGAGTTTTATTTAGCATGCCCAAATACTAATTGAGAAGAACAAAAATAAAAGTTGCAGCCAGTGAATTCTGTTTGTGCCATGCACTCTGTCATACAGGGGGAAAAAACCCCACAGTTTTATAGTGAAAGTCTGTATCAGATGTATATAAAAGGATAAATTCTTGTGTTCAGCATAGTTACAACAGGGATGTTAAGGGTACAGTACGTTTTCAATGCACTGGAGCCAAGATCAGACTATAATTTTGATATTCGGTGGTGAAGATTACAGAGGCGTGTGCTGGACTTTGAAAAGACTGAAAGCCTCAATGTAGGGTTTTTTGTGTGTTTTAGAAAACAAAGCTAAAATAAACTCTACCATATCAAATCTCTACTACTCCCTGTCTGGGACTAATAGTGTTGGAATGACCAATTGAAAAATGGAGAAGCGCTCTGGTTACTACTTTTCTCAAAAAGAGGCAATAGGCTATATTTACACTAAAATGTCTTTTAAATGAGAAATTTCAAAGGACCAAACACATTTTTCACGGAGATTTAGCTAAGCAAAAAAATACCATTTTTTTTTGGGGGGAAAGGTAAAACT
The DNA here is from genome assembly GCF_000699105.1 of Pygoscelis adeliae. NCBI lineage: Eukaryota > Metazoa > Chordata > Aves > Sphenisciformes > Spheniscidae > Pygoscelis > Pygoscelis adeliae. Next base: position 485,779 of record NW_008824594.1, read on the forward strand.
CCTAGGAGGTTTAGTTAGTTGTGGTCTAAATAGTTCACCATTACATAATAAAAATGTTTATTCTCTGTGGTTGCCATCAAGATATGTTCTTGCCTTTCCCCTGGCAGGTTTTCTCTCTTAAGGGATTTGGAGCCACCTTCCGCCTCTCCTTCCCCAGTCAAACCAAATTTTTCTATTTTTACAAGCCTTTTGCCATCTTGAGGGCATATTTCAGATGTGCCAGGATTTTAAATAGTAGTGCTGCCATTAATTGTCTGATTGTTTCATCCTTTTGGGTCTCAAGTTAGGCACAACATCAAGTTTCCTTTGCACAGTAATGAATGCTTCCTTTCTGCCACCAGTGTCAGCTCCTGGTGTCACATTCAGCCAGCAGAACTATTTGCAGGAGAATTTTTATTGTGATTTGGAAGATGGCAAAGGCTTACTCAAGGAGTTAAGCTGAGCCTTTCTGCTGTCAGGTTGTCACCAAGTGCCTAAGCTACACTGAGCTTATCATCCTCTGTTTGCTGGTACTGTCCATGGAGAAGACTATTCTTTCTTCTCTGGAGGTACTCTACTTGGGAAAGTCTGATGTTTTTCTGTAGCTGTATAGGATTTCCAGGCATACGATAGGAATTACTGGATTGAACAACTGTATATTGTAGGCTGAGGAAGACCAGCTCTTCTAGAAAGAGGTAGACCTACTGCAGAGACCTTTTGCAGTTACTCTGCACTACGTAGCCACAGCCCTTCTCTGAGATATCTGATGGGCCAACTGGCCAGGCACAGTTGCTTAAATGCATCCTAAAAGTGCTGAATGTAGTTAATGCACATGATCCAGCTCTGATGTACCTGAGTAATAGACATGACTTCCCTAAAGCAGAGGTTATATTGTGTGAAGATGCTTGAAACTTTTGCCTGGATAGAGGTATGGCAGTACTAATCACAGGGTTTGACTGCTGTGGAGCAGCCTTTTGATATGGGTTAGTTTACTAGGAAATGCCGTTACTACTCTGCAAATGCATTGCTGTAAAGGACTGAAACATTAGGAAGGCTCCTGGCTAGCTTTGGCTGCACACAAGGTGATCAGGTGATACCTCTGCATGATTTTTTGCCTGTATGTTTCATTTGGAGGCATCCCATGAGACTATAAGGGCTTAGTCTGTTCTAAATGGTTTCTGGAGTGAGATTTTTTTTTTGAGTATAACCGTGGTGGTCTGTTCATCCACCATGTCATGTCAGAAAGATGCTTCATTTACCTTATTGCATGATCTGTTTCCAGCAAAAGTGCTGAACTTTTTTTAATCTCAGGAAGGTGGTGGGAGAACTTGAATCTAGTTCTGCATGAAAGAATCCCTTCTAGGTGGTACTTTTTGCAGTGGGGAAATAAACATGACCTCTTGCTGGAGTCTCTTACAGTTTGAGTTCATCCCAAAATCTGGCACTTGCAAGTGGGGAGGGAATAGCCAACAGAAGACTCGTCGCTTGTTTGAAGGTTTTTATATCTTAACTAGAAGCTGGCATCTTGCTGATGCGTGATTTTGAGCTATTATGACTTCGGGGCGGCAGGGGGGAATGTGTGTGTTAAATACTTATTCATTGGATTTTATCTTAGAAAGGGATTTTGGGGCAGAAGACAAGCTGTTTTTGATATATTACATTGGCTTTGTAGTACCCTGAACTTTCACACTTTGATAGGTTTACCACTAAAACCAACAGAAGACAGCCAAGGAACCGAACCTCTGTGGCAACACATGAATTGAGTAAACTTCAGGGTTACCATTTCAATCTGGGAATGCCATTGAGTTGAAATCTGGTAAATACAGCCAAAGCAACATTCTCCTACTCTGGGTTTTCTGTTTGGTTTTATAAGGTGATAAATCATCTGCTGAGGAAGCTATCAAGCTGCAGCCTGCTCAGGCAAGCTGACCATGCTGTACAAGAGGAGTTACTTGGGTTGTGAAAATCACAGAGCAAGCCAGGGCAGTAGGTGTGGTCTTCAAGCACTGTGGTGCTTGCATAGATCTCGAGCCCTGCTTCCCAGAGAACGGCACTGCCTTTACAGAGGTTGATTTTTAATCGGCATGGTAATAAAGAACAATATTAGCCTTCCAGAAATGTTACTGGGTGACACTAGTTGAGGTTCAAAAACTTTGGAAGGTGCTGTTGTAGAGCCTTTGGAGATCTGTAGTTGTTGGAAAGGAAAATCTTTCAGTTATGGTATGGCTAGTTGTAATACAAGTCACTCAGGTACCTTATTTTGCCCTAGTAAAAAGGGGGAACTATAAGGAGCACAAAAATTAGATCTGTAAACCTAGCATATGTGCCATTTAGTCAACCTGAATAATCCAGCCCTGCTGTATTTGAGAGTGTTGTGAATCTTAGCAAGAAGCTTAGTAATGGTCAACTGAGTCACAATTTAAGCACATGGGCAATGCATAGAAGCAATTGGAGAGAGCAGGTATATAATTATTTTTTTTTTTCCTGCTACTGGCTGCTGAAGATGGGCTAGGGAACTAGTTTAGTCTGAATGAGGATTGATCGGGCCTTTGAAAACACGACCAATATGTGTCACCATAATTTTGTCTCCTTTGATTTGCATTCACTTGGGAATAACCCTTGGGAATAACCCTTACTGTTAAATAGGGATTAAGGTTTCCTATCTCTGAGTTTGAGTGGTATACAGTGCAGAAAGAATGACTTAGGAAAAATCCGGAGCAGGAAGGGGGACCCAACCAATTTAGTTAATGATATTTTCTTGTTCAAAATAATTATTGGTGTTTAAAGAGATTCATATTATCTATGAAATTGCATGCTTATTTAAGCCCTAATGGGTAATCTCATACATAATGGTATAGTAATGTGTGATAATCTGTTAAAGGAGTGATTAGAAAGGGTATTGCCAAGTGGCTTAGATATCTTTTCGAGGATGTGCCAGACCATAATCAAGGTGTTCTTGGATTGGGACGATAGGGTAAGATTATAAGCAAGTTTGTTGCAAAACAGAAGTATATGGCATTTTAAATGTCAGGAGTAAGAATTCAAAAACTTTGAAAGAGCATTTCTGTTCAAAGTTCGTCTTTCTTCTGAGTGATGCAAAAGATGAGGTAAAAAAAAGTTATGGTAAAAGGGTATTTGCTACCACTGTGTTTAGTAAGGGCAGACGTGTCAGGAGAGGACTTGTGTGGTATGAAATTGATGTCAAAATGTGGGCTTTTTGAAAGGCAAAGTAGAATTAGCTATTCCAGAACAGTGTTTATGTCATTAAACAATAATATTAGCAATGAAACGTAGGCAGGTAAGGTGAAGTAAAGTGTCTGAAGTAACTAGTCAGGGGGTTTTGGTTTGGGGTTTGTTTTTTTGTTTTGTTTTGTGGTTTTTTTTTTTTTTTTCTGAGATATGGATATTCCAGATGCAAAATCTCTGCAGATTTCGGTGCAGCTCGTCTTTGTGCATCCTCAGATTACAAACTCCTGAAGGTCTCCCTTCACACATGGTGCTCGGTACTGCATTAGATATGATTAGGGTCTGTAAATATTGTGTGAATTCTTCAAAGACTCACCAGAATCATACGGAAATTTAAGTATGGCGTGCTTAACTTAATAAAGAGGGTTTTAAACTTTAACTGCTTTAGTGAAGAAATTTGTTTTAAAGGCCAAATGGCTTACCCAAAAATCCCAATGGCATAGATCCATCTATACTCTGACTTAAAAGTTACTTTCCTTACACAGCAAGTAAACCTTCCCTTGTATCTAATGTTCTTTAGCTTAGTGTGAATTAACATTTTAACAACACTTTATTTTAGTTTTTAAAAGCATATGAATTTTAGAAACATGATTACACTAGAAAGAATTACTAGTATTTTTCTAATTACTATATACAAAGAGCACTACTCAACGTGTGGTTTCTTCCTTGAGGACTTCGGTCTGAGCAATCAGCACACAATAAAACACATTTAAATATTTAAAATATATGCAAAAATTATAAATAGATTATGTCCCTCATTCTTATGTTGCAAATTAGATATCTTGCTGCAGAAACAGTGACACTTGGAAATGGCTACTCCTTTTGATTTGCTTGGCTTTGGGCTGTTTTTTACAAGAAAACATAGAGCCAGCACAATCCACTCTCACTTTAGATGGGCTGAAATAATTTGTGTTGCGTCCTTGCTGAAACCTCTCTTGCAAGATTGAAGTCTGTCTGTCTTTCCATTGCTGTGTGGTCATGTGAGCATTGGGACCCAGCTTTTTTTCTTTTGTAGCTGGGGTCTATTAGAAAACTGTTGAGACAAAACTGTGTTCAGTGCTTCTGTGCCCATGTCCTTCTAACCGGCAGTGGCCGTGCTGGGAGCATCGTGCAGTTATTGAAGTCTGACCTGGAGCGGAGCGAGCACGGGTCTGGCAATGAGTGTGCTCTTGGCGTCTGTGCTGTGCTCGCCAATTCCAGTTGCTTCACCACCTGGCTGCTAACTTAAGTTACTTGTTCAAGGCAACTAGAATTTTGCAAACCTTGCTTAGGCATTAAACATGGGCAGCAGGTTAGAGCTGATTTGGTGTTTTCCTGGGTTTGCCAGAAGGTCAATTTGGGTCTTGGTGAGTGTGCTGACAGCACTATACTTAGGTTCATATTCCATCATTTTCAGAGCCAGTAAACCAAGTGTTTGGGGAAATATTTTGACATCGTCAGAGAGGAGCAAAGTGCATGCTTTTTTGTTAGTTATATGGGGAATTAGAAAATCACTTTCTGTTAACATACACAAAGCAGGAAGTTACATTATCGCAGAGAGCAGCAGCCTGCTGTTTGGTAGATGACTGATATCATCTCTGCTTCTGCCACTGCTAGAATTTACAGAAAATAAATAGTATGTGGTACTTTTCTGCAGATGCTGCACTGCTCCTAAGTATTACCAGAAATAAACTTGTAACGTGGATTAAAAGGTCCTGAGAAATCTCTTCAGTAAATCTTCACTTAGGTTCTACTCTTAACATGCCTGAACTGAATTCCTCTGATGTGCTGTTAGGGGAGCCATGTCTGTGTCGAGAATTTGAGTTAAGCCACTTGAGACCTTACAGAACAGCATATGCTTAGTCCTGCTTGTTGCCTTCTTGTCTTGTGGTAGCACCTGTGTGACGTACTAGAATTAATACTTTTCTGGTAGAGTTACTGCTTGTTGGCACAAGACTGTAGCAATTGCTTTTGACAGACTAGAACTTCTTGATTCCTCTGAATGGGGATTCCAATAAAGGAGCTAAAAGAAAGTCCCCTCTCTCCTTCCCTGAACCCTTTTCACCTTGTTGGAGGTGCTACTTGTATGCCATGCTGATTAAAGCAGGTTCTTGGCATACCATTAAAAAAAAAGACACATTTCTGGGCCATGATTCTCATTTCATTCTTCTTTTGGGCTTTTAAAGCTGTTCACATTTCCATGAAAACCTGCCTTTGGGGGACAAGTGATGTAAGATTGTTAAGGAGAGGATCACTTTAAGCTCCTGGGACCAGCAGATGATTCCATGTGAGCGGAAGTTGAGTTAGACTTTGTGATGAACGTGAGAGCACATATTGGACACGTTAGCAGGTGGATGGCCTCAAGTGTGTGTGAGAACGTACGGTGTGCTGGAACTGACTGGGAAGGAATATAAACGACACTGAATCTGCAGGTTTTTGTGAGGATTATTGGATATTACCTCTTACACTTAGATATGTCGATCTCTTTGGAACAGTCTCCTTTGATGTTCAAAGCATACGTTGACACCAGTTGTGTGTGTTACGAGGACTTAGCTGTGGGCTCCATACCAGGGTAATTTCTTTTTAAGGTATTTTAAATGGTGATAATTATGAGCTACTAGCTAGAAACTACACTTAAGTATTTTCTTTATCCTTGATACGAACTTTATCCAGTTAGGGAGGGTAGAGCAACTGATGCTCCTGTGAGAATGTTCCTTTTCTTGAAATAGAAGGGAAGGGAATGGTTGCTCGAGTGTGGATATCTGACTTATTCCTTTACTGCAGTGAACTTGAAACAACTTTGGCCTAGGTTATTGGTTCTTTAAGGTTTATTCATGGCTTTCAACCTCTGTGTTCAAATTGTGAAAATATACAGACATGGTTTTCAGAGAATGTAATCTCTGATTCCTCATGGCAAAATCACACCAGTGGTATAAGGTCCTGCCCGTTCGGGTTTTCCAAAGACACAAACCTGGTTGTATCCCAGTTTTTCTGAGGTCATATCTGTATCTTTGGTTAAACTGAGGAAGATCACACTGAGAGGTTACCAGCTGATTTCAGGTTACCTTAAAACTCTAACCTTGGTAGCTACATGGTAGAAATATCCTGATGAGTCTGAAAGTCAACAAGGAAGCCCATGCTTCAAACTGGAGTGTTGGTTATAGGTGCGTAGGTGTGTATCTAATGAGCAAGCTTTTCCCTTGAAAGGTGAGCTTCTTGTTCTAATACACCTCTATAATCAACTTCAGGCTAATTTTAAACAGTTCAGTAGTCCAGTAGTATGGCACTAACTTGTGGAACATCTGGCATTTCCTGCTACTAAGTTCAGTCATGCTGTGTGCCATAGTAGCTTGGGGGGGGGGGAAAGTCATCTGCTCCAGACTCAACCTAGTTACACATAGTCAGTTGTACTGGACATTTAATCTCTAACTATTGAATTGTTGACTTGTTTAAACTGGTGGAAATACCCTTTTCAGATGCAGCCTGAATCTGTGTACCATAGAATTGATGGTTTGTGGCCCAGTAGAAGGACTAATCTGCTTGCAGATCCTGGAATTCAGAACTATTTTCTTGGCATACTTTTCTCTTTAATTTAGAGATCTGCAGTCTGTGTTGGTTTGTTGGATGGGGAGGAGCTAGGTCATCTATTTCCAGTCAGGGGAGACTGTAGAATCATAGAATGGTTTTTGGGTTGGAAGTGACCTTTAAAAATCATCCAGTCCAACCCCCCTGCTATGGGCAGGGACATCTTCCACTAGATCAGGTTGCTCAAAGCCCCCTCCAACCTGACCTTGAACACTTCCAGGGATGGGGCGTCCACAGCTCCTCTGGGCAACCTGTTCCCAGGGACGGTTAAGAGCTCTCTTTTCAGTTGTTGGGTAATGCTCCTGGCCTTGTCCCTGCCAGGGTTTGTGAACATACTGGCACATGTCTTCAGCGGAAGGTGCTCATCTGAAGAGCTGCCCCACAAAGGCAGACTGAAGGTGTGCCTAGCTCCCTGTGCCCTGCAGTGGGCTAGCTGTGGACACTTGAGGGAAAAGCAGTAAGATCACAGTACAGGTGATAGTCTTTCCTCTCTCTATCCTTCCAGTAGTCTCTTGTTCGGGAATGTCCTTAAATAGTGACTGCCAGGGCCACTGATCTTAGTATTACTGTAAAGCCTGTGCCTTCTATGAACCTATCTAATCTACATTTGAATTAACTTTTTTGGCCTTTGCGTGGCAGCTTATGTCATGTGGAAGTACTTTCTTTTGGTTTGCTTATTAACGTGCTCTTAATAATTTTAGTGGTAAGCTGTAATTTTGCATTGGTAACATCACCATCTCCATATGGTTAATGACTGTAAACTGTTCTCAATAAAAAACAGCCCGCAGTGTCTCCCATATTGAAAAGATGATGTTACACAACCTCTGTGGTGGCTTGTATTCCTGAAAATGTGCCATTGCCCCACAGGAAGCACAGAATGTCAAATGCTGGGTTTCAGTTCAGGTAGTGTCAGATCAGTAATCAGTAACATCCTAGTGAGACTGTAATAATGTGAGAAATTGTGATGACTTGTGTGCAAGAACAATGAATTTGAGCACATGTGGAGAATGGTCTTGAGGATGCTTCCAGTATTCATTGGATGGGAGGAGACAGGAAGAGTTTTAGTCCAGCACCTGTGTGTAGATCAGATGGTTGCTGTCCGTGTGTGTGTGAGGTCTCTGAAACACCTGGGAGAGTGACACAAATGGTTATGAAGTGGACACAAAACCAATTAAATTAGAGATTAAAAGATGTGAGCATTACAGCAATAAGATTCTGACATAGTCATCCTAAATCATAGCGAAGTAAAAACTGAGCAATTATTTAGATGGTACTGTAAACCTGCAAAAGGGGAGTAAATGAATGGGTGTCTGCAGTGGTAATTCTTGTAGTCTGTCTCCCTTTTACTCTGTCCAGCCTAACAAAAGTCTGCTCTGATGTCTTCTGTGGCTGTTGATTAGTTTTGGCATGTGCAATATAAAAAAAAAGTATGAAATTAACAGCTGGGGATGGCACCTGGGTTGAGCCCTAGCTGGTGAAGTAAATAAAAGCATCTTCAGCTTACCCTCCAAAAGTCCTTGGTGTGGTAATAGCACCTTTTTTGGAACAAAGTAGGAAACTGTAGTAAGCTGTCAGTGTGCTTTTACCAGCTAGAAGGAAGAGCCAGTGACCTGTGGTTGGTAAGTCCTCCAGGAGACCACCAGCAGTAATCCATGAAAACAGATACTTCAGGAGCTCTGCGGTGGTTGAAGTTCGTTTGTCTTTACAGGACACAGGACTTAGATCTGTGGTGTGACTTCTCTTGCCTTCAGAAATCGTGTGTATGAATGCTTCAACAAGCAAACTTTAAAAATGGAGGGAATAATGTAGTGTAGGTTCTGCTTGTCTAGGTAAGCTGCCTGATCTACTGCCTTAGTGATCTGAAGTGATTGAGATACCCAGCTAAGTTTCAGATAGCCAGGTCACTTTTTTTCCTGTCTTTTTTCCTTTGCTTCAGGGATCATTTTTCTAAATCCTGTGGATTTCTCTGGGGTACTTTTCCACTTTGCTTACCGTGATGTTCAGCTTTGGTTGCAGTGGTCCTAGATGAGGCCTCAGTGCTGAGCTGTGAAGACTTAATACACTTTCTTTTCTTAGGCAGTACTTGTATGTACACTGCAAGCTAGTGTAAGCCAGCACTGCCACCAGAAATAGCTAGTGTAAACATCTGTGTAGTTACTCTGTGAGCTGTCTTGGGGAAGCAGATCTATGTAAAAACTATCACTTTCTCTGTGTGTTTGGTACTAAATTGATGCCCCAGTGCAGTTTTGCAGCGACTATCCCCCGCTGTCCCACCTGCCACAACTGCAGAGCTGACATCCCCTTTTAAACCAACAACAAATTCAGTTTACGTTAATATGTGAGGTGTGAGCTGTGGTGTTTGAGGCTTGTTATTTATAGCCTCACTATATTTAACAGCAGTGGCTAGAAAGGTTATGGCCTCAACAGTTTGGAGGTGGAAGGGGGCATGTGGCTGGTAGCCTCTTCAAGTACACGGAGTCAAGAGTCCGTGGCTCTACATTTCTCTGCTCTGATTGCTCTGCAGTGCCCTAGACAGTCTTCGAAAACCAGATGGGTGTGGTGTGGACAGATCTAGTTGTAATTTCTCATTTTATCGCGGAGTGGGTAATTTATTATAAATTGCTTTTCATAGCCTCTTGACAGTGCTGAAGTGATCCAGAGGTGGGATGTTGGAGCCAGGGAGGTAGTGCACTTGGATCTGACCAAGTATCTTGAGCAGCTCAGCTCAACCTTCATAGTCCATGCTCAGTTTCAGTCAGCCAAGTAAACTTCTGCACCCCATCGTAGGTGTCTGACTTGATGACAGGATAGGTACTCTTCATCATTTCCAGCAACACTGAGTTTGAATACTGTAAGCCAACACTTACCAGCACTGCAGCAGTGATGTAGGGTAATGTAACAGAGTGTGCCTGGTGTATGCTGGCCTAAATTGTTTTCAGGGTGGAGAAATCTGGTAAGTATTGATTCTTAAATTAATGAGAAACAAATTGGATGCTCTCAAAGTGGGGGAACACTTTCAAAAGTTTGAAACTTTCAAAGTACGATTTCAGTATTTATTCTGTAATAGTCACAAGCTGGGTTGTGGGAGACATGGTGTAAATCAATCTTGCAGAGATATGCACATACCAAATAGCAAATCTTCTGAGCTATAAGATGCATTATTTTCAGGGGTTTATATCTAATTTGACCCTGTTTAATAGCTAAGGAATTGGAAAGTTACTGATTCATCACTGGTGAAGGTAGCTAATCTATAAACCAGTAACCATTTGCTTTTTGTAGCATGTGAAATGGATTTTGGGGCGGGGGGGTACTATTCATCAGTGTATTTCTTTACACTGTTTGCACATTTGTATATGCAAATATAAGCCCTGCCTACACTGCAGAGGCAACTGTGCAGTGATGTTTGCATGTGTAAAATAGGCTGTGCTCAAGGCTGTGATGAACTATGTGGAGTAAAACCTGTGTGGAGTAAAACTACACAGCTGTACCAAATGAGTGGGATAAATACCTGCTTATGGGGCTGTTCTGTATTGGCCTTCAGCTTTAGTCTTGCAGTGAAGAAATTGTTTTTAAAAAAGAAGCTGTTATAAAAGTTCCTTGAGTAAGCATTTCTACTGTGTAATGTTAGCGTAGAGGGGGCATTGATTTTAAGTATACTTAAAATATTTGAAATTTTGTTTCATAATTTTTGTGCCTGTAGCTAGAGCTGTGCTGTTTAGAATGTTAAATTATTAGGAATTTAAGCTAACAACTTCTTAATTTTTCCCTACTCTTAAAACAGAAAGGTATGTTAGAGCTAAGTCCATTTAATTTTGAGTGGAGTTGGGTGGGAAAGGGATAATAACTTTACATTTTAAATTGGAAAATTCTTCACATTCAGAAAATATTAAACTAAGCCTGTGGAATAATCACTGTTTCCCAAACTTCTGTTTTTGGGCTCAACCCCTGGATTTATCCTTATTCCCCTGATGTTTTTATTTTTAGGGGGTTTTTTATTCTCAGAGTTACGAGTTGGGAATTTGGGACAGGTGATGAAGCTGCCAGTTGAAAAATAGTTTTCTTACTGCCATATTAAACTAAATGTTCATGTCTTAGGCAAATGTTAACAGTTACTTTTAAGTAGCTGATTTTCTGGCATGTTTGCAAATGATTTTTAACTAATAGTGCATGTGGCTGAAATCTAAAATAGTGTCTTTGCATTTCTTTTGTGTGACTTTCATACTAACCTGACTGATGAACGAACGTGCACTGAAGGAATTGGTAAATTGTCCACTGCCGATGGTAAAGCCTTCGCAGATCCTGAGGTTCTCCGAAGACTGACGTCCTCTGTCAGCTGTGCACTGGATGAAGCTGCTGCTGCATTGACGCGGATGAGAGCAGAGAACAATCACAATGCAGGACAAGTGGACAAGTACGTATTGATCGTGCCCCACCCCTGGTTTCCCAGCTATAGAATGTAAGTTTGTATTTTTAATTTCAAATTCAGTTAATTTTATAGTTAGCACTTGGTAACGTATCTGCTCTACAACTAGCAGAAGCAAAGTTATTGAATCTGAAAGTGTAACTACTGTCCCATCAGGTTATTGGCTTCAAAGTGTAAGAGAAAAGTACGAAAAAATGTTACTTTCTAACCTGCTGCTCTTTCTGTGTACTAGATAGTCGATTTCTTTTTCAAAACCGGGTTAAATTCTTAGCTGTAGAAGAGCTGGTGATAGTTCTCTAATTACTGCCTCAGCATACTTTCTTGGAAACTAATGAATCTAGTTCATTATATTAAAAGTTGGAAAAGAATACTAATACTTACAGGGCAGCGATTTGCCCCGGGATCTTGCTCAGGAACTTAGGGGAAAATGAAACTATATTATCTGATAACTTTTTGTAACTGATAATTAATGAGGACAGCATTTAAATCCCATGACGACAGAACTGAGGATTTGTCCTACGTCGTCGAAAGCTTTCTTCTACATTGGTAATTTCAAAGGATCTTTAGGGGTCCTGAAATATTTTCTACTCTGACAAGTGATGCAAATAGTTCCTAAACTGTTGGGATGGTGTGACTGCATATACTGTTGAACTGCAGATCTAAGATCAAAAATGGAGAGTCTTAAGTTTCCTTTCATGTGGATGTCCTCTTGAAGTTCAGACTTGGGATTTGCAAAACAAAGTGCTTACAGTAAGGACAGTAGTCTTGAGTCATTGCTCAAAACGTAAATACAAATATAGAACAAATATAGCTTCATTTCCTAACTGAAGCTAGAGAAATTACTTGTGGATCAAAACATGGGGAGATGAAAATATGCTGGGGAAGCATGCTTGAACATAAAAACGAAGCATGCAAGAAGTGGAAGCAGTCCAGGTGGCCCATGGGGAATATAGAGACGACAACCAAGCATACAGGGACATGATTAGGAAAGCCAAAGCCCACCTGGAGTTGAATCTGGCAAAGGGCATGAAAGGCAACAAGATATCCTAGTGTGAGTATATAAGCTGCAAAAGGAAGATGAGGGAAGATGTGGGCCTGCCTCAGAATATGGCAGAGGACCTAGTGATGGCGACACAGAAGAGGAAGAGGTAGTGAATGCTGCCTTTGCCTTGGGCTTTACTGGTGAGATTTGCTTTCAGGAATCCCAAGCCCCTGAGATGAGCGGGAAGGTCTGGAGGAAGGAGGGCTGGCCCTTGGTTGGTATCAGGTCAGGGAGCATTTAAACAGGTTGGACATAGTCCAGTGGACAAGTTCACAGGACCTGATAGGATGCCCTCATGAGTACTGAAGGAGCTGACTGATGTCACTGCGAGGCCAGTCTCAATTTATTTGAAAGGTCATGGGGAATGAGGGAGGTTCCTGAGGACTGGAAGAAAGCAAATGTCACCCCTGTCCTCAAGAAGAGGAAGAAAGAGGATCCAAGGGACTTATAGGCAGGTCAGCCTCACCTCAGTCCCTGAAAAGGTGATGGAGCAAATCCTCCTGGAAGCCATTTCCTCACATAGTAAGTAAAGAATGATGATGGGAAGCAGTCAGCATGCTTTTACAAAGGGGAGATCAAGCCTGACCTGATAGCCTTCTACAATGAGATGGCTACGTTGGTAGATGAGAGCAGTGGATGCTGTTTATCTTGACTTTAGCAAGTCTTTTCACACTGTATCCCAGAGCATCCTGTGGGACGAGCTGATGAAGTACAGACCAGGGAGGTGGACAGTGAGGTGGATTGAAAACTGTCTGAACTACTAGGCTCGGAGTTGTTAGTAGCACAAAGTCCAGGTGAAGGTAAGTTGCTAGTGGTGTACTCCAGGGCATGATATTAGGGCTAATACTGTTTAACGTCTTCATCAATGACCCGTGTGATGGTACAGAGTGTGTCCTCAGCAAGTTTGCAGATGATACAAAACTGAAAGGAGTGGTTGATGGACCATTTGGTTGTGCTGCCGTTCAGAGGGACCTTGACAAGCTGGAGAAAGGGGCCAGCAGGAATCTCGTGAAATTCAAGAAAGGGAAATGCAGAGTCTCGGACCTGGGGAGGATTATCTCCGTGCGTTGGTACGAATGGGGAGGGCTGAATGGCTGGAAATCAACTTTGGAGAAAAAGGCCTGAGTTTCGTGGTGGACAAGTGGAACATTAGCCAGCAACGCACCCTTGGAGCAAAGGTCCACAGCATCCTGTGCTTCATTTGGAAAGCATCGCAGTGTCATTCTTGTCACTTTTACAAAATGTCTCGGAAATATCTCAAAGGGAACCTGAGCAGGGAGCAAACTGGGAGACCTCTTGAGGTACCTGGGTCAACTAGAATCAACTAAGAGTTTTGTTTTTAATAGCTTTTTCCCAGAGCATATTTGGTTTCACAGCGGTTCTGTATTATATGAGGTGGCTTAAGGTCATCTTCTGAGAATGATGGATCTGTTTCAGGATTTGTCTCGCAGGTTATGGTGTTGGGTGGCTCCCATTTCTAAGACTAGATTATGTGTGTGCAAAAGTGCATGAATCCCCACCCTCTCCTCCCAGCTGAACAACGGAACCTGAGCTGTAAATGTCTGGCTACGTGTGGGTCGCAGCAGGGCTGTATGACCGCTTGTGCTGTGAGCACACGGCTGTCCCTTACTACCTCCGAGGAGAAGGTGGCAGCTTTGATAGTGTCCTGCAGCCTTTTAGTGGGATCCCTTGCTTCAGTATATGGAGTTGACTATGTAGCCAAATAATAAACTTTACCAAAATATCAGTTATTTTGCTTAAAATACTTAGTGATTACAATGCAAATGTAAGTGATCAGATATTGGATATTCTCTTCAGGTCGGATCTCAGCTTTTATCTACCAGCTGCTAGCACAGTTTATTTCGTTTTGGGGTATATGGCAAATGAGTTCCTTTTAAAATAGAGACTTAACATAGTTTAACCATTACAGTCTTTGAACAATTGAAACTTGTATGCTTTCCTGAGGTAACTTTATGCTCAAATGGATATTTTCTTCATTGTGAGTGAATTTCTTGAGTGAACTGTCTTTCACAGAAGAAAAGTAGAAGTTTGAGTTTTTTAATGAATCTGAGTGTGCTAGTTTTTGTTTTAAGAAACAAGCTTCCATACCTTGCAAATAAAATACACTGATAGGAATGCATCATATACAGTCCTCTACTGTTTATAACAGAAGGCTCTTCCTCCCTTCCCCCTCCCACGAGGGCATTAACTGTGGTTTGGTTCCCAGTGGCTGAAGGACCACGATCCCTTGCATATATTTTCTAAATAAAACTGTATCATCAGTTGGAGAAGTGTAACTGGGTTGGTACTGAGTGTGACTTGCTCTTGTTTATGCTTGTATTTAGCAGTGCTCTAACAGTTGTCTTTGCTGTTAAGACTTTTTTTTTTTACAGAAGAAGATTTAAAGGACAGGTGACTTGGTTTGAAATAAATTGAAGCACAGCTCATCTTTTGCAAGATTTGTTTAGTGTACTTTCCTAGGTCTCAGGGGAAATAGCTATTCTCTCTACTTCAGAGGTTAATGATGGTTAAAGTAGTGATTATAGAATTCTGAGCTTTTAGATGCCAAGAACTCGGGGTTTGTCTTGTCTTTTCCTTCTCTTAGCTTATAATTACCTCTTATGGCTTTTTTTAAGGATGAGTTAGTAAACTTCTGTAAGGCTCTTCTCCTTTCTTCCTTTAAGATGTCATTAGGTAAGGTAAGGATTTTTCTTTGAAATGGCTGCTTAAATTAAGAAACTGATTTTTTCAATTAAAAGAAAAAAGCTTTGGGCTAGGGCAGAGAAGGAAATAGTCCCGCTACAGGAGGGACAATGGTCAGAAGCTTGTCTTGTTGCAGTATTCAGTGTTAGTGGTCTCCGTGATACTAGGCTGTTTACTTTTTGGCTTTATGTCTACTAGAAATTTGCCTTGGTACCTATAGTCAGTAGTTTGTCGTGGCCGTGGCCTCTGTGTGTCTGGCATTCCACTGAAGTGTGAATAGCATCGGTGAGGTTTACTTTTGTATCTTGCAAACACCACAAATTGCCTAATTTTGAGCACTCTTCTTTGCATTTAGTCTATATGACAGCTTATGTGAGTTAGCAGCTGATGAGGGCAGGAGCTAATTTAGACATAAGCAAGGTCTTTATCTCCGTTTCACCTATGGAAATAATGTGTATATAGATACTTTTTCTTAAAAAAAAAAAAATCTGTAAGGTGTATTTTCTAGTCAGGCTTGGTACTAATGTCATGAGTCTTTAAGTAAAGACTCCTTCCTTGCATAGGAAAGCTACCCATCTATTGCAGATTTATTTTGAGCTTATTCTGTGGCAACTGATTTTCCAGTCGCAGTTTGGCAGAAGCATGCTCAGATGGGGATGTAAATGCTGTCCGGAAGCTGTTGGATGAAGGAAGAAGCGTAAA
>NW_008824594.1:502056-534414 GCF_000699105.1 Pygoscelis adeliae
TGGCACAAGTAAGTAACAAATATAATCACAACTAAACCTTTGTGAAGCATTGTCTAAGGGGCTTCTTTGATAGGTAAACATTTTAGCTATTCTGATTATAATAATTTTTTTATAGCCTAAACAGAGTATCAGTTAATACAGCTTATTGTGGGCTTCCAGTTATCGTTTGTCTTCTTAATGGAAAATGCTGTCATATATATGCCTTTAGGTTTAAGGGACTTGTCTGAGGAATGTATCTTGTGTTTTATGATGTATCTACTTTTCTGGCATTGTTCTAGATGCAGTCAAGCTGTTCTGCCAAGCAGACATTGCAAGAGGATCTAAAATAGCAGCAAAATCAAACACTACAAGTGGTTACCTTCTAAAAACTCATGTCTCAGTCACTCAATCCTTTTTTTATCACATCTTTATCAACAGTGCATTAATTTGTGTTAATCTTTGGCTTTTCTACTTGTGTATCTAAGGGCAGAATTTGTGCTTCTTTGAAGATGTTTAGGTGATAGTTCTCAGAAAGTGGCCAGTTTCATGTTTTGGTGCCAGGCAAGAGTACAGGGAGAAAACTGTTTACCTGTAAGCTTGATCCAATGTGTGCTGTGGTCATTAATGCAAGTTTACAGTTTCTCTGCTGTCATTCTGGTTAGTGAATTGCCCTGTGGCTTTTGAAAATGTCAGTATTGCACTGTAACTTAATGTTGATTTTAGCAGATATGAACAAATGTAGAAAAACAGCATTTCCTGAAGCAGAGCACAGAGCAGGCAGTAATTATAAACGGTCCTGGGGAGTGCCATTGTGCTTCACCGTTGGGGTATTACTGCGAGGGAATGCCACGGCTGGCTGGGGAATCATTCTCACAAGCCCCACTGAACTAAAAGCAAAATGTTGGTGTTAGAATTTATTCATTAAAGTGAACTTTTTTTCTCTAGGTGCTACTAGCAATGCATGCAAACGTTGAAGATCGAGGGAATAAAGGAGACATAACTCCCTTAATGGCAGCTGCCAGCGGAGGTTATGTAGATATTGTTAAACTTCTCCTTGTTCATTGTGCAGATGTCAACGCACAGTCTTCAACAGGTAACTGGGAAGCAGGAACACAAAGAATTAATGACTGGCACATAAGACATGCAGCTCTTCTGAGCATCTGTGTTTTTGTCTGATAGTTTCATTCACAAGAAAACATGACAGGGACTATGAGAATCGGCCAGATACATAGCAGATGTGTTGAGAGTCTTACCTGGCCGTTATTAAAGATTGTTTTTAATATAATCTGTAATGGAAAGCACTGTTCCCGTGAAAACCACTGTGGTGTTAGATGACCAGAAAAATATGTGAAGTTTAGTTTTTCTCATCTGTATAATCCAAAATTACCCAGGAAGAAGAGCATGAGACACATCTGGTCAAGACCAGTTATTTCGGTCTGTTGCTTTTTACCAAAGAGGGGATACAATTCTTTGAGCATTGAATGTTGTCTACATTGCTGATGCTTGACCACAGCTTAACTAACCTTGCTGAGAGTATTAACCTGCAGTTGGATTCTGTTAATATTAAGATAGAATTTAAACTTTGTTCAAATTTTAAAGAAGTCAGGTCTCTGAACTATGAAATGTTCTTTTTATCTTGATGTTTAGCCATATTAAGCAGAACTTACCTTAAAATTGACTGTAGCATTTAAAACGAGCCATATGTGATTGTCTGTCACTTACACTACCAGTGTTTTAAATTATAAATTTATTTTCATCCAGCCAGTAAAAGTTTTTCAAGGGCTTATAGGATACAGTCTTAGGTGAAAAACCCCAAACACCCCCCCCCCCCCCCCCCCCCAACATCACAATGGAATTTTTCATTGATCTTTTTGTGTGTGTATTTAATCTCTCTTTGTGTGCTGAAGCAGGAAACATAATAATCAAAGAAAAAAATCCTGATTTGTAATATTGGCTTAGCATTAAAACTCTTTCACATTATAGTTGTGTTGGGATTTTATACACAGCCTGAAATTATTGGCTGGAGTAACATTGCTGTGAGGTAAAAGGCTGCTGCTAGTGATGTACTTGGTTTTGTTCAGAGCTGTTAAAACTAATTTCCTTTCCTGTATTAGGAGTGGGTGATGGAAAGAGCTTTCATGTAAATGTCGTCTTCTCTGCAGGGAACACAGCTCTCACTTACGCTTGTGCTGGGGGCTTTGTTGACATAGTGAAGGTGCTATTGAAAGCTGGTGCTAATATAGAAGACCACAATGAGAATGGGCATACGCCCTTAATGGAAGCAGCCAGCGCAGGCCATGTTGAGGTTGCAAGAGTATTGCTGGAATATGGTGCAGGAATCAACACTCACTCCAACGAGTTCAAAGAAAGTGCACTTACACTTGCATGCTATAAAGGTATTGTCTCTTGCCTGTTTTGTGTTTTTGTTTAAATTTATTTACTAGGATTTATCTAACTAAAGCTTCCAGCCATACTTTGAATATTTTCTTAAGAGTTTTGGAATACTGGATTTTGGTTTTAAACTCGAGTTCAGGAAATGCTCATCCATGGTGTAGTGGTATTAAGCCTGTCTACTTGTGTCCAAATGTGGTGGACATGTATTCGACATGTTGCAGGTGAAAACTTGTGACTGGCTGAATCCAAACTTGTGCTTGGACACACCTCCACTCTCCTCTTCCCCCACTACCGCATTCTCTTTTCCATTTAGATTCCCCATACCAACTCTCTGCGAGTTCTGAAAACATCTTTGTTAGTTGTTAGGAAAATGTGAAATTAGAACGAATGTTCCTGGAATACCTGATGGGGTGAAAATGCTAGTGTTATTACTGGATACTTTTCCTTCAGTATAATTTTGGAGGATGTCTATGAGTTGTTATGTATTATGAACTTTTATGGACTTCTGACTTAATTTCTTTTGCTATTTAAAGTTTCTGTATAAAGTAACTTGGTGCAATGGTAATCCAATGTGCTTCCAAGTTTTTTCTTCCAAAAACCTCCATAAAATTTCCAACAATTGTTTTTAATAGAAGCTTTAAGGATGTGGATTATTGTCATAGTAACCTCTGTTGTCACAGAGGTTTTACCTCTGTGGTCAGAATTGGAGGATACATACTATGTATAACCCATCTGAAAACTTGCATCTGGATTTGTTATGGATTTCCTGCAGCATATAGTAGTTCCTTACAGAGAAATTTCAGTAATAGTACTCCTGAATATGTTGGAGGGGCATTCTTGTTTCTTGTGACCTCAAACTTAATAAGTGATGTAATGCAAGATCTTCATTGACTAGAGATTTCCTGTATTATCTTTGGCAAGATGGTTGAGCTACCTTGTTTTCCGATCAGTTTATGTAAAACTAAGTCTTGTCTTGGAGGAGGGTGCTTATTGAGAGGATAAAACGTACAACTTGCAAGGGACAAATTCTAAAATGACAAAAGTCATAATAGAGTTGAAAACAAGTATTGGTAAAGTTCAGTAGAAGCTTTTAAAAATAGTGTCAGATAACATAATGTGACATAATGTGTGTATCAGTTCTCAGAAATATGGCCGTGAAAGCTATGATTAAAAAGCTTAAAGTTAAGTTCAGATCTACATGGACCTATCTCTAAAAGATAATCCCCCTCAATTGTATGCTGCCTTGGAGCACTTAAATGATACGTCACTGTACAGTTGAGTAAGGAATAAGCACAGTCTTTTATAGCTTGAAGTCACAAGGAAAGGTTCCTGTTGTGTAAACCTGAATTAGAGAGGTCTGTCTTCATCTCATCGTTGGGTAGTATCTTTGGGAAAGACCGTCTAAAGTCTGGCTGTCCGTTCTGCATTGGTAGTTTTTAGAGTACTTTAAAAAGAGCAGGTTTTCGAATTATAACTTGTAAAAATTGTAATAGCAAACTATGAAATTCTAAATGATTTCACTAAGTGTATTGTCTGTACTGCTAAAATTTTATGATATTAAATGCTTATTTATTTTGATCTGTTTCATTTGAAGGCCATTTAGATATGGTTCGTTTTT
Source organism: Pygoscelis adeliae (assembly GCF_000699105.1). Taxonomy (NCBI): domain Eukaryota; kingdom Metazoa; phylum Chordata; class Aves; order Sphenisciformes; family Spheniscidae; genus Pygoscelis; species Pygoscelis adeliae. The sequence continues at coordinate 506,048 of NW_008824594.1, forward strand.
TGCTTGAAGCTGGAGCTGATCAAGAACATAAAACAGATGAGATGCACACAGCGCTAATGGAGGCCTGCATGGTAAATACCCTTTATTTGTACTGCTCCCTTTTTCAATGAGAGGAAGAAAAGAGATGATAAAATAAAGTGAGCCTTTGTTAACAAGCTGTTTTGGGTCTGCAAGTGAGTGTGTGTTAGTTTTTATCGTAAGAAAGCCTTTATTATAGTTACTACAGGTGGCCAGCTTCTCAGCCTAATTGGTCATAGGGAAAAATTATTCTAATTTTTGGGGGTGTGATGTGTTGTTTAAATGCTCCCTATGTGAAGCGTAGGGGTAATTGATCTGCAGTACAGTAAAGTAGTAGGTTGAGCCCAAGTCACTGTTTCTTTTGCAGTGTTAGAGTTAGTTTTCCACCTTTGCCTTTGTAAATAAGGTCTCTCAGATCATCATGGTATGAGCCTTCCAGAAGTGCACTGAGCTGGATGACATAATGCATTACACTTGTCCTTTCACCACTGCAGGAAGTGTTTTGCATGTAGAGATGGTTTGTTCTTTTTTAGGCTTCTGTAAATGGTGCTGTGAGGTTTTTCTTTTGAAAATAAAACAGTAGGTCAAAAGTAGTTTAGTTCTTAGTTCTTGGGCAACTCATATAAAACTTTCAAAGCAGCCATTGAGGAAAAACTTCCCTCTCCAAGAGCTTCATCTTAATAAAGATTGTGCTATTGTGTCAAAGTATATCTGCAATCATTTTTGTCCAGACCTTAGGTGACCTTTTTATCTATTCTTCAAGCTGGGGAACATCTTTGAAGAAAGAATAGGGACCTTGTTTCCATAGGAAGCACAGCAAATGGGGGAAAACTTAATTTGCTCCCAGTAGCCTATAATCCTTAGAAGATGGGCTGCAATGTTCCTCTGGTTGTCTGAGAGCTGGAGGATCAAGTGTGCTTTTAGTGCAGTTGTGAGGTGATGATGCAAGTGACCAAGGTCAAATTATAATGTCTCAAGATGTGTTGAAGTCTTCCAATAGTGAGATGGTAATAGTATCCTTGAATAGTCTTCCCTGTATGAGAGCCTAGTGCCAATAAGGAATTCAGAAGGACGCAGGTGCAGTGGGTGTATGCTGTCACCTAAAGGAGATTGCAGCATGACTGCAAACCGAATGTTTTAATCAGCCCACTCTTCTGTTCAGGTTTAGTCTTTTTTTTTTTTTTTTCTTTTTTTCCTTTCATGGTGATATAGTCTGAGCACTGTTTTGTCTTGGAGGCTATGAAGTGTCTCGCTTGAGGAAGATAAAGTTGTATGGGTTGCCTGTACACTTTTAGCTCTTGGATGTTTCAGACTAGTTTGCATTACGGAGTGTGTATTGACCTTGAAAAGCAACAGAGAGGAAATTGATCCTTCGAAGTCCCAACTCCAAGTCAAATGATGGAGTTTGTTCCTTGTTATCTTTTGGCTGCACCCTTGCAGAAGGGAACTGTTCCACCAAATTATTGTGACTTTTCCCAGTCTTCACTGTTTTCCAACTCATGAATGCTGCAAATATAGGAAGCTGAGATGTCTGGTCTCTGATCACCAATTATATTGTAAGTGCCTCTGAGTTTAGTATGTTTTTGTCAAGATGGAATGCCACACTTAGGATAATGAGATGAGGCAGTTGTTGGCTTTAGATGAGGCAGTTGTTGGCTTTTAGCCAGCTTCTCTGAGAACAACAGCCTGTCTTTAATTTACAGACTTGATTGCTGTCAATCTCAGGTTACTTACTACCTGCTTCGTGGTCAACTTAAGACAGTGTTGACAGGAGTTGCATGTTTGATATCTCTCTTGCCCCCTTTTCTATAGCTCTGTGTTAGCTGTTTGGGTTAGTGGCTGACAATTCTGGTGAGGTCAGGATGGGGAACTGATAGTTCACTTGAGGTTGCTGTTCTTAATACTTAAGAAGTTCTTTAATTTTGGGAATTAGTGGAATTCTTAGCTTTATAACTTTATAAATCACCCCTAGGTATCAGTTGCCCTAGCCTGGACAGCTCTGGCTTGAACCTTGGGCAGAGAGGTCTTCTAATGTCTTTTTTTTGCCCTTTAGTACTGCCCAACTTTATTTAGATTTCCTTCCAAGGACACAACATAAAAACTTCTGCTGTTTGCCACTGAAATTGCCCTTTTAATGTTTTCCTCAGGAAGAAGGATTCTTTAGTTCTCTAGCAAAATCTGTCAGTATGCATTGGGGCTAGTTTAAAGAAGTAATCCATCTTAACTGTCAAATCCCAGGAATACCACTGTGTCAGGACACAGGGCTCTAAATCATCAAAGCTGGCTGACAGTTTACTCCTTCTGGAAGAACCCCATATTTCTTTGGATGGCAAATGGAGCGACCAAGGTGATGCACCTAGTACTATGCACCTGCAGTATGCAAGGCAGCAAGTGTTTTCTCTCCACTGAGAGATACAAAGAGCATGCTTCGATTCAAGTCTTCTACTTGGAGTTCCCTTTCCATCCTTAAGTTATCCTTAATTGTATATGCTAAAGAAAGATCTACTATGAAATGTCCTCTGATTAGACCCTCAGACCTTCTATATCTCACTGAGCACTCTTTGCATGACTTGAACTTTCCCCCTTCATTAGGTGTAGTTTGTAATCTGTTTCAGTTTTCTAACATTTCTTCTCCAAATTGTTCCATAAGTTTGGGTCTGTTTCTTAAGTTATATGGGAGGGAGAAACATGTGAGTGTTTCTCCTTTCCTGATACCAAAACTTCTTTATGTTTTCCCCTTTTCAGAGGTATTGTGGCTCTCTACAAGCCACACCTTAGGTGAAACATGGATTTTTGGTACTTGGTCTATTTCAGGTAACTTTGAGGAGTTTAGTAATAGTTTCTTGAGAAGCTGACAGCTGCCTTTATGTTTTGACTGGTAAGGGCTCAAACAGACTGCTCTGGCAATTCTAATTCTCTTCCCTCTATGGCAAAGATTGCTTCACCCCAACACACTTTTCAGTCTCCTTTAAGATTTATTTGAGTCTTCCCTCCGCCTGTTACCTACCTCATTGTAACCCACTTCAGTTTCTCTGAACTGGTATCTTCCCCAGGATCTAGAAACTGCCAGTTGGAGCTTTTTTTGTCTGTAGACGCCATGAATCAACTACAAAGAAAAAGAAAATCTTCTTTCCGATGCTTGTTTTGGGGTTTAGTCAGGGAGTGGGTTTATTACTTATGGTACTTGTTTGCTATCTCTTACTTCTGTGTCCCAGGTATTTTGCTGGATATTTAAGAAAGTCTTATCCCATAACTCTTCCCCTACTCCCCCAAGAAGGTAAAAAAAGAAAAAAAAAAAAAAAAACAACATACATCTAGCTCTTTTTTCCTCATGCATTTAAACCTAACTTAGATGTAGGTGGAAACCTAAATGTCAGTTTAATCCAAGTATTACCATAACTATGTCATAAATTGAACCATCATAAGTAAAAAGACCCTGTCTTTTTAGGATCACTTTCAGACCTAGTATGATAGTGGTTGCAACTACAGCATCAAGCGACTTCAGTTGTTTCTGATTTTCGTGTTCACCTTTGTTTTGTAGGATGGACATGTGGAAGTGGCACGCTTGCTTTTAGACAGTGGTGCTCAAGTGAATATGCCTGCAGATTCATTTGAATCTCCACTAACTCTGGCTGCTTGTGGTGGACATGTGGAGTTAGCAGCTCTTCTGATCGAAAGGGGAGCTAACCTGGAGGAAGTTAATGATGAAGGTTATACTCCTCTAATGGAAGCTGCCCGGGAAGGCCATGAAGAGATGGTAGCCTTGCTACTGGCACAAGGTGAGACCGCTGTCGTTTCTTGAGTGTTCGTTATGAAGATGCAGTGTTGACCGTTTGCTATTAGGTATTCTGTGCAGATTCCTCTGATGGAGTGTGTGGCTGTCACTGCTCGTTGCTCTAACTACAGAGCAAAGCTAAAACACCCAAACTGTGGAGGTGATGAGCATTCACCTTCCCACCCTGTGTCTGGGCAGTCAAAATAACAGCTATTTTGTTTCCTAGGGGCAAATATAAATGCACAGACAGAAGAAACGCAGGAAACAGCTCTTACTCTGGCATGTTGTGGAGGGTTTTCTGAAGTAGCTGACTTCCTTATTAAGGCAGGAGCTGATATAGAACTTGGTTGCTCAACACCTTTGATGGAAGCTGCTCAAGAGGGTCATCTTGAATTGGTGAAATACTTGCTGGCAGCAGGTATGTGTACAGTGTAAATGATCTAGCTCACAGGTATTATAGACTATGTTCTATATGATTTAGATGATACCTGGGCTGGATGGTGGCAGTGTTGTAGCAAGAAACTATCTTCTCAGATACCTTAGCAAGAAGAAAAAAGCATATGTTACACCTTAATATTTTTTGTTACTGTTAACAGAGGAAAGTGCCTCATGGAGCACTGGATTCTGTTGCATATCTAAAACCCATCAGTTTGTTAGAACATTGTTTCCAGCTAACTGCATTTAGGAGAAACTGTTAATAAAACAGATAATAAATAAATATCTATAAATAATAAAACAGATAATGCTTGTTTTTGTATGCTATTCCTGCTTTGACTGAGCCTGATTATCTGCAGCCAGTCTCTCTGAATAACCAGTACTTTAGGAATTGTGTCCTGGGAAATAGTGTGCAAGACAGACTCTGGAATGTGCTGAATTTCTGTGATAAATGAGTTTTACTACTACATTATACAGTAGCAAAAATTAAATCTTGCTGGAGTTGGGGGGAAATGACACTTCAGCGTTCATCTGTCAGTTAAAGTGTAGTAATACTGCTTAAAATAATAAATAAATAAAAAGGAGCTGCATTTTGGAAATCTTCCTTGTTATGGGAGGTGATTTATTTGTATGTTCTTTTCTAAGAATAAGCATAAAATTGTCTGGACTTGTAATTCTAGAAAGTAATGCTCCCTGCTCATCGAGGGACAGTAACAACTGTGTCTCTTTGTGCAGTGACACCAGCATGTGACACCCGTCACCAGCTCACTTGGAATGCTGCTTGCACTTCACTTCTGATAATGTATAAAGTTAGTTGGGGAGCCTTGTTTTGGCATCAGGGAGTCTCTAAATATATCTCACACCTTGAAAATAAGAAAATAGCTAATCACATTGGCATTTTTTTTTTAAGAATAATGCATTATATAGCAAGAATCATGCGTGGTTTTCATGTAGCTGGCATATATGAAGGTAGTCAAATTATTTCAACAAAATGTTTTTAAAGCACATGATTTTAAAGAGCAGGGAAGAAATGAAATTTGTAGAAGTGTGTGGTCTTTTAGTATTAATACTAATTCAATAACATGCATTTTGTCTGGTTTTCCTTGGCTTGCAGCTCCCTGTTAAAGGGATGGTCTAGACAACTGTCTGGATTCACTTTTATTTGTTGTAACAACTGAAATCTTCATTGCTGTAGAGGGAATTTAGGAATAAGTGAGCATATAGGTTTAAGTGCTTAGGTTGCCAGTCATGCCTTTTCCATGCCTTGGCTTATCCCCTCTCCTCAGAGTATTTTTACCATGAGAGCAATTTTTACCATGAGAGCAATGCCCTTGGGCTGTGGAAGCTGTTGCTCAGTAGGATATAGCTGTTGTCACAGATAAAGTGCCTTGGTTTTTGCGTTTATCTGATATGAAATACTTGATAAGGAGATGTCCAATAAGAAAAAACTGATGTTGTGTTTCTAGGAGCTAATGTTCATGCCACCACAGCGACAGGAGATACAGCTTTGACCTATGCCTGTGAAAATGGACATACTGATGTTGCAGATGTGTTGCTTCAAGCTGGTGCTGATTTGGTAAGACTTCTGCTGCATCTTGTGGGGAGAGTACTTTGGTTTCAAACTGTATGCTAAAGCTTATATGCTTATAGGGCAGGAAGATGATTTTAGCAATTGAGATTCATATATGGGTGTGAAAAGAGGCATGAAAGAAACTTTTTTAAAAGACTGTATATTCTGTTTGGTCTAAAAAAAATAATTCTTATTGGGTAATCTTTCATCCGTTAAGTGAAAAGTTTTTTAACTATAGCTTATACTTGTTACAGTTGATTATCTTCATTTCAATATCATCGGTAAGTTTAGTTGTTTAGCGGGATATATTTCTGCGTTGCCTTTATTCATTATGCTACTTCATTATTCCCAAACTCTTGTGGATTAGAGTTTACCTGCTCCACTGCTCCGAATTTAAAATGCTTTAGTATTAGGAGCTATTACTTCTCTATTTTAGTGTTAGTTTCTGAACACTGGCAGTCTCTTAACTTTTTAAAACTGCAACACAAAAAACCCCAAACTAAGCAATGCCTTTTAAATGACCAGCATAATATGATCTCTTTTCTTTGTTCCAGAACTCTTTTCTTTCTTGTAAGTCTTGGTTTTAGCATATTGCTTTCACGGTGTTTATTTTCTGTAATGCATTTAATCATAACTTAAGTTGTTTACATAATTGTCTTGACTCTTTTCATATTATGTAGTGGGAGACCTAAAATTGCCTCTTCATCAGCTACAGGGATTTAATGCTTGTTTGGCTTTTAAGCAGTAAAAAGCAATTGATACGTTAGTCCAGTTTAGGAGCCTTATGTCTAATAAGGCATGAGCAGGGAAGTTTGTTCTTTTGGTTGCCTTTTTGTTTTTTCTCCCATATCCTTTCTTTTTCCACACTCCCTGCTTGTGTGGGGGTTTTTTTTTGGTTTGTGAAGGGGGTTGGGGTTTTGGTTGGATATTTTATAGGGTTTTTGTTCCTTTTAAATAATAAAATGCCAGAAAAGTTTATCATTGAACTTGATAAATCAACATCCTAATGAAGTTACTTAAATTTCAGTCTTAAATGAAGTATTTTATTTTTTAAAGTTTATATTTACAAATATAAATAAAGTAATGCTCTAATTGTGAATTAATAATACTCCCACTCTTCTTTGTGAATATACTTTTTTCAGGCCTTATTAATTCTTCTGCAGTAAAGTTCTGCTTCATATGTTCCTACCAGGGACGAAGGTCATGTTAATGGGGGTGTGTTTGTGGTTTTTTTGGCACACCTGCTGCATTTTGCTCAATTCAGTGTTGGGTACCGAGCATCAACCACTTCAGTAGAGGCAGGATAGGTTTTTGGGGTTTTATTGGGTATTTAAAAGCAACATTTAAGTACCTGGTTATAAAAAGCTATAATCCATTGTTGTGGTTTAACTCCAGCCAGCAGCTAAGCCCCACACAGCCGCTCGCTCACTCCCCCCGATGGGATGGGAGAGAGAATCAGAAGAGTAGAAGTGAGAAAACTCGTGGGTTGAGATAAAGACAGTTTAACAGGTAAAGCAAAAGCCGCGCACGTAAGCAAAGCAAAACAAGGAATTCGTTCACTCCTTCCCATGGGCAGGCAGGTGTTCAGCCATCTCCAGGAACGCAGGGCTCCATCATGCGTAACGGTGACTTGGGAAGACAAAATGCCATCGCTCCAAACATCCTCCCTTCCTTCTTCCCCCAGCTTTATGTGCTGAGCATGACGTCATATGGTGTGGAATATCCCTTTGGTCAGTTGGGGTCAGCTGTCCCGGCTGTGTTCCCTCCCAACTTCTTGTGCACCCCCAGCCTGCTCGCTGGTGGGGTGGGGTGAGGAGCAGAAAAGGCCTTGACGCTGTGTGAGCACTGCTCAGCAGTGACAAAAACATCAACACTGTTTTCAGCACAAATGCAAAACACAGCCCCACACTAGGTACTGGGAAGAAAATTAACTCCATCCCAGCCAAAACCAGCACATCCATGAAGTATCTCATAGTGAGGAGCAAAGCCTGAAACAAAAAAATACAAATTGCTATACGTAAACTTCTAAAAACATGCAAGGGTTGCTGCTTAAATACCACTTCAAATTATTAGAGTTGTCATTTTTATTTTTTCCTCTCATCACTAATGTGAGCAGTGCTTGTGGCTTTTAGCATCTAGTTCTGATCACTATTGCTGAGAAGAATCTTGTGCCTTTCTAAAGTAAGGTTTTATTTTACTGCATTTTCTTGTTCTGCCAATCAAAGTGGGGAGCTGTCAAAGAAAAATATAGTAAGGAAGCAAAGGAAAATTGCACATGAAAGGGAGACCTGCCATATAAATCTACCAGTTTTGAATTCTGATTGTAAGTAAATGGGAAAATGCCTGCAAAACTGCAGCGATGCTTATGGCAGGTGCCTTGGGTTTGGAGCAGTTTCCTTTTGTGCTTTGCTTTATTAGAAGTTGCAAGCTGTTTTGAATAAATTTTTTACCTTTGTAATTGTTCTGAGGAAGGTTTCTGAAGTGTGTTGTCTTGCTGCTGGAGTATGAAAAAGCTGCTTTGGCAGTACTGTGGGAGATTATTCTTCTAGATTTCAGTTTTCATTAGTAAATTAAATGAGGTTAGATGACTTCACCAAGTTGTCCCAGGAAGTCTGTGGTGGAGTAGGGAGTTGAAAGCAGATCTGGACTTAGACCTCTGGTCGGTCTGTCTTCATTTGTCTAGTTAAGTTTGCTCTCCTTCTGGTGTTCAGACACAGCAAATGAAAGTACATCTCCAGTTGCTTTTCTTTCTTTCCTTTTTCATCCTGCCACTTCAGTCTTTCCTGGGATTGCTTTCACTGATGTTTCATTGTTTTCCAGAAACCTTCTTTATACCTGAGGTTTATATCACAGTCACTGGGGAGCTGGATGTACAACATCTTATCCTGTTGTGGAGAGGTCCTTTTTGAGGAAAACACTGGCTATGTCTTAAACAGCAAAATAAAACAGGGCTGAGAGCTCTTCTCTGATTGCAAGGACAAATGGCACCCACTGAACCCATCCATGCTGTGCAGCACTGGGCCTGGCAGGTCGTTGAGCCTGGGGCTGTGCCCCCCTGTGTCTGTAAGAATGTCAGCTGCAGCCCACCAGGGTGGTGTTTTCATAACACAATTCTGGGAGCATACATGGGACACCCCTGGGTTGTGGGATGAGGTCTTGAAGGGGTTCTTGAGGGTGTGAGTCCTCTGAGATAAGTGGAGACTAACTTGATGTCACGTTTTCCATGCTGTCCGTTGGGAACAGTCCCTGGTGACCTCCTCCCTGTGGTTCTTGCCAGAGCCAGCACCGCGCCAGGGAGGCTGCAAAGGAATAAGCAGTGTGAATGACCAGTGATCCCATGCCTAAGCTTGTCTCCTGGCCCTGTTTTATTTATCTGTAGAGATGTAGCCACTGCTGGATTTTGCTGTTGTTACTTTATTGTTTTGTGAACCACCTGCATATTCTCTTTTCTTCTGGACCAGGAAGGCAAGGAGCATAGTTCTTGAGGATTTTTCTTCTCCCTGATTCTAGATTGAGGAAAGAAAGTTCGTCTTCCTTCCCCAAATGCTCTTGAGTTAAAGGAACAATAAACACTGGCTGTCAAGATCTGTTGTGATCTCCCATTTCTTCCTAATTTAGAGCCTTTGTTCCATGATTTGGAAAGCATATAATCTACTTGAAGACCTCAAATCTTTCTTGACTTCTCAGGTGTCTCTTCAGTTGCCAGGAGATCAGGACTGAGTGGGATTTGAGGTGCAGACTTTGAGACCGCAGGTGTGAAGAGGAGCCTCTTTCATGCTGGGTTAGCCGAACCGGCAGAGGGCAGGAGATGTTTCCTGTATTGAAAACTGAAGTCTTCCAACTTTGCTGAAGTTATCCAGCTCACTGCTGAACTGATTCCTGTGTGTTGCTCGTGTCCAGTTGAGGTTTTCTCAATCTCAAAATAGAATCTTGAGCTAAAGTTTGAGCATGTTTTACGGTGAGGGTGGTGAGACACCAGGACAGGCTGCCCGGAGGAGTTGTGGATGCCCCATCCTTGGAAAAGTTCCAGGTCAGGTTGAATGGGGCTTTGAGCAACCTGATCTAGTGGAAGATGTCCCTGTCCACGGCAGGGGCGTGAACTAGCTGGTCTTTGAAGGTCCCGTCCAACCCAAACTGTTCTATGATCATTTTATGATAGTGATTTTAGTCCCCGTAGAGTTTTGTCTGAACTGGGAGCGATTATTACCACCACGTCTCAGCGCAAAAAGGCTGCTGTTCTTGCAAGTAGAAAATGGGAACTCTTGCTTTTCAGGGACTGATCCTCTGGCCTAGGTATCAAATATGTAATTCAGTTCAAGAACCAGTGAAGATCTTGAGAGCTCTGTTAGTTTCATTAAGGAACGTGGCTTTATAAGAAGCAGGAGAACTAAAAGAAAAGGGTGGCTGAGATGAACTGTCTTCGGTTTGTGGTTAATTTTTCCTTAAAACTCTGCAGTGGCAAGTTATACTAGAAATGAACAGTGTCAGAGTACATGTTCATCTGTTTCTGTCTGCTGGAGAGCTGATCAATTGTGTGGTATTTTGATGAATTTGTATCTCCTTGTGACTAATTGTTTATGAAGTCTGGCTTGTCACCAATTATTCTGATGCTTTTCTGATGCCCTTCTTTAAGGGATCTGTCTTTTCCATGTTCTTACAGGGACAAAGTTGGCCTGTCAAAATCTGTAGCAAAACTAGCTTGGCAGGCCTACACCTTTCCTTGTTAATGTATGCATTTTGAAATTGGCTTGCTTTTGCCAAGTATGTGAATGACTTAGTACGAGGCACATCTGAAGACTTCAGCCTGTGATCCCATCTGTGCCTGAGCTGCATTCTAGTTCCTTGATAGCCTGCAGGACTAGAGACTTTCAGGGACTTAGTCTGAGCTCCTGCCACTGGACCAAATGTAAATTTTACTTGTTTACAAACTTCTTTATGGGGACAAAACACCTACTTTAGATTTTGTGATTAATAGGAGTAAAATTTTGGAGATAAGAACTCTGAAATACGATTTGATAGACACGTTTTTTCTGTGTGGTGGTATGGTTTAATAGCTTCAGGAAAAAATAACCAGTACTTTAGTAATACAGTTATTTACCAGCGTGGCAAGGGTTTGTCTAATCTCAAAGGTGAGAGGAGACTTCTGTTTTTCCTGTAAGAGTTCTCTCTTTTTTTTTTTTCTTCTTTGTGTCTTTACTAGCAGTTACCTTCATCTCAAAGCTTGTATAAGGTAGGACACGCGTGGTGCATGTATGTTCCCATAGGAACTAGGTTAAGGACTGTAAAGCTCACAAAGAGTATTGGTGATATTTAATGAGAGGTAGTATCCTGCTTTTAAGCTAATATACCTTTCTATAAACTAAAAGTGCCTCTTTGGATGCCTGTTCCCTTTTAATGTAGAATCAGGCCTGGATGAAATGCTGCACACTGGAGAGTCCAGTCTCCTTTTTGGAAGTGAGACTGCTCTTGACAAGGTGGTTGCATCTTTGTCTGTTTCAGTGTAGCTGAAAACAAAGAGAGAGTGTTCTTTTTTGGACAGCGAGAAGATCCCAGCTTTTCTCAGCTGGGAAATACAGAAAAGAGTTTTAATTGGGACTTTCTAATCTGGGCTGCCATGCAGCTGTACGTGAGGCTCTGCTGCACAGGAGAGTTGATCTACTGGTGGAGTTTACCTTTCTACTACAAGATATATGGGTGCTTTTATGCTGAAATTGAGAGATGGAAGAGAACCCCTGAGGGCAGCTTCATCCTTGCATTCTTCTCATTTTGCACTATCAAGCTCTCCTCATAGCTCTTTATATTTGTTAAAATTCCACTCGTGGCTTTCCTTAAAAGACTAAAACTGGCTACCTGGCATCCACATAACTCCAGTTGCAAAAAAAAAAAATACAGGCATGCCAAACTACCTCTTGATTCTTCCCCGTGACAAAATATTTTTACAGACAGATGTTTTTGTCATTGCAGGGATCATTGCTTTGCCTTCAGCTGATAACATCCCTCACACTAATGTGGCTCCTTAATTAGAAACTCACTTTCCTTTATGTGTATGACACACTCACTGCATGTTTGATGCAGTGCGCATAAGGCAGCATTGAAGCATCTACAAAAGTAGCCAATACGGATTTGAATGAAACCATGCTGGAGATAGCTATGTTGTTGTTACAGTGAGAGATCTGAGAAGCTGTCAGGTTTTTCCATACTGTTTCTTGAACCATCGGGGATTTCAGGTCTTTTTAGACTTGGCCCTCAGTCTTCTACAAATAAAGCAAAAGGCTGTAGGACATGTGAAGCTAATTTTTGTAGTTAACACCTTTTGGATGTTGTGTTGCAATCTCTGGATGGTGCAAAGTACAATGAAATCCTCTCTTTTGCCAGTAGTGAACAAAGTCATCTTGCATTTAACGAGATGCTGCGTATGACCGTTGTGCTCTCTTTGTGAATCTGAATGGCTTGTGGTAGGAGTCTTAACTGGTGAGAGCTGCATTGCTTGGTCTTACCTTTGTGCTTGCTTGCCTAATTGCAGCAAAACAGAGTTTTCAGCTGGTGGATCTGATCCATTTAAGTTCACATTCCAGGTCTTCATGACCAAGTACAACATTTATTTGTAGAACAAGAGCCGTGAGTTCTTCTTTTTCCTTCCGCAGGACAAGCAGGAGGACTTAAAGAAGACTATTTTGGAGGGCATAGAGCCGGGCAAGCATCAGGTGAGGTTGGCCTTTGATGCTTGTAAGCTACAGCCTCAGGATACATGCTAACAACAAGCATGGCTTTAAGGCATCTAAATTTCTTCAGAAATACAAAGACTCACTGTGTAGACTAGATATGTCATCTTTGTCCTGCATTTTTCCTTCTGTTGGGTTTTCTAAAACCCTATTTTTAAAAAACAGTATCTCGAATCTCAACCTTCACAAATGCAGCAAGTTATCTCATTGAGTCTATTAGCACAAGTAGCTATGTTTAAACCTGTTAGTACATATCTAGCTTCCTGTAAGGTCTTCTCTTTTCAGATATTTACTTTAAACTAGAGGCCTAGTTGAGTTTTTAGGTGACTCTGAAATACTGGTTTGCTACATATCTCAGGAAGGTTATCTGGGACAATTAGGTTAGTGACTGCTAGAATACTGTATCTCTTGATAGGAGTTCAGTCTTGACAATTAGCAAAGTGGCATAGTGTTACGAACTGTATTGTTTGGCTATTGTCTTGCATCAAAAACTTTGTCTAAATCATTTTGCTTAGAATAACACTTAGATTTCTGTTAAATATTCAGCGTTGTCATGGATGAGAGAGGCTCGTTAAAGAATTGAAGAGAGCAGTTGGACCTTTACTTTGAAAATGCAGATTTTGTTCTAGAACTTTTAAATAACATACGACATTGGAAACAAACTCGAAAAAAATATCCTAGTGAATAATACTTGCCAGCCATGAATACTTGTGAACCAAGGAGAATAATTGGCGGGGGGGAGGGGGGAAGCCCTTATGTAGCTGATCTTGGAATTGCCTAAAACAGAGAACTCTAAATCAATAATTAAAAAAAATAAAATCAGTGATTGTCGTAAGATGCCTCTGATGACACTGCTTTTGCTCTGCTCTCTGAAGTATTGATTTGTCTAGAAAGGAAATAATTATTACTGACTGGATTCTCATCTCCTTTTTGAGTCCCAGTGGAAAAGGTGCAGATAATGTAAACTTTTACCTGATTGGGTAATACTCTCGCTTTCCCCTTCCTTCCTATCTGGTACCCAAACCTACAGAAAATTCTTCTTTGGCGTTCTTTCTGTTCAAGCAGAATTAGCAGGAGAGCACATCACTCACGTGTTTAGAGAATGGCTTTTCTAGTCAAAGCTGGCTAGGTGTTCTCCTTTATACCTCTTTCTGATCATACTAACTGCAATATTTCTCAGGATTGGAGCAGTGAAGAGAGACAGAATACTGTGGTGAGTCCTACAGTGCAGATAGCTGGGGAAATTGTCTTTGGAGATGAGTACTCCTTGCTAGTTTTTGCAAGATAAGCATTTGCATGTACTTCATATTAATACAAGGAAGAAACGCGCTGGAAATCTGATGGAGGATGCTTTTGAACAGCCTTCATGTTCTCTGTCCCGATTTTGATTATCCACTGCAGCTAAAAAAAGAAATCTTTGAAATTTATGGCCATTCCAGGTAAAAGAAAGGATGCAAGTAGACAAAGGCACTGCAGTGGCTCAGCTTCTTATTTTGGCTTGTTTCAGCTGTTTTCCCTTAAAGCTTGAGCTGATGCTATCTGCTAGCCTTCATTAGGGCTAAATAGAATGCTGAAGTCATAGAATTCATTTAATCTTAAAATAAAATATGCATTTCTATCTTCCGATGTGAAAAATACCATCAAAATGCAGTAACTTTTGAAGATCTGCAGCAGGTGGGCACACAAATGGTTTAGTTTGGCTGGACTGATGATGTGTATGGTACTGCAAGTATTTGAAGTGTATAATAGTTGCGGATCAAGTTCTGCCTGCTTGATGAAGTGACAGTTGGTTAAACTGGGCAGAATAACTGCATTGCATTTAAATGAGGAAGCCTCCTGACATCTGTGTTTAAGACTTCAACAGTGAAGTCTGTTAGGAATAGAGAATGTTGCAGATAATGATATCTTACTGCTATTTATCTGAAATGCTACATTTGAATGCAATACAGGATGGCTTTTCACTATCTTGAATATAGCTAAGATGACCTAAAATAAATTTTGCTTCTTGCCATCTTTGCTGTTGCATCAATGGGGATTTAGAAATGTGTATTAAATTGCTTGGGCAGTAATGTTCTGGTCCTGCTCAGCGAGTGGAGTGGTGTTCAGCAGTTCTTTACATCCATAGCTGCTTTGCGAGTGATTTGCCGGCAGTACCAGGGGTTTACTGTGCATAAGGCAAACAGCAGCATCTGGCTTTTTATGATCTGTTGGCAGTGGCTGAGGAAGGAAAAACTATGCCAAATACCAGAGTAAGCATCAGAGCTCAAGGGCATGCTACTAATTCTTGCGCATCGTAGGGCCACATGCTAACATAATTAGCTGTACATGTCCTGCAAATATTTCTGACATGCAGACAATCCAAAAGCATGCATATATTTATCGACAGCTAAGCAGTCATTTGCCCTGGGAGTGGAATCTACTTATTATAAAAAAAAAAAAGAGGTGACTTCAGTAGTAAGGCTTCCTATCTGCCTGCATGCACTTATGCATTATACTACCAAGTAAGCAAAGAAATCAGAGCACTAATGTGGGGTTTAAACGTGTGTTGAAGCCATGTACAATAATACAAAGTTCTTTTGAAGGTGCAGGAGCAGAGTGTTTCCGCTCTTTCCAAAGCGCATAGCAGAGGGGTAGTGTAACCCCCGTTACGGCAAAGGATTGGTTTGTATTTTCTGCATGCAGTCAGTCTCCAATAGAAGATCCAGTTAAGAGATTTCTTCCTCGAGTGTATGAACAGAAAGCTAACTTAAGGTGAAGCTTGCAACCAAAGCAAGCCATATGTCAAAGGACATATGCAGAGTTTTCAGGAATACTGAAACTATGGGAAGGAGTTGATGTGTTCTGTCAAATCTATTCTTGTCCTTTTGTATTTGTAAATAGCAGTATCATCCACTGTCAGTACTAAATGTTAACTTTCACTGTCAGATACACCTATGATTCCAGAAGTAAATAGTGAATTTAGAGCTTGGCTTCCCAGATATTTAATTAAAAAACCCCTCGATCCTAGTATATTATTGATCAGACTGAATATTCAGAGCACAAATACAAACACTCCCAGGAAGATGATGTTCTCTCCCCTTGTTGCTGTAGGAGGGTTGATTAGTCAGCATTCTTTGTGGTATTGATCATGTCTACATAGCAGGCAAATTTTCTAGTTCTGTAACTTCTCTAATACAGTTGTATTCAACCACATCTTTCCAGTATTCAGAAACTTTTTAAATTAGAAAATTATTCTTGTCGCTCATTCCTTTTTTGTTGGTTTGTATCACCTTTTTTCCTTCGTTCTGCTTTATTCTCCAGTCCTCTTATTCAGAGGCTTTTTGTGACCTGCAGTGATTTGTCTCATTTTTATCGCTGATCCTCTTCAGTGTGTTTTAAAAATGTTGTCTGCATTTCAGACATTATTGCAATTTTAAAGGTCTGGCATGCAGCATGTGACAGCTCTCAGAACTGTTGCACCATCAGTTCATAGTTATTTGTATACTTTCTGATGCTGGATGATATTTGTGTTATAGTCATCCTTTTTTGAGGAGGAAACCAGATGTTACTGTTCTCAAGTATGTTATGCATTTGAACACTAAAATAAAAAGGGATATGCAAGCAGGGAAACTTCCTTGTGTGATAACAGTATGGGTGTGGTCTTAATGCTTTTTGACAGTGTGATTCAGTATTTGAGGTAACATGAAAATTGATTCCAGTCAGTTTATATTGATTACAGTCATCTTATAAGGTAGGTCTTCTACTGAGACAGGTAATTCTGGTCCCATCACGAGACGGTTCAAAAGCTGAAACAATGGTACAATTTTTGCCCATTTATACATCTGGTATTTCTTCTTTACAATAGGAGCATGAATCTGAAGGTGGGAGAACCCCACTAATGAAGGCTGCGCGAGCTGGTCATTTATGCACTGTGCAATTCCTTATTAGCAAAGGTAAAATACTAGTTTAAATAACTAATTTAAAAACTTAAAATGCCGCTTTAGTTCTGCATGTTTGTGATCCTTCCTCAAAATTAATCTGGTTATGTGTATATGAGCATTTGTCAAACTGCTAAGGGTTTTTTGAATTTCATTTAGTTCATGATACAATGAATCACAAAATATTTTGCTAGTTACTTTTCCTACTCTTGTATAGATTAATAAATAGATTTGAAGTACAGCAAATACTTTCAGTTTCTTAAAAAAACCCACTCCCTCCTTCAGAAAAAACACATCCTCAAGTACTGTCTGAAACAGTAAAAATTGCACCATGCAGTGATACTGGTAAGTGCTTAGAATGAAAATTTAAAAGTTGTGCTTTGTACACCGTAAGTGTTCCCTCTCTCTTAGCACTTACGAGGCCCACTGTTACTGTCATTACTGCCTTGTCTTTACAAGATGAGGAGAATGATGTGTGGAAGCCATCGGTTATTCAAAATCCCCTGCTTTTACCCCAGAAGTGTGTGTATGAATTAGGAAGATTAGAAGAGAAAAGTTTATCTTTATTCCAGAAAATACTGTACCTGTCGATACTTTCTTTTAAAAAGGATTTGCTTGTGTTTAATTCTGAGATCTTCTCTTTATAGGTGCCAATGTTAACAGGGCTACAGCTAATAATGACCACACGGTGGTGTCACTGGCATGTGCGGGAGGCCACCTGGCAGTTGTTGAGCTCCTTCTGGCTCACGGTGCAGATCCTACTCATCGGCTCAAGGTATTCGCTTAAAACTATGCATTTATCATAGGTACTGAAAGAACCACATAGTTGATTTAATGGATTAGTAAATGTGCAATCTTAAATGGTCTAATTCATATCTTACGTGCTATACCAGTTAGCAAAATTCATCTTCTGGCTTTTTATTTCCAAAATCTCACTTCAGGATGGCTCAACAATGCTCATTGAAGCCGCAAAAGGAGGACATACAAATGTTGTTTCTTACTTGCTGGATTACCCAAACAATGTTTTGTCGGTTCCTGCAGCAGACTTGTCTCAGCTCACACCTCCATCTCAGGATCAGTCTCAGGTAAGGCATAAGGAATTTTTTTTAACTATCACCATGAATGTTGCAAAGAAGCACTGCTTTAGTAGTTAACTTCTGAAGTTAATGTAGATGTGAACATACACAGTGGAAAGACTTTTAAAAAGTCTGTGCACTTGAAAATGGTGGAGAGTGAGGAAGTTGACTGGTATTGTCTGCAGTGTCCTGAAGAGTGCATCAACTATGTTCCCTTTTCTGCTCCTTAGATGGGATAGTCCCAAACCTAGTATCTCAAAAGAATATTATTTTCTTGGTTGTGTTTGCTCAGTATTTTGCTTCAGCAGTTCTAAACCCTTGTGACAGCACCCCTCAAATGTTGGTGCTGATTTTGGTTGTTGTATGAAAGAAAATAGATTGTGTAAATTTAGACTTCTGCAGGCTGGAGAGGTAGCTTCCCAGTGGAATTAGCTGATTAGAAGCCTAAGGATGTTAACAGTTTTCCAGCCTACACAGCCTGGAATTTTGTGAAGAGTAACATAGTTAACTTTGATATATTATCCACGATAAAATAGCGCAGGACAGGTCCTACCAAGAGGTAGCCTACCATACACAGTTTGGGAAGAGTGGAATGGAGGTCTGCTGTAGAAATGTATCTTTGTATTAACACTTGGAGAACTGGTCCATTCAAAAGGGTTTTTTTATCTGAGTGTGTGTCTGTGGCTTTGTTTTAAGGTTCCACGTGTACCGGTGCATACACTTGCTATGGTTGTACCTCCCCAGGAACCTGACAGAACCCCTCAAGAGAACTCACCACCTCTCTTGGGAGTGGTGAAAGGTTAGTATGTAGCCACTCGGAGAATATATGCAATTTGGAAACTGATAGGCTGGGGACAATTTTATTAGAGCTTATGCATAGTATAGTCTACTCCATCAATTCTTGAACACCTCTAATGAAGTATAACTTAAAAGTATTTTATGTAGCGCGTAATTTTTGCTTATTTTCTTGTATTCTGCAGTATAGTAACACTGGTTATTGTAATTTTATTGTGCTTATTCTAATTTATTAGAATTACGCTTATTCTAATTTTTTTTGAAGAAAATGATTGTGGTAACTGCCATAGTGCAGACTGATAAAAAACATAAATGAACTCTAGGTGTGGTGTTAATTTTTGAGTATTGTGCATTGGTCATCTAGAATAGTTGCAACTATTATCGATGAACTTGATACATGAACTTTTTTCTGTTCCTACAGTAGCAATGCAAACATGTTGGCACTGTAAAATGCCAATGCAGATCTACTTAGAGGAGAATTTTTCTTGTATTAGTAATAGTACTCTTGTAAGTAATCATAACATCAGGGTTTTTGCTTTGAACATGGTTGTACTAACTGGTTAAAACTATTTGCAGTCATTAAATGGCGAATTTAGCACTTTGTTTCCAGCCATGGACTCTGTAACAAATTCTTCATGTCTGCTAAGTCAGCTCAGAATGAGAAGCACATTCTCAAGTGGAAAATTACAAACTGCAGCTCCTAATGATTTACAGTTTTGGATGGGGATATTAAAGATTATAGTATCCAGAGCTCTATTAGCTAGCTTTACTTAATTCCTTTATTCTGGAAGTGCTCAGTGCTTCCTAAAACAAAACAAACCAACCCCACCCCGGGGGCACAAATGAAGAGAGAAAAAATTGTGTACCTACTGGTGTTTAAGTGTGCAGCCGTGACTCTCTCCATGCATATATGCCATGTGTGTGACTTCTCAAATGCAGTTATTGTATCATTTTCCTAGGATGTGCAACACTTGGTATTTTGGATTTCATAAAAACGAGTACCAAACAAATGAAAAGAATATATGCAACTTCTGGTTCAAATAAAACAGCAAAAAGCTATATACCAGCATGTGTGCCCTTACAGTTAAATAACTGTTAGTATTGTGGAGTGGGTTAGTGTTCTGGAAGTACATTTGGCGACGCATGGGAATTAGTGAGAGATTAGTCGACACTGAGTCAGAAGACTAAAGTTGTAAGCTTAGTCTCATGTTATTTAATCAAATTATGAAAAGCAAATAGTTGACTGTAGTTTAAGAAATAGCTCTCTTTAAAAAAAAAAAAAGTTATTGCAAAAGTCAGTGCATATTTTAGGCACGTTTTTAGCAGTACCATGTTGTTGGAACTGGCACAGAGATCTAGTTGTTCTCAGTGTTTCAGGACATGCTTCATGCCTGTCAGTGAAACTAATCTGTGATGCGTTGCAAGAGATGTAGCAATCCGAAATGTGTCATTGGGCTGATGAAGCATTCCTGAAAACTTTGTGTGCAAAGCTCTTGTGTGTCTCAGATCTTTAGGGGAAAAATAATATTTTTGTGATAAACACCGTGTGATCATTGTAGTGATACCACTCTGCTGCTTTAACTGCAGTAGAGTTAGTGTTCTTTGAACTTCCATTCTTAACTTGTTATACACATGTGGCTTTAATATACCAGACTTTCATGGTTAGACTTCTTGTGAGGCAAGGGGCAAAAGAGGGTGCAAATAAAGGCGTGTTCATTATTTGCATGGGTGGGGGGGAAAGCAGTCTTAAGTTCTTATGTAACAAAATTGTTTATCCTGGGGAAGACAAATTTCTTGCCTTCACAGTTAGAAGTAGCCCCTTGAGTTTTTGTATAAACTCTTAACTGTTTGGAGGAAAGAGAGGAGCACCTAGCCTTCTTAACCTCAGTGCAGTCTGTTTTTTAAGGACCTGTATTAGTTTTGCAAGAAATGTAATAATAACAACTTGTTTCCTGAAGAGTTCTTGGCAAGTTGAGCGTAAAACTAGAATACACTTGTATGTTATTTTTATGATTGAAATATGGTGTGAGGTTTTTCAAGAGGAATTTTGAATTACATTATTATTCTCCAGTAAAGTAAGAAGGCATATGGAATAGTTGCCATTTGAATAATTATTTTGGCAAAGGATTTAATATCAATGTTTAGCAACTGAAAAGAGGACCATTTCAGAGCTGACAGTGGATCTAGAGCGACTCAGATAAAGGTGATACGCAAAGTTGGTAACCTCCTAAAGAGCTGAAGAAAAATCAGGTGGAAGAAGCAGCAGAACTAGTTCACAGGACTGAACAGACCTCAACTTACCTACTTAGGAAGGATTGTTTTTAGTGCACTACATTTAGCATGTGTCTATTGTGTCCATGTAAAAGTGAAATCCCAGTGAAGTTCAGCTCTTTGTGCTGTCGTGGGGAGAGGCAGGAGGTACCTTCCCTGGCATTTTGTACTTGCTGCTGCCCTTGCTTGAACGCGGTCAGGATTGCTCAGCAGCAATTCTGATGCAGCGGCTCAACACGGAGAGTCTTTTGGCTAGAATAAACAAATGTGCTATTTCTGCAGGACCAGAGGGTCTCTCCTGCTTTACGCTGCGAGGGGTGTAAAGCGCAGTGGCTATGACGCAGCTCCGAGTGCCCCTGCATCTGGTTCCCTGGGGCGTGGGGGTCTTGGTGCCCAGCATGTGAAATGGTCAAAAGGAGTTCTGTTGGATTTCTTCAGGAAATCAGCTGGTGTAATAGTGTTGCGGTTGATAATCTTGTCTCGTTTGTAAATGCAAGCTAATGTTTACGAGTGGGATCTGAAGCTCCCAGCGGTGTTTGTGATTCTGCCTTAGTCTTTCGCAGAGCGTGCCTGGTGAGCGCAGTAGCTTGAACCCACGGCATGTTTTTAGAACACTATTGAAAACCAACACGCTAGTGCAACAAAGGGTTGCTCAGGAAGTCTGTGGAAAGCAGCAGGATTATTTTCTTAGTCAAAGTATTTGAATTATGTAAGGTGTTTTTAAACATGTCAAAATTTAAAGTAGTCTGGTTTTGGAGGCTGAGGTATCAGTTATTTCGTAAGTTTTTCTCCAGATTTGTTTTACTTCATAGTTAATCTGAAATTGTGCTTACAGATGAACTAATTGGCCTTAACTGAGTGCTTTAAACCTATCAACATCCTTCATTAGACTTCTCTACCGTTGTTTTTAAGTGGGCAGTAACTTGCAGCGTTTCTCATTTGGGGTGCATGTTTTTTTAGAATTCCACAAGACCTAATAGAATTAAGTTATTCACGTGAAAGCTGCCCACATATCTGCCTTTGATCCCTGGGAAGGAGACCAGAGTTCCCTTAAAGTTGAGTAGGATTTTTGGACTCTGTAAGCTTTTTAAGTTAGACCTTCAATATATGGTATCCCCTGTATCCCCGTGCTAAACCTAACAGCCTAATGGCTTGGAGAAAGGAGAGAAAAAGAAACTCCACATAGCTTCAATAGCTACAAATTCAGTAAATATTTTTTACTCCAATATCTGACTTTTATGCCTAATACTGAGTTATATACTGGCAGAGATCTCGTACATTGTGTGATTTAATTGAAATAGGGGCCAGGTTAACAGTAGAACTAGAAAGATTATATTGTTCTCATTGAGGTGAAGGCATTAACGCAAGCTGATATTCTTGCTTTTCCATTCTGACTCCTTTCAGACTTCTCTACTGCACAGTCCAGCTGCCTGTTCATTGTTTCATGTGCTTCAACACCTTCTGATTAACTCTTGCCATTTTCCTCCGTATTTTCTGCCTGGGTCAGCAGCTGACCCAGTCATCCGGGTTGAGTTACCAAGTGAAATGTAACATTAGAAAGCCTCATGGCTTTCTAACTTCACTGATACTTTCTTAGTAGACTTAAAGACTTGTTATTCTTTTATGCAAATATATAGCAGTGCAGGCACATGATTTAAAAACAAGAGGTGTAGGTCCCCAAGAGCACACACGTATAAAAAACTTTTCATGGTGGTTTCTGAAATTCAGCTCCTTTGAAGCTTCAGTCACCTGCTTGCCACCAACTGATATAATTACATCATAGCAATTTTCCAGTTAGATAGCTTCAAGCCACCAGAGGAAACTTGGGAAGAAGACTAAGATTGGAAAGTAACTCAAATTTTTGAATGTCAGACAATTGAGTTAAGTTTGGCTTGGTTTCAGCCAACAGCCATTGCCTGTTGGATATCATTGCACCTATTCCCTGCAAGTTTTCCATAGAAACAGCTGCAGGAGTGATAAAGATTGGCAAAAATACTGCATGGTTCGCAGGAGGAACGTAGTGAAAATACAGACTCCTCTGATCATTCAGCCCTCCACAAATCATCCTGGTCTTTATAAAGAAGAATTAATAAGTATGTATTAGAAAAAAAAAAAAAGTAGCAGTTGAATTTACTTGGGAAAAGTAGGCTATTTTTTTGTTGCCCAATTAGCCAGATTATATAATACTGTACTTTGTATTTGTGTGTATGGATTGACTGATTGTTTCCCCAGGTTCTTAGAGCTGAATTTCTTACTGATATGAATTACAGTTAAACACGGAATTTTCATGAAAATTCAATATTGAGCTCATCTTATTCCTGTTTATGAGGCTGGTGAATTTTAATTGCAGACTGCAAATCTAAGTCTCGACTTCTGAGTGAAATCAGATTTTTAAAAAACCCTAAAGTGCAAGAACAGTGGACAAGCAATTCTGTTAACAAAGCACAAAGATCTTAGTATGGATTTATGCTTCCTGACATCTGCCTTTTGTGAAGTGAGGAACTGACTGAATCTGGTTTTTTGGTTGGTTGTTTTGTGTTGGTGTGTTTTGTTGTTGTTACTGGCTTTGTTTTGTTTTTTAAATTCTAGGTAATATTACCTGTCAGGATGATATGGTGATTCATTGAGATTTATATACTAGGTATTGGTCCCGGCAGAGAAGATGTATTTGAATGTACAAATGTGTATCACACAGTTGACTTTTTTCTTCTTGTCATTTTTTTAATGCTGGAAAAATCTTTTGGAATTTAACTGTTTGGCTTTGGATCCACTCTCATTTTTTTCTTTTTTTTAAATTTTTTTTAATTTTCATTTAACTCCTCTAGAAATTAAGGAGCTGTCAACAAGTCCCAGAATTTCATCTAATAAAAAGTAAAGTATAATATAACTGTTTTAGGTGGTGGTCAAGATGAAAACCACTATGCTGAAATGCAAGTTGTGTTGACAGAAACTTCCTGAAGACTATAATGGATTGTAAAAACAAACCTTTGGTCTTTTTCAGTTTCTGAAAAGACCTTAAAAATAAAGTAATGATTTTTCTTAAACTCTTGTTGCTTGCTCTAAAATACGACAAATGTCTGTCCTTGCTAATTCATCAATTAGTGCTTTTAGAGTAAGATCTGAACTAGGCTTCATTTATGTAAGAAAACTTATCTACTTCATGTTTCTTGGACGCTTCCTTGGAGTAGATATTTATAAATAAATATATAAAAAATATATGTATAAAAAAAAAAATCAGACTTGCAGAGGACAGTGCAAGTACCTCCCTGTGCTACTACTGTAAAGTATGAGGCTGTCATTTGGGTGTTAACAAATGTAGATGGTGCGTCTAGTAACAATGTCATTGGGGTCAATAAGGCTAGTTTTAGGTAGGTTTATTTTGGACCAGTAGCATCTCACCTGTGCTGCTCTATTCATTGTGAAAGGGCATATAAATTACTTCTTTCTTGGGAGAAGATGACATCCTATGGATTAGAAGTCAGGGCTAGAAGAGCAAGTTCCTCAAGAATCATAAGCACTCAGGAAGAAATACGGTATCAGACTTGTTCGTAGGCAGCAACCCTATAAAGAGTGAATGTGTGTTAAACAAATTTAAATTAGAAGAGTTTAATTGCTCAGGAGAGCCACCTGAGTACTATAAATATGAAGGTTATTTTTTCCAAACTCTTGCTCACAGTGTCTAGGACCTTTAAATGTTACTTGCAGCCAGAAGGCATTAAAAACTGGAAATGGTGTCCTCCGTGCATATTATTGGGTGCTCAAGAGACCAGCAATGGTGCTTGGGGGAGGCTTATCTGGTGAACGGACTATTGCAACTCAGGTACTTAGGAGATTATCTGCAGTGTACTGGAGAAGTACAGGAGATTTCCATAGGAAACATTTACCTCTCATTTCCTGGAGAGAATAAGAAGTCAGAGAAATGGATGGCAAGCTGCATTTGTGCAGAGTAGGTTTTACCCTGAGTTGTGTGTGTTGGTCAAAAAACTGGCTGAAGACATGTGCGTGCTCTGCAGGAATGGTGGTGAAGGCTGAGTTGGTCAGGCTAGGGACCAGAACCGGTGGGAATATGGAAATATAACTAAAAGCGCAATTGGTGCTACTGTTCGCAAAATAAATTGGGAAACGGTTGTTTCCTTACTCTGTGGCTTTCCTGGCGTGCCCATAACCACTCTGGGTTTTCTGTCAACCAAACAATTCTTTGTCCTGTAATCATGATTACCTGATGGCGGGTATTTGTGTAGCAACATCTGGATTTCATTGATACTCAGTCTTCATTTCGTACTAAACAAGTCTTCTAAAAGTGGCCAAAACAGTTACATTAAGGGCTAGATTGATTACTTAATATTGCTAGGTTTAATTTTGTGGTGGGTTGGTTGTGTAGAATATTGATGCTCCACCAAAAAGATAAATGAACAACAACAACAACAAAAAGTTGACACAATTATGATCTGGCCTATGATTGGATTTTTAAGTCTTATTGCACTTAATGCATTTCAAAAGTGAAAGTATATAGTGTCTTGCTCATAATTATTTACTAAAATGGGCACAGTATTTTTCAGGATATTGTAATACAGAAGAGATTTGGATAAAACAGGAAATTGCTACTTCTAAATACTTCCAATATTATAATATTATATTACAATGCTTACATATTCGAAGCTACCACCAGTGTCTTCTCCACCTCTGGTTTGAACTGGCTGTTCAGCTGTGCGTGTCAGGTTTACCAGATCTTTCTTCCTACCCCTTGTCCTCTTCCAGTATCCCCAAGATTACAGGTTGCAACTATTTTCTGGCATGGAAAGGATGATCTGGAACCTGAAAAGTGGCCCTGCTAACTAATTAGAAGCTGATTAAAGTAAATCTCTGCACCTCTTCTGGAACTTGAGAGCCCAGCTCTTCACTTGCTGGTTTCCTAACACCTGTCTTCAGAAACTTCCCCAACTTTCCGTGGTCATTCCCGGTCTGAGCTGCTGTCTGGGGAGCGCTGCCCACTGTGAGACCAGCCTTGGCTCCTCTACCCAGTCCAGGCCTTGATACGAGGCTGCACTTCTGCTCTTTACTTCCTCTTGCACTTGTACAAAAGTTTTCCTATGGCAGGCTTATTTTCTCCCCAGGTGGGACTCAATTGAGAGGGACAATATTGGTACTTTATTATTTGGGGGCTCTTTGAACTGCAGCTTTTCTTTCCTACAGAGTGCTGGAAGCTGTCCAGAGCTGCCAGGTCGTGGGAATGCTTTGTGTTAGGATGGAAATGATAGATACGGTAACCTTAGGAATGACATTAAACAGAGCAGTGCAAAGGGTTCCCATCTTCGTCGCATCTTAAAGGTAGAGTTAGTTTGCAGTTAAGGTTACTATAATGTTTCTGCTACTTCAGCAGTGGAGCAGCTTAGTTTCGAAAGACACCGATTGACTTTTATTAGTTTCTAACAAAGACATAGACAAGCATTTTGGTGATGTTTTTGGTGAGTGCAAATATATTTTTCAAGAGTGGTCTGCAAAACTTACAATATAAATCACACTTTTTAAAATGAAAGGGTAACTATATAAACCTAACACTACAAAGCCAAATAGCCAGCAGCTTGTAGCAGGCTTGAGCTAAATATCCATCAGCCAGCACAAAGCAAGTTATTGCTAAACTTTAGTCAAATTCTTTATTGTCCTCCAAGAAATTGTCTTGTGACTCACTTATGGTTCAGGGACAAAATAATAGTAGTGGTTGGAATAGGTATTCAGCTGGAACTACTGACCTGTACGAGGCAGCTGTGTAAAATACTGAGCTGGAGAAAGAGCTTACTGAAGGGTACCTACAGTGTTTGTGGGATGCTGGGATATTTCCTGGGGTTATTAAGATTTTTGTTGTTTCCCTTAAATTTAGATATGGTTTGCTTTCATTCCAGAGAGTCTGCTGAAGGTATTCAGCACACAGTTGGTTCAATTCTATTTTAATATTTGTTCTTTCTCTTTATAGGAGAAAATTCTCTTTTAAGAGAAAATTCTCACATTTGTTTGCCTGTTCAATTAGTTCCTCAAAAAAAGATTTATTTCAGAGTGAGGTGTATGTGACTCCTGTTTTGACAGCAATGCAAAATGAAGTCACTTGTGAATTAGTATTTTGGTGAAGGAAGGCCCAGGGAGAAATAAATCGATGTTTTAGGAAACTTAATCCTTCCAGACGTAGCGACTGATCTGGGACTTAGTTCTTGCATCCAGATTTTCACTGAACTGTGTGGTGTTTAGGTAACTTTATTAAGCCAAGGCTCAAACTGTACATAATTTTAATTCCCCCTTTAATGATTAATTGTATGAGTCTGCTTTGTAAATATTGGAGTGTTCTTTTTTTTTTTTTTTTTAAATCTATGTATGTCACTGTTTGGGTATAGCAAATGAGTGTTAGTGCAGGAAATTATTTGATCAGGCTAAAACCTTCCACATTTTTAATTAAAGTTTCTTACACTGAAGTCATATTAAAATTTCAGCACTTAATAGATTCTTATTAGCAAGATCTGACTGGAGGTTTCACAGATGTGGCTTTTGGGAAAGCAGCCTCGGGTTGCTTGAAGGCAGTGAGCATTCAGAGAAGTGCTGCCTTGGCTTGGTGTTCCTTGCTAGATTCATGTTGAAGATTATTTTTTAAGTCTTAATAGTGAGCAGAATTGTTAATCTGTTACTGGAGAGAGGGAGGCAAGCAAGCTGTTAATTTTGTCTCAGAACTTTTAAAAAGGTCCCAAAGCTTCAAAATATATTTGTATACATTAAATCTGCACTGGCAGGATTCTGTTTGTAATGTAAAGGTGGAATGCTACAGTGTTTGCAGAAATACTAGTTCAAAATACTGATCTTACTGTAGAGTTAGTCTTCTTTCAAATATAGACTGCCTTTGCTTGTAACCTTGCTGTTGGAAGTTAGCCTCTGGAAAATAGTCTTAGTTTAATTGCTCTGCACACCGGAACAACTTTGGGAACTCAGTAAATTATTGAAATTGCCTTGCTCTTCTTGCTGATTTCACTTCCCAGATGCACTGTCATGTATGTCAGAAACCATAAAAGTTCCTTATTCCTTAAGATTAAAATAGCTGTGTTCAAAGGGATATTAGGATCGATATTAAAAATTCCAGCTATATACTTTGTCCTTTCTTGTCTTAACATGGAGTGTAGGTTTACCTTTCTGTGGTTTGACAGATGTGCAGTGTTAGTTGTAAAGATTTTTTTTTTAATTATTATTTTTTTTTTTTTTTTGGTGGGTGAGAGGGGAGGTTTGGGGTATCTTCAGCATGGCATTTTTTCAAACATTTTTCATGTGCTTAGGTGCATCCAAGCAGAAGTCAAGTTCCCTGCAGGTAGCAGATAAGGACCTACTGCCACCTTTTCACCCATACCAGCCTTTGGAATGCATAGTAGAAGAGACTGAAGGCAAGCTGAATGAACTTGGACAGAGAATTAGTGCTATTGAAAAAGCACAACTTAAATCATTGGAATTAATTCAAGGTGAACCTTTAAATAAAGATAAGATTGAAGAACTTAAAAAGAACAGAGAAGAACAAGTACAGAAGAAGAAGAAAATATTGAAGGAGCTGCAGAAGGTGGAAAGGCAGTTGCAGATGAAAACCCAACAGCAGTTTACCAAAGAATATTTGGAGACCAAAGGTCAGACAGACACACCACTTCCCCTGCAGCAGCAGTGCCCACTTACAGGGGTCTTCCCAGAAGTGGAAGCTGATAAGGGTCTGCCAGAGGATAACTTTTCAGGGTTACCTCAGGTTGACACAATCTTGTCTAAAGATGATGA
>NW_008824594.1:534468-543029 GCF_000699105.1 Pygoscelis adeliae
ACCACAATGTAATTTTTCTGGTAATTTAGGTTATAATGGGACAGAGTCTCTTGAACTTCAGAAAGCATTAGGGAATCAGCAGAATGTAGGACAGCAGCAGCAAATTGCTGGGCAGGGGCTCTTAGTTCAAGAACCAGACGGATTAATGGTTGCCACTCCAGCACAGACGCTTACCGACACTCTTGATGACCTAATAGCAGGTGGGTTAAGAAATATACCTATTTTTGCATTAATTTGTGTGCTCAGTTTCCCTCTCTCTCCTTCCCTCCAAAAACATCTTGGGGTTTTCCAGTTTGGGAATACTTGCTTAAGAATAAAGTTCGTGATTAGCGCTATTAATCCTAACAGTGACTTCCAATTCTAACATGAGACTTTTAAATACCTTTTTTCCAAAGTGCAAAACTTCCTGTACTGGAGACCTGTTTTAGCCCCTTTGGCCTCATCTTTTTCTGTGCTTCTTTAAAAAGCCTTATCATGAGTGATTAGTAGTGCACATTAGGAAACCTCTATACAGGCTTATACCTCAGTGACTTTCTTCAGTGTGTAGCCATCTCTAGAAACAGCCAAATTATTGTCACTTATATGGACAAATGTGTCCCTCTCCTTGCTGCTCGAGGTGTTGCTACGGTTTAAACACAGCCTGGAATCCGTGCACAACTGCTCAGTTCTGTAACGGCTTGTGTTTTCAGAATACCCTCTAAACCCTGGTTGTTGTACAGAAATATCTGCTTGTTAGATATAACATATGGCAAAAATGTGTCCTGTTACCTGGATGAAAAGCAAAAATCCAAACATCCTTCCATTTGTTGATAACGGTGTGAAGAGGAATGGAAGTTCCCACACATTGGGTTGTGTGAGGCCCCTTGTGGAAAAAGAGGTATTGTTTTGGTTGATTTCATTCCATGGATTTGACTAGGATTGATGTTTGCTGCTGGAGGTATGTAGGATATAGCCGGTGTTGTTCAGTCTGTAGTCTTTTTTAATTCGGTGTTTTTCAATGTTTCTTTGCACCCTGTGTCTGTCCCTCAGCCCCTATTTTCTTGTCTTCCCTCCCCCACCCCCCCACCCCCTCTTTGTAGTTACTGCCCCGTCTAAGTTCATTTCAAGGTTGTAGAAATGTGCAGTAAGACCTTTTGCCAGCCATTCCTGTGAACTTTTAGAATGGTAATTGCATCAAGCTCATGCAAGTCGAGACTGCCTGCAACTTTGCAACCTCCCGTGGAAACCATAGTTGGTGGAATGGTGTGATGTGTTGTACCAGCTCCCTTCAGCTATACGGTGTAATTCAAAGAAATCCTCTTGTATTACAGAGAATCGGTCTTAGTTCCCCCTTTTCTGGCATGGCGTGCCTCCCTCCCCCACTCTACGATGCTCT
Source organism: Pygoscelis adeliae (assembly GCF_000699105.1). Lineage (NCBI taxonomy): Eukaryota > Metazoa > Chordata > Aves > Sphenisciformes > Spheniscidae > Pygoscelis > Pygoscelis adeliae. The sequence goes on from NW_008824594.1 coordinate 535,844, forward strand.
TCAGAGTATTCAGCCAACCTTAAAACAAAAATGCAATTGCATTATTCTTGATTTTTATTACTCAAGATTTAGTACTGGAGTGTATGAGGAGGCAAATTTGAATGGTTAATGCAAAACATAATCAACAAGGGCTTAATCTTTGGAGCAGTTTCTGTTGCTGACAGTTTAACATATCTAGCACAAAACCATGTAGTATATACCCTTTCATGGTTAGCAGCTGCGTATTAGATCCAAAGTATTCAGTGCACCCAAAATGCAAAACTGCTGCAGTCAGCTAATGCGAGAACTGTGCCATTTGAAAAAAGATTGCAAACAACCAGAAAAACTTTATCTTAAAAAAACCTTGATTAGACATTGGTTGATTTTTCTGAAACTGTTTACTGTTTTTGCTGAGTAATTAAAGACATTTTTTGCTAAGAAATGAAATTTACTCATTTCAAAAACCAATACAAATAGCACACTCTTCTACAACTATTGGAAACTATATTTACAGAAATGCAACTCAAGGAAACTTTAGCTGTCCAATTCCAGAGGCTCCTGCAAAAATGCGCTGATGTTGCTTTATTGAAATATACTTTCTTCTGAAATTCATAAGTCCGTTTTACTTCCCTCCCCCTAAAAAATTTTTGGAAGGGAATTAGATATTTTGCTCACTTTTTACATCCAGACTGTGTAAAAGAGTGACCTCTGTGTAAATTATATTCTTACTATATCTCACATTTGTGTACATTTAAAAACAAACTGTAAATCTACCTACTCATACTCCAAACCCTTTGATCCATATTTAAAACGCGCCTGACCTTTTTCCACAAACTTGCCTATTAGTCCTTAATTTTGTAAAGAATTTTGAGCAACAGAAACTGTTATGAAAACTGATTTTTACATGCGTGCTACAGATGCCAGATAAAATTGTTAAGGGGCTTGTGCCTGGTGCGCGGGAAGTCTGTCTCTTAGAGAAGTTGTGTCTTGCACTTGGGTGTGCCGATGAAGCGTCTGCCTTGATCACGGTGCCACGAGTGGAGCTGCAGTAATGGTGGTGAGTGACTCTTGGTTTAGAAGAGGTATGAACATTTTTATTCCTGTGAAGTATTCCAGTTTGTATTGGGTCTATGTGAGAAGAACAGAAATGTTAAATTGGCTTTTTGCCCTCTGCACTGAAATACCTTTTACCGTTGCTCTTACCAGTGGTGATGTAAGAGGCAAATTTTTCAAAGCCTCAGTTGAGACTAGTTGTGAGGGAGAACTTGCATTTCTACAAAGCCTCAAATCTATTTTGCTGACTAACTTGATTGTGACAACATACGTAAATGGAGTATTTATCTTGCCAGTCTGCTGGCATAATTTGTCAGCTGATAGGTGTTGAGATGGTTGATGTCAAGGTGCAAAGTTCTGGAAGTCTTGCTGGCAGTCAGCCACTGGTAGACGTGTACCTGAGTCCCCTCTTTCATAAAGCTATGCAGAAGTAACCGAGTAACCTTTGGAAAGTCAGGTAAAACCTAAAAATGAAGCAGCTCTCTCCACTCCAGAACATTTTGGTTGTAATGGAGTTTTATTTAGATGTGCTGAAGCAAAAATCTTGCAACTAATCCTATCATTGAAGGTGTGACTTACTACAGTCAAAATTTTAATTGGATTTACAAAAGAGATATAGATGTTGTGCAGTTTAGAGTGGGAAGGCAACAAATCATTTTGGATCACATCTTCCAATAGAAGAGGACATTTTGGATCTAATTTTCATTACTCAGTACACATTTGGTTTCTTGAAGCATGTTGTCTTGCATAGTTGGAGTTTCACTTCCATTCACATTATGCATTTACCGTAGTAGATTTCTTGGTTGGCAGTATCTGAATTGAGGCTTTTTTGCTGTTTTAGGGTATTCAAGATGAGGAACTTGCTTTTCTTTGTTGCTAGGTTTTGTCTCTAGTTGGAATATTTTTACTCCTGTTTGTTCTACTCAGCTGGTATTTTTAGTCAGGAGGTGACATCTCTGTGTGCTTCTGTCTGACTTTCCTCCTGCGAGCTCCCATTTGTATACTGAAATTCCAGGCGTGTTTTGAGAAACTTTATTAACTGTTACTTGGTTCTGAAATTCTAGTTGTGGTCAGTTATACCAAATTGTGATATTTTAAGGTAATGATTTGGAAAGTGACATCTAAGTTTATGTATTTAGGATTGCTGTTTGGAGTAAAACTTGGTTACTAGGACAATCTGGAGTGAGAAATGGGGACTCATAAAACAAGACGCAGTTACCAATGTGCAAAAGCCTCTGTGCAGTAACGTGTTACTGAGCAGCTGTGTGGACAGGCTGAAAGACTGCTCAGTCATGAAAAAGTGTTGTTTTCTTTGTCCTGAAAATCCCGGTTCCTTTGAGGAAAGGGGAACTGAAATCCAAGTCCAGTATTCATGAATGTCCATGCTCACGGCATGACAACAGTTGGGTAGATGCAGTTTCAGACTACAGCTGCAATCTCATCCAGAGCTGCTTGCTCGAGGTTCTGCCAATGCCTCCAGAGTCATGCTTAGATAAAATACCAAGTTCTTGCTTCCTTTTGTTTTACTCGTGTTTCCTGTGATATTTTTTCATAACTTTGGAAAATAGTCATCCATGTCTTTGGAGACCTGCCTTCAACTTCACACTGATTCAAAGAAAGTCCCTTTGGAAAGTTGCAAGACCTTCTTAAAATATGTAGAATTTTTTTTTTTTTTAATACAAGTCTTTTGAGTATTGAAGTTTATGGAAACATCCAAAACCTATGTCACAAAATAGGAGATCTTTATAAAGATCTGAGGTACACATTGTGAAAACTGATTTTTATTTGTTTTAATCAATGCCTGGCTATCGGTGTGTTTATCAGTACCCTTCCTGGTGAAAAGACAAAATGCCTGTTCAGTAGGAAGCAATCTGCATGTTTGAAAGTTTCTCCCTTGTCTTCTCAGAGGGTGAAAGCCGCACATTTTTCTAGTCTGTTAAAATCCTGCGGCACGCCGTAGAGATGCTGAGGGTGATCATCCCCCCATGGTTGGTTTTATGTCCTCCAGCTAGCCTTTCCCCTTGGAGTCATGGGCAGTGCCAGTGCTGCTCTCCACTGCCGAGCTGCGGTGCTGCAGTCGTTCCTGAGTTAATGCCAATTATTGAGATGAAAGTCTGGAGTGGGTATGGTGGTGTGGCTCCTCGGGGGGGGGGACTGCACATTAGCTTCCGGCACTGTGAGTATGACCTGCTAAACACTAGTGATCGGCAAGATGTCCTCGACTTCCCTGGGGCCAGTGTCAGACCAATGAAGCCATCCCCGAGGGCACGGCCCCAGGCTCCTCCTAGTAACGGGAGGCAGAAGCAGAGAGGTGGCTCTCCATTGTGTCCCATCGGTAGGATGACTGCGTCTCCCTGGATGGGGTTCCCAGGAGCAGTAGCTGTCCCACCTCCCGTGATCGAGGCTGGTAATCTAGAAACGGACTTGGGGAAATATGAGTTAACCCCAATTTCATACAAATGTTTGTGAAGGGATGATGGAACCATTCTTGCAAGGTCATCTTTGAGTTGAAAAATCTGTATGTTGTTGTGTAACTTAGGCTGAGCTAAATCGGCCCCATGAAACTGGAGGTAGACGTTCTCAGACGTGTTTTGCTCCAAGAGCACGAATTACGTTGATGCTCCATTGGGCCAGCTTGCCAGCCACACTAAGGAAACAAAATTACACTTTAAAAAATCCTGCAGTTTTGTAAACTCAGTAGTTACAGAGGGGATGATTAATCAGTGAGTGTTGTAGGACTGTTTGTTGTTAGATTTTATTTTAAACGAGTTTGGGGTATCAGTACAGGGTTTATCTGCATTTCTACTGCCTTTGGTGTTCTCTCTCATATTTGACATCGTTGTTACTGTGCACGTGAAGTGCTCAGTGCACACTCATATGTTTCAAGCACATGATGAAAATCTAAAGTATGCAAGAAATACTTGGACATTTTCAGTCATGGTTGTGAGATGTAAAGAACTTGTGGAACCTGTAACAGTAACACTGAATATATTACAGTAAGGACCCTTAAACTGGCTCAAGTGGAGTCCCTCTGCACACCCCTGCTTTGTACGCACAGCACATGCACGTGTGTTTAGATATATATATAGCTGCAAGATCTGAAAGCATTGAGCCAGTGTCTTTCATGAGGAAGGACCAGTTTGACTTAATATAAATCCTTAAAAGGTGATTTGGTGTCTAGTATTCTGGAAGGAATAATCTTTAGAAATCCAATTAGTATCTTGCACTTCAGTGCATTGAGCAAGAAAACAATTGTATTGCATTAATTAATGCTCATCTGCTGCTATAAGTGGTAATCCATAGTAAGCAGATGAGGTGCAGGAGCTTTTATATTTGAAACGTTTAATACAAACCTGGTTTGCTTGTTGAAGGTTGTAACGTGAAGCAAAAGTCAACTCTGAATTCAGATGCAATACTCTGTTGCTTAAGTGTGGTAACCAAACGTTAATGCTACCACCAAGGAGAATGCTTTACTTAAAAAACACAATTGAAAACTGTCACCTCCCAAAATTTCAGTGACAACCCCCCCGATGTTTCTAGAACCCAACTGAAGTGACCCATCTAAACTTGTTCCAGCCTGTTTCCTTTGTTGCGCATATGCAGTCCTATAGGCTGAATTAGTGGTGTTAGTGGGCATGTTGAGGATTTTTCCAAGACTTTTCAGTCTGCACCGTTTTCCTGTGAGTAATAGCTGGTGCGTAATTTGTCAATGGAATCGGGAAGGTTGAGCTGGGAAGGGTTTGCAAAAATTTCTCTTTTAAGTCGTACACAGGTTTGGGTTCATCCTTCATCTTCCCTTATTGAGTGAAACACTTGGAGAAAAGCAAAATGCTGCTGTGTATTTCTTACCTGCAGTTGTTAGTGTTTTCTGTCAGTTGCTTGTTTCAGGAATACTACAAAGTGCTGTGTGTTTGGAAAATAAATAAAGCTAACCCGGTATTCCATCTAATAAGGCTGCACAGTATAGAAATTTGGCAATCCAGCAGTGACAATACTTGTCAAATCCAGCTGCTATATGTTAGCGTGGCTTACTACAGTTAAAGTGCACTCGTAGCTAGTGCAGAGGTTTGTTAGACCTTCCTGCCAAGTAATCCCAGCTGAGCCTTAGATTTGTTTGGGCTCCCCTTGGACTCTCATTTGGTTACAAAGGCAGGCAGAGGTCTTGGCCCCGCGATATATATGCGCAGGGATATTTCTCTGCTTGTTCTGGTAAAGCTTCATTTAAAACTATATGAATAAAATCTGATTCTCAATTATCACTTTTTAAAAATCGTTATTTTTTTTAAAAAAGAAGATAAAGTTGTATTACTTGTGTCCCTGAGCTGTGCTAGATCTTCAGGATTAAATATTTTACAGGCTGTGTATCAATCAGCATAAATTTTAAGGAGCACAGACAGTGTTCAGCTTTCTTATTTTTGTTGACTGCCCCCTCCTGTCTGCTTCTCTTCCACCCTTCCTGGGTTGTTTTAACTGGGACACTATTAATGGTGTAAGTTGCTGTCAGTCATCTTGCTTTGAAAACCTTCTCTGGAGACTAGGTGTGCACTAACCTTTACATGAAAAACTTTTGAATTCCAGAATGAGACTGTATTTCTGAACATGAGGTTTGTGTTTTAGTGATAAATCATTTGCCTGCTTAGACTGAGCACATGATTGAACTCTAACAGTGAAGGTTACAATTTGAAAAGGATAACTAATAATCTTCATAATTCATACTCGTAATGTATACAGACTAATTAATGAAATTATTTTCTAACTTAACACAGTTTGGGGATGATACTTACACTGTTTAACTGCTGGAAAGCTTCTTTGCTCAAGATGCCAACTCGTTTGCTTTTAGGAACACTTAATTTGTTTCCCCCCATTACTGTTTTGATGTTAGACCGTTGCAGTTTTACGAGACTAAATATTTTTCATATAAAATGTGGCATTCCTAAGAGTGGATTAATAACACGGTGTTACTTTTCAGCTGTGAATAGCAGAGTGCCCAGTGGCCCCACCAGCTCCTCGCACACTACGGAATCCCCTACGCCTGAGCCTTGTTCACAGGCATCGAGCAATGTGCCCTCGCAGTCAGTGCTCCCTATGTATCCTTCAGTTGACATCGATGCACACGTGAGTAATTGCAGTTGGTTTTGAGTGGATTTGCTTTCTGACAAGTTCTGAAAGGAAAAAAATTAATCTAGTGCTGTCTTAAAAATGTTGAAGTTCTCTTAAAGTGTTTTTAATTTCTGAATATCTGCTTCTTTCTCTTCCCAACCGTGAAGACTGAAAGTAATCATGACACTGCTCTGACCCTTGCGTGTGCGGGAGGTCATGAAGAACTTGTGTCTGTACTGATAGCACGCGGTGCCAATATTGAACACAGAGACAAGAAGGGTAAGCTAAAACAGTAAAACAGTTTTATAACTTGAAACAGCGAATTTCAAATTGGAATTTTGGATTCTTTGCTCAAAAAATTACCAAAGCTTGCAAAAATGTAGAATTGCATTCTTGCACTTCATGTAGAAATATTGGCCATGTGAAGCCAGTGACGTTGCATGCCTTCCTGTCTGTATTTTTGAAAGGAAGTGCATCTGAGTGGTATCTTAAGCAGATTTGTGAAATGTGAAGCACTCTTGTCCTTATGATTCACCCCCTACAAAAGACCTTAGCATACTAGATAGAGTGGCTAATGGGGGTAAATATCAAATCTTGGCTGACAAAGCTGATGGGGAGTAGTTGTCAGGTTGTGTATCATATTGTTCCCAATAACAGAGTTCAGCAAAATCTCAAATCTTTTAGAGCTGAGAGAACAAACCCACCATGCCTCTCTCCTTGGAACTCACATTGACCACTAGAAGTAAGCAACATGAGCAGTGCAGATGTGTTCACTTGTTGGAGCTTTATTAAATAGGAATTAAGTGGAAAGCTGTGACTTCTCTAAAGAGATGTGTTGGTCGGAACTTAATCCAAACTGATCAATGCAAGTACTGTTTAGACTTCTTTTGAAGAATCTTTAATTATATTTGGCTGGAATCAGAGCCTAAATGTGTCAGGGTCAGAAGAGGGCTAGGAAAGAGTCTGAGATCATGGTCTGCACCAGGAAACCCCCAGTCAGAGGAAGACACGTCTGATCAATAGAAGTCATTGTGAATTAACCCTTTTGTGCATT
>NW_008824594.1:543167-545245 GCF_000699105.1 Pygoscelis adeliae
CCTGCTCCTTAATAATACTTCTGAGATTCTCAAGGTTGCTTTTAACATGATCTCTTGTTACTAGGTTTTACGCCTTTGATTCTGGCTGCAACTGCTGGACATGTTGGTGTAGTGGAAATTCTTCTAGACAAAGGTGGGGATATAGAAGCACAGTCTGAGCGCACAAAGGATACTCCGCTTTCGTTGGCATGCTCCGGTGGACGCCAAGAGGTACAGACATATTTGTCCTCAATGGGTTTGAATTGGTTTTTGTAGATAGTTTTTTGTACAGTGTTTTTTCTTGATGGTATAATGAAACATCCTTTTTCTGGAAGGTTTTTAACCTGTATAAGTGTAGCTAATTTAAGTCTCTTTCTTCTTCCAAGAGGAAACGGAATTTATTCTTTTCTCCCTTGGCTATCCCAGTTTTGTTAGCCAATGGTTGTTATAACTTGTGGTCATTCTTCTGTCGATGAATCCTTGCAAGATAAGTACTTTTGTGAGGGAGGTAGAGATGTTTAATGAATAACTTCATTCACTGAACACTTCCCTTATGCATCCTCCCCACTCTCAAAACTAAAACAGCCAGTGCAGGCACACAAAGACAGAAACTGGAATTTTGTGTTGGCAGTACATGGTTTTTAGTGGTAATATGCAGGACTGATAAGTGCAGATGCAATGCAGGGCACATTATACTAGTCTTTTAAGGAGGTTTCAATTTTCTCTCAGCTTCTCCCCCCCACCCCCCCGAATAAGATTTATTAAATCCTTCCTACTTCAGTCATGGGCATAGCTTAGAAGGTGGCATGGAGATGGCAAAGGGCTCTCTGCAAGGTATGGGAGTGGTAAGTTTTGGAACTTCTAAGGATTAAAACAGTTCACCAAAAAGGGAAAGTTTCCACTTTGACTTTTTAATTTCAGATCTTTAACAGTAAAAGTGCAGCTCACAAATAAAAGGAGAGATCAGTGTGGCCTGTGATAGCATCCCCTATTGAACTACTTAAGTCTTTTGTTCCTAGTCTTCATTTTTTTTCCTTATGCCAGAATCTACCTCTTATGTTTCTGGCTTAGCAGCTTGCGAGGCAGCCTTTTTTCTGGCTTATTTGAAAAATCATCTAGCCTATGTTAGTAGTAAAATGAGGTCCACTAAAGTGCAGTACATCACCAGAAATGTTTTAATTTCCCCCCCTTTTATTTCTCTTAAGCAGTTTCTGATAGAGAAGTCCTTCCTGATGCTTGTTCCATTAACATCAGTCAGTCTGATTTTTACCATGTGTTTTGTTGGAAAGACCATGTAATACAGATGGTCAAACTTGGCTCAAGTGTCATTTGAATTAAAGTTGTAGGAGTTACTGAAAGAGACGGTCAAACAGTGTGAGATATTATGGGAGTGGGATAGATCCCTTGTTTGCAAACTCAAGATTCACAGGAAAAGCTTCACTGTAAAGCCTTGCATTTTTGATTAGGTAAAATAATCTTTCTGGAAGACAAGTGCTGCACTGCTACAACCCACGCAGATTAGCTGATGTATTCATCAGTTGCTAAGTCTGTACAAGCGCATATGTAAAAGTAAAGCAAAAGAGGATAGAGGTTTTCCTGCAGAATCTTATCTATTGACAATGGAAACGTAGCATACTGGAAGGTTTGAACATGTGATAACATCCTTTCACTTCCTGGATAGGCCACAATATGTCTTTTAATATGCATGCTGTCTTTTCAGGTTGTTGATTTGCTGTTGGCCCGGGGAGCAAATAAAGAACACAGGAATGTGTCTGATTATACGCCGTTAAGCCTTGCTGCATCTGGTGGCTATGTTAATATCATCAAGATTCTTCTCAATGCTGGGGCAGAAATTAATTCAAGGTAATGTACTACGTACACCAGATGAACTGCAGTATAGCACAGACACTCCATGGCTGGCTGCGTACTGAGGCATAGGTTGGAATCTCCAGTGCTTTCAGACCTCCTTGCAGCCTTTCTACACTGATGTTATCCTTTATGTTCATGTTATCTTAGTGCTTTTAAATTGCCTTTAACTATCATAAACTTCATCTCCCTTATACCTAAATTTTAAGGGATTATTATAGTTTGCAAACCTA
>NW_008824594.1:545267-567537 GCF_000699105.1 Pygoscelis adeliae
CTTTCCCTTTTCTACCATCTGGGATCTAGAAGTCAGACTATTTCCAATAGAACCAGGTAAAGGAACCAGCCAAAGCATTCAGGGCAGCTCTATGTGTGTGTTTGAAGATGTCTTTTTCAGTAAGAGGAACGAATTTACACAGCTATGTCTCTTAAGCCTCCTCTTTATTCATTTTAAGAAAACTTACATATATTCTATCACTAGAGAAAGTTAAAACTGCAGCTGTGCTAGAAGCATGTTTTTTCTGAATGAATCAGAAGCAGCCTTGATTTTTAGTATATGTATTTTAAGGCTTATGTGTGCTTCAGCCATCTGAACATCTAAAAGCTGAAATGTATTTTCCTTGTTTATAAATTGCAATTGTCTGTTGCATGTAGTTACTCTGATGGTTTCTCCTAATCAATTCAAAAATGCTAGTATTTTAGGTCAGTGTCTATATTTGTGTATGTTACACGTTCCTTTCTGGCTTACAACAAAACATTTTCCTCTTAGATACACTTACATTTCCCAGAGCATTCCTCGGTTCTAGGAACTGCAGTTTGTTTCTTTCCCTTTAGGACCGGGAGTAAGCTAGGTATTTCTCCTCTGATGCTGGCTGCTATGAATGGCCACGTACCTGCCGTGAAACTGTTGCTTGATATGGGTTCTGATATTAATGCCCAAATCGAGACCAACCGGAATACAGCCCTCACCCTGGCCTGTTTCCAAGGCCGAGCAGAGGTGGTCAGTCTGCTTTTGGACAGGAAGGCCAATGTTGAGCACAGGGCAAAGGTAAGTGTGTGAATTGCCTTTCCTTATGACTTATTTCTAACAGGTGATTTCTCTGAGTCGTCAAGTTTCTTCAAATTTTCCTGTTACTTTGAGCCTCTCTGGGCTCAGAGGACTTACTAAATCAGAGGACTTATTAAATGTTCTGAAATAAGTTTGTTTTTAAAAAAAAAAGCATCAATGGTGATGAATTTTTTTGCATTAGGGAAAAGCTGACTGGTCCTTCTGCATTCATAATGAAACTTAGATTGACTCTTGTTCTGTAGTACTGAGAAACTTTTCAGGTTTAAGCTTGATGCGATACTCATTAACAGAACACATAGATACACATATTTTTACATATGAGTGAAGTCTAGGCAGGAAGAGAATAGTGTTGCTTTTAGTGATTCTCATCTAGAACAGATTTCTTGTCTGCAACAGCAGTAGTGCAGTCAAACTTTGTAAAGCTTTTACGTTGCTGTAGAACCCGTGGCTTCAGTACTGTGACTTTCTGTGCCTCTGAAATGCTCCACAGGTCCCATCCTTTGGTACTCTGGGACAGCTTTGTGTCTCCTGCCATAAAGCAAGCTTAAAGCTTGTGTAGACAGCCAGACTGATTTCTCCAGCACAAAGGAATTTTTGGTAACTCCTAAGGCTGCTGAAATAATTGCTGTGTCTGTCTACCCCGCCTGCTTCTGGAATGACTGTGGCTGGAGAAAAGGGGATATGGATAAAAGCCAGCTCTCAAATGGTCAGTTGGGCATGTTAGCAGCTGGTATAAGTTTATTTGCCTGGCAACTAAGTTGGGCCCAGATCAGTCTCAGTGCTAAGGGAGGCTAGAGAAAAGCTATAAAGCCAGTTTCTGAGCATTTTCATAGAAACACTTGTGTCTTCATTTGGATCTGTTCTAACCTCTGTTTTAGAAATCCTGTTGTAAACTTTGTTTTTGCTGTTGAGACAGCTATCTGGTGGTACTTAGTCAACAGTTTGCCTGGGCTTGTATAAATCAAAGCCCAAGAGTATTGTTTTTTTGGGTTTTTTGTTTGGTTTGTTTTTTTTTTTTGAGAAAGAGACTGCTTGAAGTTAGGCTCCTAAACTAAATATAAGCAGCTAAATAAAAAATCTGATTTCCCTGTGTAGAAATCATTTATGTCTTATCCAAAGTATATTGTACAAATTTCACACTGTGTAATTCATTCTCTTTGCACAGACTGGTCTCACACCTCTGATGGAAGCGGCTTCAGGAGGGTATGCGGAGGTTGGAAGGGTTCTCCTTGATAAAGGAGCGGATGTTAATGCTCCACCTGTGCCTTCCTCAAGAGATACAGCTTTAACAATTGCAGCAGATAAGGGTCACTACAAGTTCTGTGAGCTCCTGATTAATCGGTAAATTATTTCTTTCTCATTAGTGCCACATTTGTTCTGTAATGTATTCCTCTGTGGCAAGGGTGCCCTTGTTTATGTTGCCTCGTGCATCTGAGAGCAAAGGGAGTGGGAAGCTTTGGAAGTAGGATGTTGTATCTGTTCCCTACTCTCCAGTGTTATCCTGGAGTATCCTGCTACTCCAGTGTTAATTAAGCTAAGCAGGCAGCTGGGACCAGAGGTAAGCAAACAGCGTGTGGCTTGGCAGCTCTGCTGTGTATTAATCCAGCAATTCCCACATGAGCATTTCCCCACTGTCACTTGGGGTGCAAAGCCTGGAAGTAGCTCTTGAGCTCTTCAAGCGTAACCCTATGTGCTGCTAAAATCTCAAGGGGCTGCTTTGTCCTGTGGGTAGTCACCACATTAATCATAATTTAAAGGACCCGTGGTTGCTAGTTGCATAGCGGTGGTGCAGTAGGCTACATTGGGTGAGTGTTTGTTTCGGTAAGGGAGGTTTAAATAACGCCTGTGTCACTACGTTGCAACTTAAACAGCAGATTTCAGGGACAGAATTTCTCTATCTAGCCACTAGATTTCAGTAATTAAAATTATATATCCAATTGTACTCTGATCTTTCATGATCTTACTTCCTGACTTCCACCTTTACTCATACCTCGTTTCACTCGATTACACTTGTACTTTTTTAGAGGAGCACATATTGATGTTCGTAACAAGAAAGGAAACACACCTCTGTGGTTGGCAGCTAATGGTGGTCACTATGATGTGGTTCAGCTGCTTGTGCAAGCAGGAGCAGATGTGGATGCTGCAGATAATCGGAAAATTACACCTCTTATGTCAGCATTTCGCAAGGTAGGAGACCAACTTAATTTTATGTTTCAATGCTAAATGTTTTCAAAATAGAGTTTCTCATTTGGTCTTAAATCTGAATGCTTGGTTTTGGAAGAATCAAATACAACACAGCAAAATTACTGTTTTGATAAAATGCCTGCTCTAAAGTAATCATAATCTGCGTACTTCACACAGATTTAATTTTTGAGAGGTGAAAAACTTTGTTCCATAAACCATGTTAACTTTACTATTTACAGTTATACACTGTCCAAAAACTTTCACTGTTTGAGATTTCACTGTCTTGAGATTACCATAGCCCCCTCTAAATTTCTGAAGATTGTACTGCTTGTTTCAGTCCTGCTTCTGAGATGAATGAAACACCAGTCTGTAATAAGCTGTCCCGATTCCTTTGTGCTTCTCCTGTTCCGTTCCTAATTTGTTGTTGAGTGGGACACTTTGTGTAGTCAGCTCTTTTGTCACTGCCTTTTCTCCTTGGCGGGAAGAACGTTGCTTTGTGATGGTTTCATCAGTTATGTTGTTGGATGCAAGGAGCATAGCCATAGCAGAGGAATTTATTAACAGTAGCTGCTTTGCCTTTAACAAAATACCAAATAAGGGTACAGCTTTTTTGACAAACAACAATACCGAGCATGCCACTGCTGTCCCTCCATTGCTTTCAAATAACTTGAGAGACAACTGTTGGATAACTTTCTGTGTGGTTGCACAGTGTACCCCCTCAATGAGTGAATCCAGCAGCAGAGGAATATGTTTGCTAGGATTATACTCGGGTGGCTCAGTTCCCTGATCAGACTTACCTTGTAGTTGAACCATCTAAGTTAGCTCCGTGGTGTGAATGGCAAGAGGGTGGGTTGGGGTGACAGGTGGGGTCTAAAGAGGGTCCTCTTGGCTGTTACTGAAAACATGAACAGCTGCCGCTGCCCTTGGGCCTGGTTTGGTCCTTCTATTTTAAAATAAAAAATTACTTGTGGGAGAGCTTGTCTTTGCCAGCATGATGTAGAACAGCAGACATGCTGTCAACACTGAGCAAACGGTAACTTCCTTTCTTCCCAAACAGCAGCTTACCAGAAATGTTCTTGCTTATTTTTAGTCTTTTGCATTGGACTAAGAGATATCAAACTTGTATTTTGATGAGAAATGTTGACAAGTTTATACAAGGGATTAGAATTTTCTTTGCTATTCTAGGGGCATGTGAAAGTAGTTCAGTTCCTGGTGAAAGAAGTTAACCAGTTTCCTTCGGACATTGAGTGCATGCGATATATAGCGACAATAACTGACAAGGTGAGTTTAACTTCAGGAAAAGACCCTGTCCCTTCTTTTCAGGGAAAACATACATGAGAAATTCTTAAGTATTCAAAAACTGAATGTACATGTTTGCTCATGTATGTTTGATTTGGAGGTTTGTGCATGTCTCCTTTTTAATACGGAACTTAAAAATCAGCTTTGAGAGTCCTATTCTGTTGAAGTAGTTTGTATGTTTATGAATACAGGGAAGCTAATCTCATGTTTGTAGAGTAGGCCTCACTCCTCAATTTTAGTTTCTTATGGAGGTAATAAGGCACGTTTGCATTCCAGGACCTGTTGAAAAAGTGTCACCAGTGTGTGGAGACGATTGTGAAAGCTAAAGACCAGCAGGCTGCAGAAGCAAATAAGAATGCAACTATATTGCTGAAGGAGCTAGACCTGGAAAAAGTGAGTAGAGAATTGCTGTTGTGTAGCGTAACGGTTTGAACTGTGTACTTAATCTATAGGCTGTATTTCCTGTTGGTGCTTCTTAGGGCAGTAGTTCTTCATGCTGTGACTGTATGCGCTTTCCTTCCTCTAATATACAAAAAGTGAAGTGGATACTGAGGGTGGCAAATTAGAACTGACTTCTGCTTGAGCCACTCCGTTGTCATTTTTAGGAAAGCTTGGACTCGGCAATAGTTACCTGAGGTAGTAGCTCTTGCATTACTTCAGTGCAGATAACATGTCAATGAGGGAGGTCTTCGGTCTCAGTGGTGTGTTACGTATTGTGTAAGACGTAGTCCATAAGCATTTCACGGACTTCTACTCAGTGTTACAAAGGAGAGCCTGCGACCTGCCCGATGAGCTATATGGAGTTGGGCAGATAGTGGGGGAAATCAACTTCTCCCTCACTGAAAATACTGTGAAGTGCCCCAGAGTAATGCAGACACTTCTTAAGCACTCTTTAGTGGGCTCTCTTAATGGAGGCTCTTAGAATTTTTGATGAACAAGTTCCATATTAGTTTATTAAATTTTCCAGGTTGCTGATTCGTTAAACACCTATCAGTTGCTCTGCAAAGCTACAGTGTAGTGTAGTTGATTTGACTGATTCCATATATTAAAAAAAAGTGGTTCAAATGATAGCAGTCTTTTCTGTAAAATACTCTGGGAGATCTTTTTGACTCAAAGATGTGAACGTTGCTGCAAAAATATTAATGATGTTATTAAATGTTTTTTGAGAAAGGATTGAGATGATGAGAGATTTTGCTGGTTTTCCAGTAAAATTATATTTTTATAATACCTCTGTTTTGGTTGTTATTTTGCTGTCATTCCTTAGAAGTTTTGGGACCAACTAGTCCTGTTGTTCCATAACACCTGCCCAGTTTCTGCGTAATGATTCAGTATGTGACAAAGTCATTCTAGTTCATCGTGCTCTCTCCTTTCTACCTCCCCCCAGACTTCTAGGGAAGATCTGAATTATAAGTATAATTTAATCTGTGTGAAAATGTTTAAATATGGATCCTTTTCTCCTACATAGTCAAGAGAGGAGAGCAGAAAGCAAGCTCTTGCAGCTAAAAGGGAGAAAAGAAAGGAAAAGAGGAAGAAGAAGAAAGAGGAACAAAAAAGAAAACAAGAAGAAGATGAAGAAAACAAGCCTAAAGAAACTCTGGAACTGCAAGAAGATGATGATGAAGAAGAAAATGATGATGAAGGTAAAGAACAAGTGTTTCTGTGAACAATGTGGTTGTGGCGGTGCCTTTTTTAACCATCTAGGGAAGGGAACCTGTTTGAAAGGCGGCTTCTCTGGTACTGTGACATTGTTGCATAGCTTCTGCCCTCTGCAGCCAGAGTTCCTGGCAAAACTCCTTTGCTCACTTCCCCCCCTCCCACCTCCTTGTTCCTAAAAGTCTTTCACTCTTGGAGGATTTACAGCTGAATGCGGTGCAAATAGTCTGACAGCTCAGCAAGGAGCGTAACTTCAGCTGTAATGTCTTCAGTCAAAGCACCGATTTCTATATTTTGTGGGTTTTGATTGTATATCAACTGTTTTTCTTTCAGTGGAGCAAGAAGTTCCTATAGAGCCTCCTAGTGCAACTACTACAACTACAATTGGAATTTCTGCGACTTCAACTACTTTCACAAATGCCTTTGGGAAGAAGAGAGCTAATGTGGTGACTACCCCCAGCACAAACAGAAAAAATAAGAAAAACAAAACAAAAGAGACTCCTCAGAATATGCAGATAATTTTGCCAGATCAGCATATATCTCTAGCACAGCAAAAAGCAG
This sequence comes from Pygoscelis adeliae, assembly GCF_000699105.1. NCBI lineage: Eukaryota > Metazoa > Chordata > Aves > Sphenisciformes > Spheniscidae > Pygoscelis > Pygoscelis adeliae. The sequence goes on from NW_008824594.1 coordinate 551,757, forward strand.
ATAAAAATAAAATAAATGGAGAGCCAAGAGGTGGTGGTGCAAGTGGGAACAGTGATTCAGATAACTTGGATAGCACAGATTGCAATAGCGAAAGTAGCAGTGGAGGTAAAAGCCAAGAGTTGAACTTCACAATGGATACAAATTCCTCTGAGCGGCGCTATGCCTCATTGCTTATCCCCTCTCAGGAAGAAAAAACGAGCACCTCGGCTTCAAAAACACCAACGAGGTGAGACTGCTGTATTGCTTCCCTATTGTTTCACAGGGTTTTACCTATGCCAATGTAAATTTTCTGTGGCTTAAGCTTTACACCAGCTGGTTCATTCCCAAAGTCTTGAGAAGACTGAATTTGCTTTATTTGCATAGCTATTAAATAATACTGTCAAGTTTGTTGAACGCAACCTCTTTAAAATGGTAAAAATAAGATTTTTTTTTTTTTTTGGCATTGCTGGCTAGTTTTTAATACTACTTTAGCAAAACAGCCAGTTTCCTCTCTGCACTATTTAAGCATCCATGTTGCATTGTCAACTTTATTAGAATAGACCTTAAAGTGAATATGCTGGGAATTTAGAAAGGAAGTGCCAGCTTTACTTATAATCTATTTACAGAAGTGGCTTCATTACCTTTTGATTGTTTTATGGTTTCATCATTAACTCATTCGAATTGCAATCTCTTTGTTCTAAGGAGGGAAGAAGTTGATGACTCTGAGCATTTCACCTGCCAGGTTGATGGCCAGTTTGATTTAACCTTGTCAAGCCAGAGGTGAGAGTCAAAAGAACTCGGTGAATGTACAGGAGCCATATGAATGGTTTGGAAGATCATTCAGTTGCCAGGGAATGAGCTAATAACTTTTATAACACCAGTTTCTGAATAGGTCATTGGTCTGAATCAAAAAGCTTAGATCCCATCTGAATCTGTAGTCTTTGCTTATTTTTACATGTAAGTAGTATGAGTCTGATCCACCATAATTTTCTTTTTTTTTTTCTTTTTCCTGCATTAAGGGAGGGGAAGAGGGTACGGGGGTTGATCTACAGGACACCTGGCTGACTGAGAACTCAGCTTCAGTAAGAAAGCAAACATGGGATCAAAAAGGGCAGCAAGCGAGAAAGCTGTTGCCAGACTGATTGAGGCACTTGTCTGGGAGTGGGAAGAGAGTCGGGATTTTCTTTTTTTCTTTTCTTTTTTCCCCCAGATTAAAGTTAGGTGCAGAATGAGTGGATTTGTCAGCCCTTGTGGCTGGGGGGGTGTGGGTTTTGGATTATCCTTAGGAATGTTAGAAATCAGATTTTGTCTATGTTCTGTGTTATGAACATAAATTGTTTTTGCCTTGGACCTTTTTTGTCCAAGGCCTCCTACAAAAGCCTTGTAATCCTGTGCAGTTCACTACAGCAGGGCTAACTACATGCGTACTTCTAACTCCTTGTTAGAAGCGGCGCTTCTGTTAGATAAAGTACACCTAAGAAACAAGGCAGTATATAAATACCAAAATGGGGCTAGTATATTTTATTAATTCTGCAATTTGGCTCTTGCACTAGGCAGACTTTGTCTGAAGATCATTTCTAAATTTGCTTTCTAGTCATAGACATGCTGATGACAAGGCTACTGTAACTGGAACTTAAACTTAATAATGATGCTTTTCTGAAAACATACCTAGACATTTTCAGACAAAGCAGAAAAAAGCTTTTAAAGTCTACTCTGGAATCAATATTCCACAATGGACTTCGTTCTTTTCTTTCATATGCATTTTCTTGTTCTCTTTGCCTCAATCATACAGTTATCTGAGGACAAGTAAAGTTCTCCAGAACTTTAAAATGCCTTGGGCAGGTGTATCATCAGAGAGCTATAACTTACTGAAGTAAAGAGAGAAAATGCTGCCATTTTAAAAGGCATATTGTCTAAACATTGCTTTTCATGTAATCAGTATGCTTGGGTTACTTAAATGTGGATAGGTCTCTGAACTTTGTATAAAGTATAGTATAAACAAACAGTTTGCCTGCAAGAAGACACAATGAACATAAAATGCTGTAAAGAATGGGGAATAAAATGGATGAATAAAAACTTGCATATAGTAAAGAGGAGGAGTGATGCTTAGCAGGATAGCTGAAGCGTGAGGTCCTCTGTAAAATTTTCCAGCCATGCTGTAGTTTTGCTGGGTTGAATCACATAAGGCTAGTTTTTCAGTGACTTGTGAAGATTGCTGCCTATGTTTCAGTGCTGCAGATGACCTTGTGAGCTCCCAGTGCTGCTTTTTTTCCACCTCCACGTAGATCAGTTAACCTAACAAGAGATTGCCTGTTCTCTCTCTCTTTCTCTTTTTCTTTCTCACCCAAACTTTGCATTGTTTGTATCACTAGACTATTGCTACAACTGTATTAGTACAGGTAAAGATACTTGGGCACCTGCTTCCAAACTGATGTCACGGGGGCTTAAATACATAAATATGCTCAAATATCTGTGCCTCAGTTACCCATTCATAAAACAGGGAGTGAGGGGTAGAAGCACTTTCTGGGGAATCTGTAACAATGAGAGCTAAAAAACAGATACTTTCAAGTATTTAGTAAGAAAGAGACATTATTACCAAAGTACCTTTTCTTAAAAAGCTATTCAAAAAGGAGAACACAGTATAGACACATCATCAGGTTGTGCCTAAGTGGCTGTGTACCACCTATTATAAACTTTTTTAATCTGATGTCCTTAGTGCTTCTGGTATTACTTAATTCAGTTTAGCACTCCACTTTTTGGAGGAAAGGTATAGGCTGTGGACTAAAAGGTAAAAAAACTACCTATGGAGTCACCCAACAGTTGTTCCAGGTAGAAAATAAGAATGAAAACAGTTCGTGCTAGTAGTTTTAAGCTGCAGAAATGTATACTGTAATGCTGTCATTTTAGTCTGTAATTTGTAATCAGCACATTTCTGTTCCCAGACTTGATGGTGAAGGTCACTCAAATTCCTTGTCAACTACTTACAAGCCTGTTTCCCTGCCTCTGACCTCTCCAAATGTGAAGTTGAATCTGACTAGTCCAAAAAGAGGCCAGAAAAGAGAAGAAGGCTGGAAAGAAGTGGTTAGAAGGTAAAGACTTTAATTCTGTGTTTAAAAACTGTGAGCTTTTTAGCTTGTAAATTATTCTCAAATATAGAATGTCCAGCAATGTTAGTTAATTATTTAATTGTATAATTAATTTATAAAAAATCTACCCCCCTTACTCTTGCAGTGCTGTGAAAACAAATTGCAGTCCTAACTTGTAGTAACTCCTCACTAACTTAACATCAGTATGACACAAACATTTTATATGGCACAAGGGTTTTCTTTACCTGTGAGTTCAGTGGAGTAAAGGATGTGGGGATAAGATAAAAGGGGGAGGGAGCAGATGGCATTGGAAAGCCCCTACGGCAGATGATTGCTTGCACATGAACTAAAGGCAGGATGGATGTTAGTACAGTAGAGGAGAGAGGTGGATGATCTCTTCAAGGCTAGATTTCATTGCACTTTGGGCGGTGACCTTGGTCGCTGATTCCATGGAAAATTTTGTCACCTTAAAGTGAGTGCTAGAGGTGTAATTAGGTTTAAAGATTTTCTGTAAAGCAAACTTTCCCTTTGTTTTTGTATGTACTGTTTTTTATTATATGGCCATTAACACCCCAGTATCTTTTCTGTAACCTTTATGATGTCTACTACTTGTAACGAGAAATTATCATCTGGCTTTCCTTTTTTTGTTCTCTTTATCAAAAAGGAATACAGCGTGAACATACAAGTGTCAGATGCTTTGGGTGCACTTATGATGCCCTCCTGCTTTTGTGTTCTGCAATGGTAGTGTCCAAATATGCTCATTTTAGAGAATTTTAGGCTACGTGCAAAGACTGTACGGAGGATTTAATGCATTCAGATTAGTGGAAGCCACAGACTGTTCTTAATAAAGGTTAAAAAGGCAGTTTAATCTGAAAATTGAAGCATTTGAACCTTTAGAGAGTTGGTTTGGTCTCTGCCTTTTGTTGTGTTCGCAAATGGGGTCTCCACCGTGACATGGCCTTGCTAAATGTATGGTTGCAGACTGCCCACCACTTGGTGAGTTGTGCAGGCGTGAAACCATTAAACGGGCAGCTGACTTTTCCAGGGCTGCACACAGACCCCACCATTGACCCTGGAGCTGCTCCGTCACTCCTCCTGGGTCTCTTGAGTCTCATAGGCTCAACTCAACTGCTTGGTTGGGTATTGTCTGCTCTTCTGCTGGAGGTGGTAGGGTTCTAGAGATGGCATCCAAAACCGACCTTTCCTCATCCCTGAGGAATCAGGCTTTGTGCCATAAAGAATGCATCCATAAAGTGTTCTGCACTGGTGTTTGCTATGCCCTGACGGATCGAAGCATCCGTCTTGCCAAAGAGCTTTTTGGTGACTTTAGATGTGCATGCAAAATGCCGGGGAGCTGCATGCCTTCCTCTCCTAAAGTCTCTCCTGGGCTCAGCAAGAATTCTTCTTCCCCCCTCTCCCTGTGAGTAACCCCCTGGCTAGAAGGGATGTCTGTCAAAGACGTAACCAATGAAAACATCCCTTCTGCCCTTGACAGGCAAGTAGGCAGAGTTTTGAAAGACCCTCCCCCTAGCAACACTCTGCAGCCAACACCAATTGAGCAATTTCAGCTGCAGAGAGGAGGGCGCTGCTGTTCCGGAGCAAAAAGGTACTGTTTTGGGCACTTCTCAAGGTAAAAACCATCAAGCTTGGTGGGCAGGGAGGGAATCAGCAGTGGGTGATGGGTGGGCAGGTGCCTGGGCACTGGGGTGAGCTCTCCTGGAGGAGGAATGTCTCCATAGGTGGTGGTGTGGGGTTCCTAGTGGGCTGAGGTGGAAGCAGACCAAGGTATGCTTAGGAGCCCTGTGAGTAATGTGGGTGTACCTCGAAAGTTAGGGGATGATGGAAACTCTGGTTTGGGGAGGGAGTGACTGGGATGTCTGTCTTGAGAGAGGAGCCTTGGGGTTGGAGCGGGGAAGAAAGCCCAAAGTGTGAAACAGCCTTGGGAGGAGAGCTGGGTGCGTGCTCTGAGGACCTGGTTTCTGGGGATGGGGAGGGTTGTAGCATGCTCTCCTGGCAGGAGAGGGGGACAGAAAAAACACCTTGGAAAGATGAGGTGATGCTTTAGAACATTTCCATATATTTAGATGCGTTTAAAATAAAATGGGTTTCATTTAAGTCCTATTAAGTGAGAAACAATTTCCTGAGGATCAAGTTACTTAAAAGTTTCCAAGACTGGAATAGCTAGGTGAAGCTGGCAGCCTTTTCAGGGGATGGTGGTGATCTGTACAGTGTTCAGAGGCACCTGCACTGTGATCACAGCGGTTTCTGAAACCCCTTTGAATCCCCTCTTAATTGTTCAGCATTGAACTACTGCACATCACTGGCAAGCTTGAAAGCGGTGTATGGGCTTGAGACGTCCAGCCTTTAAAGTCTGGGGACAGTGGTGGCCCAGAGAGACCTTGGCTGGGGTCTGAATGCAAGCATAGCTCGTGTTCAAAGACTTCCCGGTACTGTATGCCTGCACTGACCCACCAATACCATGTGAATTACAAACATTTTACATTGACTTATTTCGCTGAACACACGCAATACAGTGTTGTGGCCTGACAGTAAGCCTGCTTCTGAAAATCTGTGCTGCCTTCACGGTGGCTTCCAGCAGCTCCTTAAATCACAGAACTGCACAATTTAACCGTCTGCCATCCACCATTGTGTAGTGTCACCAATAAACTTTCAGATCTTGAGGTCTGAGAGAGGTGGGTACTAAAAGGGTTGTGAATGCAAGTGGTATTACAGAGCTGATCACTGGGAAAATATTGGAAAACCACCTTCTCCTTGCTATAAACCCTTGCTATAAACGATCAAAGTAGCTAAGCCATGGGCTTTTATATTTGAAGCAGCGCTATTTATGTAAATTTAGGTTGATAAGCTAAGGATTTGTCTCACTTTGAAGGTACACAAGATAAGATAAAATCCAAAAGGGTTTCTGACGCAGTGTGAGGCACGTATATCTGTGTTACAACAGTGGTGGAATAAGTGCTTCTGGAGAATCCTCATCAGGTACTGAGGATGATGAGCAATTTGAGTGGGGGAGTTTGAGAGGCTCCAAAGGGTGAAGAAAATATCAGCAGAAAACCACTTGCTGCCCTGAAACTTAAGAATATTGCTTCAGCCACATGTCAGACAGCGAGGGATTTTTTGTATGCCTTCAAAGTTTGAATACATTTCACAGATTTGTGATCTTTGTGATATAGGTCAAAGAAATTATCTGTCCCAGCTTCTGTCGTATCTAGAATAATGGGAAGAGGTGGGTGCAACATCACAGCAATTCAAGATGTCACTGGTGCCCATATTGACGTTGATAAGCAAAAAGATAAGAATGGAGAGAGAATGATCACTATAAGGTACAGTATCTAGAAATGAAAGTCTTGAGTTAGTCCACAATATCATTTGTTAAGAAGTTTGTTTGCTTTTTAAGATGGGAAATATTTAGCTTCTTGGTACTAGAATAGAACATATATTACTGCTGCCAAGATATGCTGAAGGTCTATTTTGTCAAAGATAATCCTTAAGTTACGCAAAAGTCAAGAAATAACTTACTGGCATAAACATGCAATAGACTTGCAGATCAGTATAAAATTGAGGCTACAGGATGTTGCACAAAGTGGGGTTTCCTTTTGCAAAAGATAAATATGTTTGTATTTAATCTAGGGGTGGTACAGAGTCAACGCGATACGCAGTGCAACTCATCAATGCCCTTATTCAAGATCCTGCCAAGGAACTGGAAGACTTGATTCCGAAAACTCATATAAGAACGCCTGCTTCGAGTACCAAATCAATCCATGCAAACTTTTCATCCGGAGTCAGCACTGCGACTGCTTCAAACAAGAACTCCTTTCCTCTCGGAGCACCGCCCCTAGTCACATCGCAGTCATCAACACTATCTACTTTCCAGCCTACTAACAAATTAAACAAGAACGTCCCAGCGAATGTGCGCTCATCTTTTCCGGTGTCTCTTCCTCTAGCTTATTCTCACCCTCATTTTGCCTTGCTGGCTGCCCAAACTATGCAACAGATCCGGCACCCTCGCTTACCTATGGCCCAATTTGGAGGAACTTTTTCGCCTTCACCGAACACTTGGGGACCATTCCCAGTGAGACCAGTTAACCCTGGCAGCACAAACATTTCTCCAAAGCATAATAGTTCGAGTCTTCTGGATTAGCTACTTCTAGTTGTCCCATTACTGTCTCTTCTGTAGCTGCTTCCACCCAACCGCTGTGTGTAACCAGTAATCGGACTCCCTCTTCGGTCAGAAAGCAGTTGTTTGCCTGTGTTCCCAAGACGAGTGCTGCAGCAACAGCAATCTCAACTGTGACAAGCACCTGTAGCACTCTGCCTTCAGCTTCCTCTGCCCCCCCAAACAACGGGCAAGTGCCCACAGCGTTTCTGCCATCTAATGCTCCACAAACGCAGCATTCTGCACTTAAAGCGGACTCTTTCTCGGCTGTCTCGGCACCCAAAGAGAAGGTGTCAACACCAGACCAGCCCGCTGCAAATGCATGCGCACCATCTTCGGTTGCAAGTAGTTGCAGTATGTCAGCTAGCAGCAACTCGGGAGTCGCTGAAACTCGCCCATCGAGCAGCCCTGCACCGCTAAATAATGTCCAAGATGAAATACTGCCAACCAGCATGTCAGAGATCAATCCTTCCATGTCGATGCCTTTTTCATCCAGCTCGGAAACTGCTCCTTTAAGCTTAGCGTCACCCAGGTCAGTTGTTGCAGATAATCAGGACAACAGTAACTTACCTCAAGTAGCTGTACCAGCACCTCGAGTTACTCACAGGATGCAGTCCAGAGGTTCTTTCTATTCAGTGGTACCAAATGCAAACCTCCATCAAGATCCTCAGTCTATTTTTGTTACGAATCAAGTTCCTTTAACACCTTCTCAAGGTCCACCTGCTGCAGTGCAGCTTTCGTCAGCCATGAACGTTATGAACGGTTCTCAGATGCACATTAACCCAGCAAACAAATCATTGCCTCCTACCTTTGGGCCAGCAACGCTCTTCAATCACTTTAGTAGTCTTTTTGATAGCAACCAGGTGCCAGCTAACCAAGGATGGGGAGACTGTCCACTCTCTACCCGAGCAGCTGCTGACCCATCTTTCACTGTTCAGTCTACCTTTCTGAATAACTCTGTGCTAGGACACGTGGAAAATGTGCATCCTGACAACTCCAAGGCTCCTGGTTTCAGGCCACCTTCCCAACGGGTTTCGACTAGTCCTGTAGGTAAGTCATAAAGATCATGCACTGGACAGAATTCGTTCTCCAACCATTACGCTTTGGTCGTCTCAAACTGATTGAGAAGTAGTTTACAAATGACAGTTAGAGAATAGTAATGTAATGAGGATGGCCTGTTTTTTCCAAGTGCTCTTTAAAATGTTGATGATGATTTTTTTTTTTTCCTCTTCAGCTCTTCTAGGATGTTAGGTGTTGGGAACATTGCAGACATTGCATTGCTTGTCCTCTGTAAGGCACAGGACTGCTTCCACCTGTTTGTAGAGTTCAGAGTAGCATTGATTTTAGCTTTTGGGTTGGAATGGAACATAAGATCAGGTGATACCAAACCTGAAGCAGCGGGGCCAGGACTCTTGACAGGTTCCAGCTGTAGGAGTGACCGCATGCAGTTGTTCAATATTTTATCTGAGACTCCAGCTTGACTCAGTGAGGGTAAACTCTCTGTACTTTTTGTCTCTTGATATGGCTCTGGGATTTTAATAAGCTTATGTTGTGCTTTGGGAAACCGGTGTGTTACTGCGTGGTGTGTTTTATTAGGAAGTTGCTGTCCTTCTGCTGTTAAGTACAGCAGTTCAAACTTATCTGCATTTATTTGAAATGGGTTAGGAACACTCACAGTGAGCTCCCTGCCCTTGCTGTGCTCTGTCTAAAGGATTATTATCATCTTAGTGCTCAAACTATGTTGCAGGCAACTGGCTGCACCCATTTGGCTAGAAGGGACCCTCAAGAGATATAGTCTGGGCCACCCTGTTCTCCCCTTCATTCTTGCCATAATGGCTTTATGGTGCCTTGAAGCTGGGTAGCTAGAGAGCCTTGCTTTGAAGTTGTCTTTACCCCCACAGTGTATGCTAGATACTTGGACTAATGCTTCAGGACTTGAATGCTGGATTGGGACAAGTCAAGTAGTTTGACTTTCAGACTAAAGGAGAAGGGGGCATTTGGAGGACGTCGTGGTGAGGAAAGAAGATTTTCAGCATTCCCATTCCTCTCGATTGATTTACAAATGCGCAGGACTTCTGAAAACCAGAACACTTCTCTCTGACTAGCTTTAACCACAAAACTGGGGTGCTTGCTATGACCGTAGTTTTATTCTTAATAGTTTAATTTGGGCTGTATAGCTCTGCAGAGCGAGTGAATACCTAGAGCTCTTGTGCCACGTCCAGTCCCAGCGCAGTAAGCAGAACCAGATGCAACTAAGGCTGTGGAAGGTAAAGTAACTGGACCTTGTTCGTCAGATAGGCTGCTAATAAAAGAATTGCCAGACCCTCCTCAGCAGACTCCAGAAACACTTTATGTTGCCTCAGCTTTTTATCTGCAGTGCTCTAAACTGGGAGTTGGCGGCTGCTGGAATAACCCCTGGGGAAGGCAGCTTATGGCAAATGGGATCTGCTGATTTTTCTGATGATCGCATCCTGCTGATGCTGAGACGGCTGACTGGGACTTCCCATAGCAGCAAAAAACTTTGCTGTTCCCTTATGCTAAGGTCATCTGTTTGTCAGTGAGAAAAATTTCTTAGTCCTTTATATATCCTTAAATGACTGTAAGTATTTAAAAGGTAGTCTAAATTTGTTTCTTACCTGAGTTAGGAAGGTTAGGTAGATACCCAAGGAGAGCTCACGCAGTTGACTTTGGGGAGATAAGTATGAAGTTCTTCTCAACCGAAGCACAAAAATATTTGGACAGAAGACATTTTTTTCTGAGCTGGCATTTGAGTAGGATATTGCCAAGTGAAGAAAAACTGCAAATGTAGATGTGCCACTAAAATTCTGGCTGGCAGGAGGTGACTGGTCCTTAGCTGATTCATTTAATGTCATTCTACTTAATACTGCTTTTGATCACCTTCATTTCAGAATCTAAACTGTCTGTCACACAGGAGGAGGGGGGCGGGGGTTAGGGGAGCCTGGGGAGAAGGGGGTGTTTTGAAGGTGTGATAGTGAGGAAAGGAGTGGGGACGGTAGGCTGAGGACCTCTCCGATGCCTTCCCTTGGAGTGTAAGTGTGGTCCTGTGGTCTGTCCACCCATCTCATTCACTGGCTCTTCCCAGGGGAACAGACCTTTCCATTCAGCTCTGCCTCCGAGGTGGGTTGAACTGGGGACTGCCATGGCTGTTTCCATCGGGTTCGATGGCAGGTTTCTGGCGATTTTGAGAAGGGAGGAAAAGGGCCAGTCACTGCTGGCTTACGCTTTGGCCAACAGCAGTGCGATGGACAAGGAGCAGTCTGGGCCTTGCCTGGCAATTCAGTACGCTTTTGTGTGATGAGAGGGAGTAGTGATGGCCATCAAAGCAGGTGGACTCCGATCCTCTAATCTCGGCTGTGACTCTACACCTGACGGAGCAGAGGTTTGTCTTTTGTGCCTGTCTTGCGCAGTTGAGCTGCGGCAATTTTTTCCACAAATCAACATCTCTTGGTGATCACCACCTCTAAGCTGACTTGGTGGAGGTTTAATATAATTTAATTGTGCACTAAACCAGCTTTTTCTTAACAAGTTGTCACCTCAGGGTGGAGATGAGTACTCTGCTTTTCCTATTCACGGGTAAGCTCAGTTGCAGCTTGAGTTTTCTCTGATTCACCAGCTCCTTCGAGGCACAGATACATCTGCAGATCTCCCCACCGGCTGTGGATTTGTTCTGGAAATGGCCTTTTGTCTCACTTATGTCTTTAGATCTCTTGTCCTAGCAGCTTCCAGATTGAGGGCAGATTTAGCCCAACCATTTGGGGAGGCTATGGAGAAGACAAAAAGAAGTCTGTCTGTAACTTCTTTCCTCCGCATTTTAAGAAGGGGCTTGAGACCTTGCTCACGTGGCATTAGAAGGTATCACAAACTTGAAATATGCCAGCTTAGGAAGCAGCACATGAGTATGAAGTAGCATGAAATGGCTGGGCTCCCTGTTTCACATGGAGTAACCAAGTGTTGCGGCTGTTTCTCTAAAGGTGGAGGTAGCCCTTGCAGTAACCAGTTTCTGCAGAAGTGCCTGGGGGCTTTGATAAACTGAATTTTGAGCAGAGTTTGTGTGAGATTGACACCAGTCTCGAAAGCTGAGTTATGCTTTCAGAGCATGATGAAGAGTTTGAGTTCATGGCCCAAGTAACTGCAGAGTATGGTATTGCAAAAGGTTTTAGTATTATAAAACCTGATTTTGTTGGTAAGTACACGAATAGGAAACTTGTTACTGAAATCAGGATTCTGTAAGTCATTGTTCATAGAAGCCATTTTTAATATTGAGCAAAGGTTTTTTTAATCCACTTTTATGAAAGGCAAGATAATGTTAAAAAGCGTTCTTTGCAACCTGAAAACTGACTACTCTGTTGAATTTGTGCATCTCTGGCTGCCACACTTTCACCTGTAGAAAATACACAGCAGTGCTGAAATGATCTTGGCTGTACAGCTGTTGCACTTTGAAAGCTGTGTACCCATCCTACCAAGCTGTCAAAAGACACAGCTGGGCATGTCTCTTCTGCAGAAGAGCTATTTTTGTCATAATCTCTGCCTTGTTCTCTGTTTAGGAAACCAGCAGTCTCCATGGGCGGCAGCAGCTCTGTTACCCCTTCTGTATGGGGCAGAGACTCGGGATCTTCAGTAGTTTGTTAGCCAGCTGGAAACTTGGTTTTGATGTGCGGTGGAATCGGTCACTATATGGGCCTTTTGACTACCTCTGAGTTGACTTCTGTGGATGGAGGGTTAGCAAGGGTGTCCCATCGGTAGCTCCACGGCAGATGCACAGGAAGGGCCCTCAGCCCGAGGTGCTGCATATTACTTATGGCTGGAGGCCAGTCTGCAGCTCTAGACAAACGCAGATCAGTCAAAACTGCATTTACAGGCAGCCTGCACAGGCATTAGCATCCTCCTCATAGCCATGGAGTCTTGCACTTTGTGCTGTGACAAACCCTGAAAGACTGTCCTCCCATGCTCAGGTTCCCTTGTCTGAGCACCCCATGTTCTGGTGGTGGCGGTGATTTATTTCTCCTTGTCTCTAATGGAGACTTTTTTAACCTTTGGGGTAGGGCTAGTGAGAAAAATACCTCCTTCAAATCCAGTGGGTCATTTCTGTCAATGTGAGCAGGTTGGATCTGGCACTTCTGGAAGCAGTAAATCAGGTTGACTTGGTTGGTAATATTGGGGGAAAAAGACCTGGCTTTCAGGAACGTATCCAGGCGATGAAAGGCGCACCTCTAGTCTATGACCAAAGGTATTACCTGTCACCACTGCTGTTTGCAGACTGCTGTGGTGTAAGTAGGTACAACCTTCAATCTTGCTTTGCAGCAATATAGGCTGGTCCTGGTTGTGGTCATTTTCAAATGTTTAAATGGTTTTGAAACTAGTCTTGTTTAATAGGCCCTTGAAACTAAACCCAAAACTCAGGTGAACACATGGCCATGCCCGTTTCTGCTTTCAGGTAATAACGTGTGATAAGAGCTTTTACAACATTTTGAAAAGTACTTAAAAGCTTTGGCTTAATAAAAACTGTAATTCCCCCTTGCTAATAATTTTTGTGGGACTTTGAACTTTCTCTCCATCTCTCCCTTCCTCTCACACATCCCTGTAGAAAGCAGCCCCCTCACCTGTTGTGCTGTGCATCGTCAGTCCTGTTTCTCTGGACACAGCATGCTCTGACCGATCTATATATGAATGTACCTGTAGGATGGCAAAAACTGTACTGCAGCGAACTCCTTCCCTGGTGCCGGATTCCCCTGGGACTTTCACAGAGCCCTGTATCCCTGTTTGGCTTGCGTGGCTTTTTTGTAAGCAAAAGGTCCTTGCCACTCCCACCTTTCCTCCTTTGCCCTCCCTGCTAAGATCGTTTCTTTCCAGTGACCAAAGGGATGGCTGTCTTTTATTAAAACTTCAGGCCAAAGCAGAGAGTGTACAGAAATGCCTTCTGTCGGTTTCTAAGGGAGAATCGTGCACCTGTAAAATGAACTTACCGTGTGCAGATACCCCCGAAGGTGATGAGATGCTTTAACTATATTTGGAGCACTAGCTCGCTCTGGTGCTTTGAAGCAGGTTCCCAAAGAGAGATATTTAATCAAATTTATGTTTATTTCAGGCTTACCCTCTCTAGATCCATCCAACAGCTCTACAACTTCTTCTTCAGGTCCTTTGACAGGCTTTTCAGCAAACATACAAGGAGCACGGGTTTACCTTCAAGGGCCAGCGCCTGTTGGGACTCCCAGCTTTAACAGACAGCATTTTTCACCACATCCTTGGACAAGCGCAACAAATTCATGTAGGAACTTCATGGGTCTGTCTTAGTTAACTATAAATTCATAGCTATTGTCTTTAGTAGATTTGTAACTTGAGGGGAAATTACCCAGTGATGCACACAATGCTTTCCAATTGCTTTTAGCAGCTGTGAGGATGGCGTGCACATCCCAAGCTGTACTATTTTGTGTTTTTTCCCATGTAAAATGCCACTAGTTCTGGTAATGTTACTAAAGGCATATTTGGGCAAAAAAATCAGTCATCGTAGGCTCTGAGAGGAGAGGCCATGAAGCTGTGGGGGAGTGGAGGTGATTATACCAAGCTAAAGATTCCCCTCTAAATAGTATAAGTGTAATATTAGGTGAAAATGTCATGTTTGCCATGGTTTGAAGCTATGCTTGCTTTTTTTTTTTTAAATTGGGATTCTGGAATTATTTCATGTTACTTAAAATGTTCCAAAATCTTTAAGCATCATCCGAGGTAACAGTGGGTTTTCCTCCTGATGGGAAGAACATGGAAGTAGCTTTACAGAAAATATGGGTCTTTGATTCAGAATCTTGAGTGAAGAGGCTTTTCATGTCACTGCATGCAACTTCATTGCCACTCTGAGCTTAAGAACCAAAATGTTTAAATGAGTGCTCAAAGGAAGTTGGATTTCCCAAGAAGAGTCAGTGACGCTTCTGAAGTTGGTGGGATTTATGTTCTTATGTTACACATGGCTTTGGGAAGCTGTCCAATTTCTCTTCTGCTGGAAGTGGTGGATACCAAAACCAGGCTGTTTAGATATTTATGGTATTTTGGCTGATGTTTTCACCTCTTCCTGAAACTCTTCCATGTTTCTTATTCTTTCTTGTAATTAATTTAGATGTACTGCTATGTCATGAGAATATCATGATTCTGATGGCTGAAAGCATTTGTGTTATAATGTTGATTTTAGAGTTAAACTCTAAACAGAATTTCTGTGAAAGACTTGAAGAATGCTTGCCAAAAAAGCCTTTAAAACCTTTTTATCATTTGCTTTGAGATAATACTGGGGGGATAGAGCGGATAGCATTTATGCTCGCTAGCTTGTGTGCTTTGTGTGTAATTAAGCAAGAGAAATACTCTTTTCAGCAGGTGAATCTCCTATTCCATCAGTTTCCTCAGGATCATCTTCGCCCCTTTCAGCTGCTTCTGCACCTTCTAACTTGGGCCAGCCAAAAACGGGTAACGCCAATCAAGATCGAAAGGTACCCCCTCCCATCGGGACAGAAAGGCTTGCTAGAATTCGACAGGGCGGATCCGTCACTCCTACACCCTTAGGAACCAACTTCACGGCTCCTGTCGGTCACAGCGGTATTTGGTCCTTCGGAGTTAACAGTGTATCTGGTAAGTCTGTTGTACAGCCTGGGGTAGCCTAAAGAAACTTCTGGGGCCTTTTGGAAGTTCTACATTTGAAAAGAAAGTTAGGGAGGAGGAATAACGTTCCACAGCCTGTAATCAACTTCTGTGTAGTACGTCCTGAAGGGAAAACTGGTGTCAGTGGTGGGAGAGTGCGTATCAATGAAAGCGCTGTGGTTTTCTCTCCTAATGTAGGTTGTTCTCACCCAATCCAGATTATCTGTCAGCGTATACTTGTAAACCCTGAGAACAGTTCGGAAATCTCACATTAAGCCTATTGAATGATACAGAATTTAAAAAGTAAACAACTTTTATCTGTTAAGGGGGTCCATTTCCAAGTCTGACCCTTGGCCTAAAAGGCCTCTGTCCAAGATTCTAGCTTGCTTTCCATTAACATTTTAAAATGTTAATTGTGGTGCAGCTAATGCATCCAGAAACACATAGCTGTGGATGCTGATTTTTGCACTGATCTCCTCATGACTCTTGAATAGTATGGGGTAACTTCTGTTCCAAGCAGCCCCAGATCAAAAGAATGATCTTGAAACAGCTGAAGTTTTACATCCAGTTTTCTGATAGTTTGAGGTTCTTGTGGAAAGGAGGAGCTGCAGCATTTGAGGTGTAAAGTGTTTCCATTGGTAACTTTAAAGACAAATGTTTAATAGTCCTGTATTTGTGTTATTTTTCAGTGAAGCCCTCCATACTTTGGTTAACTTAGCGTCTCAGCATTGCAGTGTTTTTTCAAGAAAAGCTTGTATGTGCTCACGACAATGCTTGGAGGTTTATTGGATCTTAGCTGTTCCGCTGTGGACACCTGAAATTTGCAGTTACTAGTAGTCCCCATTGTCTCCACACTTGTCTGGAGGATCAAGATGAACATACATGCAGATGGCATGTGAAACTT
>NW_008824594.1:567806-572696 GCF_000699105.1 Pygoscelis adeliae
TGCCCCTGTCATAAGTGTAACTTTTTTCTGTGTTCCTACGGTGCATGAGAGGATGTGGGAGCTGGAGAGAAAGAAAGTGTGTGTGCCAGCCTTATACAGTGTTGCCTGCTACAGCTTCCCTGTGAGAGGCCTTGATGCTATGGATAAGATTTGTGTGTTTGCATTGTCTATAACGGGTTAGTAGCCTAAAAACTGCAGGTATCTTCCTGCTTTGCGTGGGCTGTGGAAGGTCTGCCTTTGCTCAGAGCAGAGCCCTGAGACACCTCTGCAGCTGTGTGTTTTTGGGGAGCCTTTGGATGTATGTAGGCGTGTGCAGCTGCTGAATTCTACTCCAGAGTATTTTCAATGAATTGTAATCAGCCATTTTCAATCTCCTTTCCAGAAGGCTTGTCAGGTTGGTCTCAGCCTGTCATGGGAAATCATCCGATGCATCAGCAGCTGTCGGACCCGGGCACGTTTTCTCAGCATCAGCCAATGGAGAGAGATGATTCTGGAATAGTGGCTCCCTCGAATATTTTCCACCAACCTATGCCAAATAGTTTTGTGGATTTTTCTAAAGTAAGTTACAGAGGGTTGGATTTAGTCTATAAAATGACCAAGGACTGACTTTGTTGTATTTCCTGTTCTGCCTGTTTACACTGCATGTGTGCGCCTCTTCTGCCATTGCTTGCTGCACCTACTCCTGAACCTCCTTTCATCCCAGTACTGACTAGAAAAGGTGCACAAGCCTGGTGGTGCATTTAAACAAAACCAGAATTTGTAGATTGCAGATGTTCTCTTGTCAAGTAGCTGAACGCCTCCGTTGCTCTCCAATGTTTCCTTTCTCAGAGGCTCAGTGGCTCGGAAATTTTTCATAAGGCTTGCTCAGCTCTTGAGGCTGATGAAAGGTGTGCTTAATGCTTTCAGTACAAATCATGAATACTACGTGCCTTTCTTACGGAAGCGGCAGGATGAGAGGACTGCTTGTAAGTCTGTGCCTTGTATGTTGACTCTGGAAAGTAGCTTGGGGCAGACGGATGTAGCCAAGCCATGGTCAGCTCAGCCACCACTGGAGGAATGTCCAGGATGATGTGCTCAACAGCAGACCTGCTCACAGCATGTTTCAGAAGTAGCTGTAGCATGTGCTCTTGGGATCTTCTAAATTGCAGAGCAGCAATCATTCAGACACGGGAAAGAAATGTCATAATTGCAGAAAGCTGCTCTTTTTCTGATCTGGAAGAGTATTTTAGATGGCCATTAGTAATTTGTAGAAAATCTTCAACTCAGAGTTTTGTAGGCTCGAGCTGTATATGGGCTTTGCTGGAGTGCAGCCCCTGGCTGCAGCCCTGCGTGCACCAAGGTTATCGTGTGCTGCAGAGGTGAGGGGAGGGAGCACTGAGGTCACTTTGTACAGCTGCTGTCTGGCTTTATGGGGTCATCTGAAAGCGCTGTGCAGAGGCTGCTTCATACGGGCAAGGCGTAATTTCAGAAAAATGGGTAAACTGAACTTGAATCTCAAGCCCTGAAGAGTCACCGTATTCCATACTCTGCCTAGGTGTGCAGCAATGCTCCAGTTCCTCACAGTGCTGAGATATTTGCCAGTAGGTGAACGTTACGTATGGATGTGAACTGCCTTTGTCATCTTGGCAACCGTGGTACTACAGTCATCCTTCACAACCACCACCTTCTTCACCGACGGTGCTTTCTCTTGTTCCCTCAGGGCCTACCGATTTCCATGTACGGTGGCACTCTAATACCCTCGCACCCTCAGCTAGCGGATGGCCCGGGAGGCCCCCTCTTTAACGGGCTCCATACTCCAGATCCCGCCTGGAATCCCATGATCAAAGTTGTCCAGAACTCTACAGAATGTACTGATGCTCAGCAGGTAGTGTGGCTGCCTTTTTCCACCTTCGCTTACCTGGGGCTTTTTATGGTGTTGTGCTTTGTTTTGTTGTTCTTCACTTTTGGATAGGTGACTTTTTTTTTTTCCAGTTCTTTGATACTAGAATCGAGATCGTTTGCATGACTTTTCTTTCCCCTCTGTGTGTGTGTTTATAAAAAATATATGGCGCTATCCGTACCAAACCTTTTGGGTAAAATAAGCAGCATTTCAAGACTGCTCAGCCAGGTATGGACTTTGTCATAAGTGAGAGGGTCTCGGCATCTTGCAGGTTGTCAGTCAAACCTTGGCCAGAGCTGAAGAGGGCTCCCAGCCTTTGGGCAGTCTGGTTGTATGTTAGGGGGAAGCCTTAAGCTTGCCCTCTAGTGGTTAAACGCTCTGTTAAAGGAACCTTTATTTGTTTTCATAATAGACTTGTCTTTTTATTTCTTGCTGTAGATTTGGCCTGGCACCTGGGCACCTCACATTGGAAACATGCATCTCAAGTACGTCAACTGATTTAAGGGGGTCTATCCTTTTATAGCCTTGTTTGGGAATCTTTATGATCTTGAAGAACCTTGGGGATTTTTTAATGTGCCTAACTAAGAAAATTTCTGTGGGCTGTAACAATGGAAACTTGATTGCCCATTGTATAAGAACAAATTGATTTACCTATACAAACCGATTCTGTTCTCCAGTTAGTTTAGCCTTTTTGAACTTAAAAATCAGACGAAACTAGTGCTTTTGGCTAAACACTACTGAATGCTCCTTGTATGCAGCAGAGAACTAGCCGATTACATGATTTCAACCTTTTAGGGTGGTAAATACATGTATAATTGTTTACATACTTAAAAGGAAAAGCTGAGTAAATTTCATGTCGTATAGTGGCTCTACTTTATGTAGCCTGTATTAATGTGAAATATTTACCTGAATATTCAATAAAAGGCGAACAGTATTTATAGGTTGTGTGTGAGAATTTTGGAAGAGGCTATATGTTGTTGTCATCGGTAGCTGCTGCCGTGCCCAGTGATGCATCTTTTCAGGGTCACGTAATTAGCATGTGGATGCAGTCAGGGCTTGGGGGAGGGTTTTGATCCGCAGTCATCTGCGATACGAGGTCTGCTGAGTCCTTCCCCCTGCCAGTTGTTAGCCTTTTATTTTTTTTGTGTGAACATGGTTGTGCATTTTTTTTTCTTCTTCTTCTGGATTAGTTCTGCTGCTTCTAGCACTCTTTTTCCAGGTGGGTTGCCTGAGAGATCGGGTTTTGTTCCAGGGCTGGAAATAAGGGCTGAGTTGACAGTGTGGCAACTGATGGCATCTTAATTTGCAGAAGTTAAATAGGTAGCTCGTAGGTAAATGCAGAGTTTCTTCACCTGACTCGCTGTGACCAGCTGCCTGGAAACAGATCTTAGGAAAGCCGAGACCACTTCCCACTAGAGAAAAACACAATGTATTCAATTCTAAGCTTCTTGTAACCCTTTAAATCTGGTAAGAGCTCCTCAAGTCCTTCCCGTGAGGAAGAAGGGGATTTTTGCATGCTGCTTAAGATGAACGTTCATTCTCTACCCAGGTGCAGAAGTTCTCCACTTTCTGCACTTGGACTATGCTTATTTCTGCTTTTGCTCAGCGGCGATGCAGTAACTACACTGAATGTTTGGTCCATTCCTCAAGCAGGTAACTACAGTGCACGTAGTGCCCAATCTAACGGACCGCTTTCGGTGGTGTCTCAGACCAGATGCAGACTTCTCCACCTTCCTCCACCTTCTCCAGGCAAATCCTTACATGCAGCAGCAGTTTCCCCAGGAAAAGCATGAGGAAGGAGTACCGAAAACTCAAAGTGCACAAGCAGTATTTGAGTACCGCAGGCAGATAAACCTCAGAAATGCTGCCGGACAATATTTCTCCTAGTATTTGAGGAAGAAATGCAAAAAACATTGAACTGCCGCTGCCCCCCCCCCATAGTGCAAACACCAAAGGAGAAACGCTTGTGTTAATGACAATTGTATTGAAAACACATGGTGGTGGTGTGCAGTAGGTGTTTTGCTCTTGGGTGAGTTGCAGGGGCGGGGGGGGGGAGGGGGGCTAACGTGCCTGCCCCCCGCCTTACCCGTATGGGCTCCATGGCTGCAACCGGCACTGCCACCTCCTCCTGCCCCATCCCAGGGAGCCACCAGCTCCCCGTCCCAGAGGGCTACAGCTCCACGCCGGGTGGCACCGTCTATTCCACCACGCCAGGGGGTAAGACCCAGCACGGGGATGGGGTTGTCCCTTGAACAGAACGGTAGCCTCAGCTGCTCCATCCCTGCCTAATTTAGGCAGCTCCTTTCTGAGCGGGTCCCTTCTTGGACTCTCCACCTTGCAGCTTGGTCCTTGGGGGCACGGGCACCTGCTCTGGGCACCAGATCCAGGCAGGCTCACGGGGTGGTGGCTTCCCCGGCAGCCCAGAGCTGGAGTGGAAAAGGGAACCCCAAAGCTTTGTAGGAATATATTACTAGAAGTTAGGGCCATCATTGCCCCGTGGTACCGGGGGGGAGCAGGCAGAGGCAGTGCCTGGTGTTTGCACCGATGGGGAGCGGGCTGCCAGCAGTGCCGCTGCGGTGGTGGATGCAGCGCTGGTCCCTTGGGGGTAGGTCATGCCCGGGCATGGCTGGCTGAAGCTGGGGGAGACACAGGGGGCTAGTGCAAGAAGTCTGCTCCCACCCAAGTTCACCAGCCCCGGGGGAAGGTACTGGGTGGCACGGGTCCCTCCAGGGGTACCCTAGGCCTGCCCTCTTGCCCCCCTTCCAACCCCCTGCCAAAGCCCCTGGTTCAGCTGTTGAGCAGGTCCTTTTCTTTGCTGTCTGTCCTCAGGGTGGGGTGTGCCCTGTCCCTGAGCTGTGTGTGTTTCAGTTGAGCCACAGGTGCCCACCCTGTGGGCGCTGGCTCCATTGTGCATCTCCAGATAAGCTTATCTGGGGCTGGGGAGCCAGGCCCGGTGCTGGCGGGGCCACGGCAGGCGCGGGGTGTGTAACGTGTCTGTGGTGCTGGGAAGG
>NW_008824594.1:573143-575265 GCF_000699105.1 Pygoscelis adeliae
CGGGCTTGGGCTGTGCGCCGAGTGCCCCAGGGCTGGCCCTGCCTTCCAGGCAGCACAGGGGTGGCTGCGGTGTCAGCTGCCACGGGGCACCCGCGTCGAGGCTGGGCACCCGCGTCAAGGCTGGACCCCCTGCGCTGTGCCCTGGCAGAGCTCCAGGAGCCTCAAGGGGAGGAACAATGTGGGGAAGAGCAGGACGGGTGTCACAGTCTGCCATGTGGAAAGCCCCACAGTGGCCACGGAGCCAGCCGTGTCCCTGAGCCGTGGCCAAGCGCTGGGTCCCACCCTGTGCTCCAGGCTCAGGCTGTGGTGCTCGGGGATGGGGGCGGCCAGGGGCCGGCAGTGCCTGACAGCCCCCTGCTTTTGGCAGGTACCCGCATCATCTACGACCGCAAGTTCCTGCTGGAGTGCAAGAATTCACCCGTGGCCAGGACCCCTCCCTGCTGCCTGCCCCAGATCCCCGGTGTCACATCCCTGGCCCAGTCCAGCCTCGTCAAGCTGGAGGAGCTCAAGGAGCGGAATGAGAGCGAAGAAGCCATGCCAGGTGAGCAGCCCAGGCAGGCAGCGCCTGCCTACGCGCTGCCTGGGGCATGGGGAGATCCCCGCTCAGCCCCAGTTCCAGCTCCTGCCCCCTTTGCCTGCATGTTTCTCCCAAGGTAGTCCCCTCCTAACCCTGGCTCTGTATCCCTCCGTACACTTGCAGATCAAGACCAGTTTGAGATGGACATCTGAGTTTCCAGCTCCCCGTCTCCAGGCCATGGCTGGGCCTGTTCCTGGGCCTCGTGGAGGTGCTGGCACCGTGACCAGCTGGCTGCAGCCCTCTCTGATGCTGGGGATGGACGTGTGACACCTCAGGCTCTAGCACAACTGGCTGGTGCAATTGCCTAGGAGCTCATGCTTGATCAATAAACACCATGAAACCCCTGTGTTGACCTGGTGTGCATCTCTGTTGGGGCTCAGCTGGGTCCTTAGGGCCCCGGGGAGGGGAGCTAAGAGGAGCTGAGCAGCACCAGGAGCCCTTTGAGGGTGCAGAGGATCTCTCCCTCCTGCACCAAGACCCTGCGGGCTGGGGGTGGCGAATGCAGGGCCTCAGGGTCTGCTCCCAGGCTTGGGGTGCCATGTGCAGCCTTGCCCAGCTGCGGCGGGGGCAGCTTGTGAGGCTGTCCTGTGAGCGCAGGAGGGAGCAGCGCAGTGCGGTTTGCCTGCTGTCCAGGGTAAACGTTAACACCCTGGGCTTACCTGACCTGGTGGGCGTCAATAGCACTGTGATGTTTCTCCCTGTCCCCGAGGCCACCCAGGTCTCTTGGGTCCCAGACTTGGGTCCGAGCTGTGCCAGGACGGGCAGGAGCCCAGATGGGAGCACGGGCTGTAGCTGCAGCACAAACCCTGGCTGTGCCAGGCTGCTCTGGGCTGGCAGCAGGTTGGCCTCCCCGGCCGCCCCAGAACTCCTCAGGGGCTGCCTCCTGCAGCAGAGCTGGGCTGTGTGCCTGCTGCTGTGGGTCCCCCCGCTGCCAAAGGCAAGGCCAGAGGGGCCAGACTTTGCCAACCGGTGCGGCAGGGAAATGCATCGCTGTCCGCGCAACCTGGGTGATGCGGGGGGTGCTGCCAGAGGCATTCCTTCCCTTCGTGTCTTGCGGGCCAGGAGCAGCCCGCCCGGGCGAGAGCCCCTTGGCCAAGCCAAGGCTGCCACGGCCTCGCCCAGCAGTCCCCTCTCCTGCTGCTCCTGTGAGAGAACCACGGCCGTCCGGTGCCAGAACCCTGGGGCAGGCTGCGGCCAGGGGCAGGTTAGTGCTGTTTATTAAACGTCACGTAGTGAATCGCCACTAAAATGTCACAACGATTAAAATCCCCTTTTCCTGGGTGAGGAGCGGGAGGCAGAGGAGGTGCCCAGACCCCCTCGGGCAGCGGGGGGGGCCCTTCTCCTGCCGGTGGCCCTGGACATGGGCTGCCCTGCTCGCGGTCTGCAGCCCCGTCCCTGGCATCAGGGATCCTCCGGGCCGGGCCCGGCCCGGGTGCTGCCATCTGTCGCCGCAGCCGGCTCCGCAGCAGGGAGGCTCCTCGTCTCGGCGATC
This sequence comes from Pygoscelis adeliae, assembly GCF_000699105.1. Classification (NCBI taxonomy): domain Eukaryota; kingdom Metazoa; phylum Chordata; class Aves; order Sphenisciformes; family Spheniscidae; genus Pygoscelis; species Pygoscelis adeliae. Next base: position 575,213 of record NW_008824594.1, read on the forward strand.
AGGCGCTTGACGGCCACCAGCCCATGGCTCACCTCGGTCCCCGTGTCCACCCT
>NW_008824594.1:579702-581408 GCF_000699105.1 Pygoscelis adeliae
AACGTCGCCCCTCCCACGGGCCCCTCTCCCTGCCCCCCCCAGGCCCGGTCCCCATCGGGGGGGACTGCCAGCCTCAGCAGCAGTGGCCCCGGGGTGGGACCCTGCCTGGCAGCACCTTCCCAGGCTCTCACCTCGCCCCTGTTCTCCGCAGAGCCCTGGCCCTTGCTGTTGGAGAGCTGCTGGATGCAGTTGTTGACGGCGATACTGCTCTTGCCAGGTGCCAGGTCCTCCTCAGGGATCTCCACCCAGCCCAGCGAGCGCACAGCAAAGCACTGAGCAGAGGCACGTGGGGCTTTAGTGCCTGGCTGGCACACCCACCCCCGTCCCGGGGATCTCCACCCAGCCCAGCGAGCGCACAGCAAAGCACTGAGCAGAGGCACGTGGGGCTTTAGTGCCTGGCTGGCACAGCCACCCCCGTCCCGCGCCCCTTGCTGTGCCAGCGTGGTCACTCCTGCTCTTGCTCCTACCCCTGTCCCTGCCAGCTGCAGCCTGTCCCTTCCTCTGCCAGCCCCAGCCCACGATGCCGCAGTGAAGCCCCGGGATGCGGTACCTTGGAGCCGGGCTCTGCGCTGTGCTGGAAGTCATCTCCGTGCCAGGGCAGCGAAGTCCTATGGAGGGACAGGGTGGTGAGGGCATGGCTCCCACTCGGCAGCACGGACCTGGGGCACGCAGGGAAGCGCCAGGACGCCCTGGCACCAGCAGACCTCCGTGTCACCAGCTGGGAAACAGCCCATGGAGGTGACCAGCGTGGTCCTGTTGGCTCCAGCGTGTGGGGCTGCTCTGGTGGGGGGCACCGGGGCCCAGCACTGGGGCCCAGCACCGAGCGGTGGTCAAGGGTCAGTGGTGCCCCACAAGCCAGCAGAGAGCGAGGGCAGCCCTACCTCCGGGACAGCGAAGCCATGGGGCTGGGAATGGGCCTGTCCTTTGCCGAGTGCTTCGCTGTGAGGGCCTGGCAGTCCTGGGAGAGAAGAGGAAAGGGGTGAGGGCAGCAAAGGAGGCTGTCACGAGGCACCAGGTAGGAGCCTTCCAGGATAGCAGCGCCTCAGCTTCTGGGTATCCCATGTAGCCAGGATGGGGCCAACATGGGGCCTGCTGGAGCCTTTCAAGGGGCTTAACCCTGGCCAGGAACGGGCTGAGCAGGACTTCGGCGGGCTCCAAGGGGAGGCTGGACCAGCGATGCCCAGAGGGCCCTTCAGCAGGCTCCTGCCAAGGGGTGGGATCCAACACCAGCCCCCACCGCCCTGCCCATACCCCCTACCATTCCCTGGAGTGCCTCCTCTCCATCGGCCTCCGGGCGCCCTCCTGGGCCGGTGGTGTGTGCGGGGTGCTGCCACTGTGTCGCGCCGGTTGGCACATGCCAATAGTAGGTGCCCAGAGAGTCACGGATTTTCCTCCAGCCTGGGGGGAGGTCGGGGTCTGTCTCCAGGCTCTGGTCGCTCCAGACGTTGTCTGTGCAGAGGGAGAGTGTGAGGCAAGTGGGGGGGGAAGGTCCCCCAGCTGCAGGGCGCCTTGAGAAGCGAGCAGCTTCACCCAGCAGCAAAAGGGTCCTGCGGCGGCCTCTGGGTGCACGGCTGGGCACGTGGCCCAGGAGAGAAGCATGGCGAGGGAAGGCTTGGTGTGATGCCAGAGAGGCTGCAGGAGTGGGGGACCCCAGGCAAGCGACCAGGGCGGGCAGCCGCCCCATGGGCGCCCGGGGGGAGGGGGGG
>NW_008824594.1:582430-587668 GCF_000699105.1 Pygoscelis adeliae
ACCGGAGTCCGGAGGGGCGGTGAGGCCCTTCGGGTGTTTCGGTGCAGAAAATGGGACGCGGGAGTGGGGAAGCAGCGTTTGGGGGCAGGAAAGGAGGTTTCTGAGTGCAGTAGCGGGTCCGGGTCAGCCCCACGTGCCCTCAGGTTCGTTTCCTTCCCCTCCACGCACCCTTAGGTTTCCTGCATTCCCCTCCCTTTCCCTGTAGATCACCCTTATTCCTCTCCATCCACGCTTACGCCGTGTCCGTTCTCTTCCGTGCGTGTTCCTCCCATTTCCCTCCGCCTGCGGTCCAACCTCCTTCAGTCAGTACTGAAGACACCTAAATGTGCATGCTGGTCATCTTCCCCTTCTCACCAGGGGCCGAGCGCTTTGCATCTCCAGTTTGAGACTTCTGTTTTCCATGCTACCCATGCTCAGCTGACAATCCTGGTGGATGCTCAGTACCTGGGGACAGAAGCTCTCGAGATGTTTGTTGTACACCTCAATTCCCCCACGGAGCCCCCCATGTGCTGCTAGGGACAAAGTCCTTCCAAGCTACAGGTGCCTGATGACATATTCCAAGATGGTTTGCTACTCGTGGCGTGTCCAGGCAGTCCATCATGGCCTCTTAACCTTTCCTTCTTCAGAGCCAGAAGCTAGCAGTCCTGGACGTAGCCTGTGTCCCTGAGAGCCTCCCATGCCACCTCAGCTGCCCTGCTTCTTTCCACGCACAGTTGTCCACAGAGCTTGCAGTTTTTGGAAGTGCAAAATGAATTTTCCATGCCTGTTCCCTCGCTTTCAGGGAGGCATTGCCTCTTTGCTTGGCCTCAATCATGCGCTCCGTGGGTTAACATGCCTCTGACATTGTGAGACACCCTTCCCTCCTACCCACTTTTTAACCTTCCTCATGTCTGCTGGCCTAAGAAAGGCACCAGCTGCATAATCCAGCTTTGTAGTTGTTCACGATCATTTCTGTATCTGCTGTTGGCATCTGCTTTTTTGGCTACAAGCTATTTCTTCTGTATCTGCGCAGAGCTAGTGGGATTTCTAAGACCTCCATGCAAGCACTGTGTCCTTGGGACATGTTTTGCCTAACCCAGGAGCAAGGGAGGCTCGTGGCTCCCTGCGTTCAGATGCGTCTCAGGCGATGGGAGTCAGAGGGGGTCGCGGGCCTTACCTTGCCCACTGCATTGCCCAGACCAAGTGATGCTTCCTCCTTTTCCAGTGCCCAGGAGTGAGCTCGTCCCTACAAGGAACAAGCTTATGGTGACTCGTAACACCGTGGTATCCTCTGCTGCACGTGTCGCCTTGTCCTTAGTTCAACATGCATTTCACTTCCAAAAAGTACAAGCTTGGCTGGTCAGACGGGAGGCAGCAACCCCGACAGAAACTGTTCCCACTCCTCTTCCTGCTCAGCAAAGCCCACCAAGGTGACTTACTGAAGGCAACTCTCTCTCCTGGCAATGTCATGAAGCTTAAGGGCAATGATGGCCTATAGTGATATATGACTTACAGTGGGATGCAGCGGGAGGAGAATTTGGGGATGGTGCAGAGCGGAACCTAGGGATTGTAGGAAACTTCATATGGGGTGTTCAGGGGAATAGATGTAGAACGGGGAAAGGGGAGGAACAAGCATGGGAAAACAGAAAGAAAAGGGAGAAAAGGGTTCAGTGGCATGTAAGCAGTGGGAGGTACGCTTGCCTGCCTGAGAATCTTGTTTCATCACTGCAGTCTGTCCTATACTCTTATTAACTCACATTTCTTCTGTGTGACTGTGCTCCCCATTCTGAGCCTGTGTTTTTGACCAGCTGGTGAACCTCAGACTGGACCAGCTGCTCAGTAGGACGGGAGATCTTCATGCCCAGTACGGCAAAGCCATGTAGGGTCGGAGGGACCTGAGGGTCTGGGTGCTGGCCAGCAGAGACCCATGCTCAGGTCTGTAAGTGTGCACGCACACATGTGTGGGTGGTTGGCCATCTCCCAGGTGGACCAGCCAGTGCACAGGACAGGCAAGAAGGCCCTGGGCAAGCTTTCCCCAGGTGTCTCCCTGCAGAACCAGGGATGGGGCATGCCCTGGTTTCTACAGTTCACCAGACTTACCTAGCTCTAAGGTAAAACCCCTTCATGGCTTAAATTGATGGTCTGCTGCCTGAGTTGTTTGCCATGTGATGTGTCCTGACTTTTTTAATGCCTGTGGGTAAGCCTACAACTGGGGCCTCCATTTTAGAGGTCTGTGGCATGTTACTTTAATGTCTGGGCTTGGGGTGGACTGGAGAGTGTGAGAGCAAGGGTATGATCCTTTGTCTAATAAGAAACCCATTCCCAACCCCAAACAAAGAAGAGGCAAGTCCTTAGCATTGGAAAAGTATATTTTTGGATGTCAGTGTAGTGGAAAAGAGGGCTGCTGTCTCTGAGGAACCCCAGCAAGTCAAAGTGGGGCACTGCGCAGCTTATGTGTCTCCTTGGGAATACGGCAAATGAGGCCAAATGAGCAGGATAGCCTTTCCATCAGCTTGGAGGTAAATAATACCCTAAGAAGCTTTATCTTTCCTCGCTAATGATTTTAATGTCTTGCTGAATTTTTTTTCAGCTCTTCGGGTGCTTTCTTGTCAGCCACAGGGCTGAGATTCGGCTAGGCGCTGTTTCCAGCTGCATGAAAACCCACATGTACAGGGTAGGGACGTGGCGGTGATGGAGGGGTGTGCCCGTGGTTCCGTGCCCACATTGCACAGCGTACCCCAGCGTCAGCCTCGCAACTGGCTTCTCGCAGCCCCCGCTTCTCCCAGGCCACCAAGCCAAATTAGCCTGGCTTGGCGATGGGACTCACCATGCTGGCTGCAGCCCTGCAACAACCCCGGCAGTGATGCTGTGCCAGGAGCTGAGCCGGGGGTGGCGTGGAGAGGGGATCGCTCTGCCCCTGCTTCTTCTGGGCATCATCTGATAATGCCTCCGGGTCTTGCAAGTGGGAATCTGAAGCAGGACTCGCTCTACTGGTGTTTTGCCTGATCTCAGCTGTGCAAAGCCCGAACACTTCACAGGTCCCTTTATTCCTGTTTTCTCTCTGGAGTGTTGGTTTACCTCTTCAAGCAGGCATTGATTACCTACACTAACATGGTTTTGTCTGTGTTCAGGCTGCAGTAAATGCTGTGTGGCTCTGGGGCTGACAAACGCTGAATGCCAGCTGCCTGGGAGAGCTTGGGGAAGCTTTTCCTTGGTTCATAGGAGGTAGTATAAGGAAAGCCCTTATGCTCCTCAGGGAAAGGTATGAGACATCTAGTAATTCTACAGCTCTCATAATTTTCTGGTGTTTGCCCTGAAGATAGAGAGATCTGGGTTGGGTTTGGTTTGAGTTGTGCTTGAAGAAGAAATAGGGTGGCAGGTGTCATTTTTGGTGCTGGGCTAGAGACCATAACCCTTTTTTTCTGGCCTGAATAATGAAATCCTGGAGAAGGGGCATAAGATTCCTCCTCGGCTTGACTCACAATTTTAACTTCCTAGGGCAATTATCAGCTAGAACTCTTCACAATATAAGGGGGATCTCTCAGCACTTCTCTAAATGAGAGGTAGGAACAAGCATGGTCTTCCCTCGCTCTCAGTTTTTTCTTGCTGTTCAGATGGGGAGGAAAAAAATCACTTGTGCATATAGCACTTATTCCTCAAAAGCATACAGCAGGCCCTAGCTAAGGCTGATAGGAGCCCTCTCTAGCTTGTGCGTCTGTCCTAGGGCATCTGCAGAGCAGCTCTGCAGTGCACGCTCCTCTTCAAGAGGCAAGAGTTGGTTTTTCCTTTTTACCTGCAGTCCCTTTTGATCCAGAGCCTGAGGTTTTTACTGTCCCTTCACAGCACTGACTACAGGGCAGATGGCCTGTTTCTCCCGAGGGTGCGGGCAGTGTGACAAACCCCCCCGAGGCTGGCTAGCGGAGGGTTTCTGTGTAAGCCCAGTAGAGCCAGTCTTCTGCTGCAGTAAAGCAGGAGTGAGTGTGCTCCCTGCTAGACCCTTGGGTGGGAGCGAGCAACAGCAAAAGCGGCCCATGCAAACAGGCTGATAATCAGAGGGAAAAAGAAAAATCAAACACTTGGTGTTTTTATTGTGGGCAGTTTGTCACTCACGTGATTTTGCAGCGTGTTTTCACTAATAACGTAACACTTAGTCAGACTTATTCAAGCTGCTGCTCTCTGCAAGGGATGGGTGCTTTTTCTTTTCCTGCTTGGGCTATGGTCATCGCTCCTCAGTGAACTGCTGGGCCCTTTCTGCTCTCCCTGCCAGGTGTAGCCAACCTGAGACAGCTTTGGCTGGTCTCTTAGACGTTGGGGAGCGGAAGGTCTTGGCATCTCTGAGGGATGAGGTTCTCAGCAGAAGCCTGATGTTCTCGGCGGGAATAAATTCAACAGGTACCATCTTGCCTGTTGTTGGGGGGGGTAACGACCCTTGAGTTATGATAATGCAATTTTGTCAGACCTCAGAAATTACATTGCCGTGGTCACTTTTGGAGTAGATGCTGTGTGAAAATCCCTGTTGATTGACTTCTTCCTTTAGCAAATTAAATACAGCTTTTACGGCGGCTGGGTTGAGTCAGCCCTGCTGGCAGCTGCCCAAGGCCTGATGAGCAAGGTTGTCTATGGGTCGCCCTCATGTTCCTGGTAGAAGGAAACAAAAGCATTTTCAGTTCATCACCAGATCCCATTGAAGACGAGAAGGGAAATGTTTTTCTGCTCTTCCCCTTCCCAGTCCCATTCAGGGCACAAGGTGATATACTCCCAGCAGCATCTGACTGAAGGAAACTCGTGTCCTTCTTGTGGTGGGGGGAAGAGTGGCTGGAGCAGAGCAGGTCTGTTCTCAGTACAGCCAAAATATACGATGGGCCAGTTGTTAGGGGAAACGCATGCTGTGATTGACTTTACAACTCATTAATGTTTGCCACCAGGAGAATCAATACAGCTTGTTGTATGGGGTCTGGCTGGGCTGGAGTTAATTTTCTTCACAGCAGCTGGTATGGTGTTGTGGTTTAGATTTGTGACCAAAGCAGTGCTGATGATAACACAGGGATGTTTTAGTTACGGCTGAGCAGTGCTTGCACAGCATCACGGCCTTTTCTGCTCCTCACACCACCCCACCAGCAAGCAGGCCGGGGCTGCACAAGAAGTTGGAAAGGGACACTGCAAGACCTCACTACAGGAAAGACATTGAGGTGCTGGAGCATATCCAGAGAAGGACAACGAAGCTGGTGAAGGGTCTGGAGAACAAGTCTTATGAGGAGC
>NW_008824594.1:588400-589911 GCF_000699105.1 Pygoscelis adeliae
ACTCACCATGACCTCTGGAAGGTCCCAGCAATGGGAGAGGTTCCTGGTGACTGGAAGAAAGCAAATGCCACCCCCCTCTTCAAGAAGAGCAAGGAGGAGGAACTGGGGAACTGCTGGCCAGATGGCTTCTTCTCGTTCCTGGGGAAGGGGATGGAGCACCTAACCCGGGAAGCCATTTCCAGGGGTGTGAAGGACAAGAGGGTGATCAGGAGTTGGCGTGGATTTGCAAAGGGTGAGTCAAGCACCCCCAACCTGATCACCACCTACGGTGAGGTGACCACATGCACCCTCAGCACACAGGTGATACAGAACCGGGAGGAGTGTCTGAGGCACTAGAGGATTGTGCTGCCACTCAGAGGGATGTCAACACGCTGGAGAAATGGGCTGATGGGAGCCTCCTGAAGCCTCCCCAAGGGTCCTGCCCCTGGGGAGGAACAGCCCCAGGCACCAGGACATGCTGGGGGTGCCCAGCTGGAAAGCAGCTCTGCAGAGAAGGCCCTGGGGGGTCCTGGTGGACACCACGTTGAACCTGAGACAGCAGTGTGCCCTTGCCACAAAGGCGGCCAACGATGTCCTGGGCTGCATGAGAAGCAGCGTTGCCAGCAGGTGGAGGAAGGGATCCTTCCCCTCTGCTCAGCACTGGTGAGGCCACACGCGGAGTGCTGTGTCCAGTTCTGGGCTCCCCAGGACAAGAGAGAGAGGGACAGACTGGAGAGAGTCCAGCAAAGGGCCACCAAGATGGTGAAGGGACTGGAGCGTCTCTCTGATGAGGAGGGGCTGAGAGCTGGGACTGTTCAGCCTGAAGAAGAGAAAGCTCAGGGGATCTTCTCCATATCTATAAATATCTGAAGGGAGGGAGCCTGGCTCTTTTCAGTGGTGTCCAGTGTCCATCCAGCTCGGGGTGGCCCTGTTTGAACAGGGGTGTGGACCAGACAACCTCTGGAGGTTCCTGCCAACCCCAACCACTCTGTGAGTGTGTGATGCTGGCACAACAACCAACAACAACAGGGACCACCTGAAAGGGGCCTGAGAAAATGCAGAGGTGTGAAGCATGCTGCCAGATGGGCTTTGCATCACAGGGTCTGTCCCTGAGGTTGGGGGAGCTCCTGGGTGCGCTCCTGAGAGCCTTCTCACCCCATGACGTCACTTATGATGGGCAACTATAAATGCCAGCATTGAGTCCTTCTGGCAGCACTTGAGGCATCGAGTCCTGCCAGCTGCACTGGGGGCATCAAGTCCCGGCAGTGGCACTGGAGATGTCCAGCCATGAGCCGGCTGCCCTGGGCACTGCCATAAGTCACCTCCAGGGAGGGGACCTGCCCCATCTGCCAGGGCCCCTTTGAAGACCCTGCCTGCATGGCTCTGTGCTGGCACGTCTTCTGTGTTGAATGCGTCTGGCACTGGCCCACCGCCAACGCCACCTGCCCACTCTGCTGGCAGCCCATCACCTCCATCCTCCACTGGGAGGACGACAATGATGAGGGGGATGCGGCCTCCGCCTCGCATCCCCA
>NW_008824594.1:590117-590708 GCF_000699105.1 Pygoscelis adeliae
GTGTGAAACAGGGGTGTGGACCAGATAACCTCTGGAGGTCCCTGCCAACCCCAACCACTCTGTGAGTGTGTGATGCTGGCACAACAACCAACAACAACAGGGACCACCTGAAAGGGGCCTGAGAAAATGCAGAGGTGTGAAGCATGCTGCCAGATGGGCTTTGCATCACAGGGTCTGTCCCTGAGGTTGGGGGAGCTCCTGGGTGCGCTCCTGAGAGCCTTCTCACCCCATGACGTCACTTATGATGGGCAACTATAAATGCCAGCATTGAGTCCTTCTGGCAGCACTTGAGGCGTCGAGTCCTGCCAGCCAGACCATATTCCAGGGATATGGCCCTGGGAACTGGGGAAGAGGGTGGGATGTGGGTCAAAAAGCGGGGGAGAGGGAGGGATACGGCTGTAAGAACTGGGGGGAGAGGGAGACATGGTCCTGGAAAGTGGGGGGAGAGAGAGGGATGTGGCCCTGGGAACCCTCCCCAGCCCTGGTGCCAACACTGCCTCTGGCTCTGGCTCCCCAGCCAGGCAAGGGTGGCCTTGCAGGCCAGGGCGGAGTTTCAGGGCTACTTTATTCCCTTTTCTCAGCTTCCTCTGC
>NW_008824594.1:590849-609968 GCF_000699105.1 Pygoscelis adeliae
TTGCTCAGAGCCTTCTTCCCCCACCACAGAGCCCCCTGGGAGCAAGCACTAGTTGTCCCGGTCTCTGCTTCTAGCTTCCAGGCCTGAGAGGAGATCCTCTGAGGCACCACTTGCCTGACCTCTCCCCTGCTCTCCTGCCCACTGGAGAGATGGGCTCCAGCCTTCCTCAGAGCCACTGCCCAGGGGACATCGCAGTAGGTACTATGCGGGAGAGGACCAGGTAGAGCAGCCCTATAAAGTCTTGCTCAACAAACCAGCCCTTCTCTCATGCTTTGACTTTTGTCTACAAAGCCAAGGCCCCGTTTCCTGCACACAGCACTTCAGAAATGTGCCAAGCCTTCCAGGGGAAAGCACCAAGGACCCTGGGAACAGAGCCTGATTCTGGGTCAGCTTTCTCTACCACACTGCAGTGACTTTCTCCAAGGGCACAGGACAGCCCTGCAGAGCCTCTCCTCAGGAGCCAGAGGAGACAGCAGCATGGTCCAGCTCTAGCTGCACTCAGCCAGACAACTGACAGTTGCATCTGGACAAGCGCAGCTACATGCCACCACTGGGTTCTCGACAAAGACCAGAGACAGCTCAGTGCTTCCTTTGCCCCGCTCCACACAGAGGCTGGGAAGATGTAGGCTGAGACATGCAAGCATCTGGCAAGCCATTCTTCTTACTGCCTGGACTGCTGCTCTACCAGTTCTTCATCCACGGGCCTGACGGTATCCAAAACACATCTCCTCACACTCTCCTCCATGCTCCCTGGCCACCTCACCTGCTAGAGAAGGGAAACAGGGTCAGCTCCCGCACACCCCTCTGACCTGCGCCAGTCCTTCCCTTCACTCACACAGGGAGGCGCAACGTCCCGTCTCAGGGGGCATGTCTCAAACCCTGTGCCAAGCAGCTGTGAGCCTGGCATGGGGCCGACTACCAGACAGCCCCATGGCAACATGCACGGAGCGTTTCAGACCTACCTCCACGGGTACAAGATGAACACCAGGCTGTGAGCTCGGGGTGAGTGTTCCTGCCTACAGGGACACTCCTGAGATTTTGAGGACCTCAGTAAACTGTTCAAATAAGACTTCAGTGCCTACAAATGGTCATCTCCTACAGATGCTTGAGGTGGCCTGGCCAAGTTACAGGTTTGGGATACAGTAACAGACACCAGAGCAAAAGCTTGAGAGATGAAGAACTGATCCCAGAACTACATAAAAAATGCAAATCAGCAGCACAATTACCTGGGTTGAAATGACAGTAAATCCAGTCATTCACTAATACTGGGCTAAGACTAATATCAGGGTGTGCAATAACTTAGATAACCATGGTTATCAGGCTGGCAGGAAGCAGGACATGGCTTCTTTGGATGAGTGACTCGGACCAGCCAACAGGCTTGGGAAGGTCCACATTCCCTGACTCAACTGCCATGTTTTATTGCTGAGTCCCTGAAGGGCTATCAGAGCTCATGAACCAACCATACCACCCCACCTCTGCTCCATCTAGACTAGTTAACCAATCATCACAGCCCACCTACATCCCACCTCTGATCTGTCTGGACTCGTCAACCAGTGGCTGTGGGAACTGGGGGTGGAGGATGGGATATGGTTCTGGGAACTTGGGACAGGGAGGGACATGACCCAGGACTTGGGACAGAGGGAGGGATATGGCCCAAGGCTCTGGGAAGAGTGAGTGGTTTGACTGTGGGAACTGGAGGACAGGGAGGGAGGGCTACGGCTGTGGGAACTAAACGGAGAGAGATGGATATTGTGCATGGAAATTCAGGATTGCTTGATTTTATGGATTATCCAAATCTCTTTTCACTTCACGGCCAGTGCCAAAACGATGGCTTTGCTTTGTAGAGATGTTAACCTCTCCACAGTCTCCAATGGAGGCTGAAATCGCTTGACTAAGTGGTAATGTAAGGCAAAACGCCACTAGAAGGCATTAATGCTGCAGAGGAAAGCACTGGGGAAGGGGATGGCAAAGAGCAGGGCTGCTCGCGCAAGCTTAGCTTGGCTCCCGCACGGGAGCACAACTGCAGTCTAAAACCCCGCCTGCCCTGTAAGAACCGGCATGTACAGTGGAAGCGTTTTTCCCAGTAAACTCAGCAAGCTTTTTTGCCTGTCTTCCATTGTATAGTTCAGCTCAAAGGTAGAAGGAGTTTTGCTCCCATCCAGTTATTGACTGATCGCTCTGTTAAAAGCCTTGTTGCCAGGGCTTGAACAACACGGCAAGTCTCAGCTGGGGGCGGGGAGCTTGTTCCAGGTAAAGGGCTCAGGAGGTGTCTGTCATCCTTGTGCCCACCCATGCTGTCAGCTGGAAGGAGCCAGCCCTTCGCTCTGTGTGCATGCTCCAGGGAGAAAGGCTGAAGAGCAGTGTGTTGCACTTCCTACTTGACACACTGGTCCAGCAAAGCCTACCTCAACTCTAAACTCAGGCTCAGTATTTCCTCACACACACGCACGCAATGCTTTCACAGTTTGGTTTCTCCACGTTACGTTGAGATACACAAGCACAGCTATTAAAATGTCGGCATGAGCATAGTATCCCACAGTGCGTAGAGGGCAAAATGTGCTCTGCACAGGAAGACAATCTGAGCCTTTACACAGATGAACACAAGCCACTTGTCTGACGAGCAAATGACAAAGCTGGGGATTTCAAAGCTGCTGACACCAACAGCTCAGCATTCAGGCCCCAGGAAGGAGCACTTCTGCCCCCAGGTGGCAAGCAATCGATATTTAAAGGAGCACGAAGGTGGTAACTTGGGACACTTGAGAAAAAAACAGTTCCCAGCATTAAGGGATACAGTGGAAATGCAACATCAAATAAAGTAACACCTGAGTAGCCAGTAGGCTAGGGGAGAAAGGCAGGGGCCAACTGCAAAGGACTGAGTTGTAGTCTACAAGCTCAGAAAGAACAAGACCTTGCATGCTGAGGTGCCCATGGGTAACAGTCCTGGCAAGCAAGCAGATCTAACTACAGCATCACCACGCAGACCTGCAGGAAGAAGAGAGCAAACCGCAACATAAAATCCCATGCGTCACATCTACACAGTTTGATTGATGCAAATTGTTGACAGAGAAACCTGAACCCAGCAATAGTCCAAGGTTAAAGCCAAACACTGTTCTAAGCTCCCTGAACACAGGGAGTGAAGCCAGAGTGCACACATGGGGGAGAAGGCAATGGTACCTCTGCACACAGGGGTGCTTTGGTCTTCTGAGCCTCCTTCCGTGATTGTCGGTACAGATTTTCGGTGATGTCCTGTGGCTGTTTCACCAGCTCCACAGGGTCCATCAAGCTCATCGGAACAATGCCAAATGCGTAGAAATACTAGAACCAGACAGCTCAAATGCAAGAAGCTTTTGTCATGACTGCAGGTCTGAGGAGGTCAGCTCTAAACCAAGCCATCCTGAGATGGTAACACACAACTCAACAGTGCAAGAACTCTGTAAATTAGTGCTTAAGCTAAGGCAGGACGTGAAAAACACGCTCCCTGTGCCAGGCTCCCACCCAGTGCAACCAAGAATTTATGGAGTGCTTCCAAGTGGCTCATTTCACTTTAAGGAAAGACCTTTTGAAAAAGCAGCAACGCATCCTGTGTGAAAAAGAAACGACCTTGATCCTCGTCTGTTTCCAGGCCTTCTCCTGCCCAGAACTCCCGGACCTTTTTGGTTACCAGGCCTGGTTCCTTCACCTTCTCAGCCACTACCAACGTGCCCTTCTATACCAATATTCAGTAACTTTCTTAAGGGGAGAAGAGAAACAGGTTAAAAAAACCCAAACAAACATACCCCCCCCCCCTTCCCCTCCCACCCCAGAAGGTTGTGTTCAGTGATGTGTAACAGCTCCTTTGGAACTTCGCTTCCTTCCTGAAGCAGGCGATGGGAATGGAAAATATGTAAAGCAGCTGAGGACAAGGAAGGAATGGCAGCTTTCCAACCATTTTCCCCTGTAGCTAAATACCATTTGACCAGGTAGAGAAATGGGGAATGCTATTCTATGACTGCCATAAAGGACTAGCTGAAGTGATAAACTTTCTAATGGTGCTTGTCAATGACATCAATACTCAGATGATGGGATTTGAGAAGGGAGAGGGCAAAGAGACACTTTGCTATTTTGTAACTCCAGGAATTCACCCATTAAAAACTGCATGTAAGACAGAAAAGAACCTTATGTTTACAGAGTCAAACATTCGAAACTTTAAAATACCAGAAATAAAGGTTGCTTCTGTCATCTAAAAATTTGGCTCTTTTTTGCTATGAAGGATACAACCTTGAATTACATTATTGCACATGCACTTTTTAGCACAAGGCCCCATTTTATCCAGTCCATAGAATGGACAATGCCTATGGAACAAGTATCTCTAACAGTTTTAATCTTTGTTGCTCAATGTATGGTGAAAAACCTTATTTACTGAACATTACTTCCACTTGAGCTGAAAAGAAGAATAAAAATGCCCTTCTGAAATCTTCTGTTATTCCTTATTTTCTATTTAATTTCTTTCGCTGCCACTGTACGTGCCAGTTCTTACAGGGCAGGCGGGGTTTTAGACTGCAGTTGTGCTCCCGTGCGGGAGCCAAGCTAAGCTTGCGCGAGCAGCCCTGCTCTTTGCCATCCCCTTCCCCAGTGCTTTCCTCTGCAGCATTAATGCCTTCTAGTGGCGTTTTGCCTTACGTTACCACTTAGTCAAGCGGTTTCAGCCTCCATTGGAGACTGTTGAGAAGCACTGTCCAAATGCCTCTTCAACACTGACAGGCTTGGGGCATCAACCACCTCTCCAGGAAGCCTGTTCCAGGGTTTGAACACCCTCTCGGTAAAGAAATAGTTCCTAACATCCAGCCTAAACCTCCCTTGGTGCAGCTTTGAACCATTCCCAGGCATCCTGTCACTGGATCCCAGGGAGAAGAGATCAGCACCTCCTTCTCCACGTCCCCTCCTCAGGGAGCTGTGGAGAGTGACGAGGTTGCCCCTCAGCCTCCTCCTCTCCAAAAACGAGACACCCAGAGTCCTCAGCCGCTCCTCAGAGGACATGCCTTCCAGCCCTTCACCATCTTTGTTGCCCTCCTCTGGACGCATTCGAGGACCTGAACGTCCTTCTTAAATGGTGGGGCACAACTGATGGGATTGCATTCCTGTGCTGTGTCCCCCCCCCAGTACGGGAATGCAGTTAGTAGAGCTATTATTCATTGTTTCAGGATGTGCTATGTCAGCATTCATTTGCCTTGCGCGGCCCTTTGCCGAGAGGAAAGCATGGTCTTCAAATGCACTGGCTACCAGTTCATTGTCAAGCATAACTCAAAGCATAGGTTTGAGCTCATAAATCCCATGTCGTTTGAAATCCTTGCTACTTAAAGACTGAGGGCACTCACGGCAAGGGAATTCATCTCCAGCCTTGCTCTGCCTGCTGATCTATCAGATCCACCTTTGCACACGTGGAAGGGCCTGTCTCTTCCCACGGAACTGGCATCAAAATGTTGAGATTCTTTAACTGAATAGACAGAGCCTGGCAGCTTCCTGCACTCATTGCACCAGTTTTGCAAACTAATTACCATGTGTGTGCTAGAAGATTGTTATTCATTGTTTCTTCTATTAATAAAAAAAAAGAAGTTCCTTTGTATCTGAATAATGTCATCAGTGATTTCATCACACCGACATTCTCAGGTGGTTTCAGGTAGGCATATAAAAAGTAAAATCTTCTGTCCTTTGCAGCTCTCTTACAGGAACGTAGGGACTCTTAAGGACAGGCAGTTGCCTTTTAGTGTCGGATGGCCACCTGGCCAGCCACCTCCTTACCAAAGATAGCCTACTAGAAGTTTCCGATACAGCTAAAATATCCTCGGACATGCTAAAAGGACAAATACTGCTGTCATCCGTCCTTTGTACTAGACCCGCTCACTCTATTTTAGCCAACTAATTCCTATTTTAAAGATAAGCCTCAGCCAGGAAACAAGAACTGTAGCTTCTTTTAACCAACAGACAGAACATCATCCTAAGCCTTCATCCACCCTCAGTGAAGAGGGAAACAACCAAGGGGGGCAAGCTTGTCCTTCCAGGTAGACTCTCCACCTGATCTTTAATCCCACCCACCCTCTCTGTCCATATCTGCTTCTCGTTCCAATGCTGCTGGACCCCCACGCTCATTTTACATTATGGTTCTCAGGCTGTTTGACTTTCCTCATCCCTTGCTGTTAAGCTCTTTCTCACAGCAGTCTTTTGCTGTAGCTTTTCTGTTTTCCACTTCTCTTCAGCTGCCTAGCTCTGCTTTGCGGAGTAGTCTGATGGCAAAACAGTTTTTCTGCTAAAGTTAGAACACAAACCCCCTCCTTCTAATACAACCATTTTGTTCAATGTTAGCAGTACAGAGGGCTCAAATCTGTAGGAACTCTGCAGAGGGGACGAGGGAGGGAAGCGATTCTGGCTTCTTTCCCAATGATATAGGAAACTTAATATCCTCCTCCAGTACATACAGTAATGCTGCAAGCCTCTGCTGCTACTTCCATATGCGAGTGTAAACAAACACAATTTACAAGGTAACACTTTGGATATTATTGGGTATCTGGGTAAATACGGTAACAGGATGTTTATATTGCATGTTCGTGTAATCCTTCTATATTCTTGCAATATCCTTGGAAAAGTCCTTTGTCTGTTTCCTTATGTGCTCCAGTGAATATACTGGTAGCAACACATCTTTCAGTACGCCTCCGTCTCGTGTGCTCTACGTCAGACTGGCTGCTGGCATTTCCCTGCGTCCTTTAGCCTGGCACACGAACAAGCAGGTCTGACTCCAGGCTGTGGAAGTGATGCAGTTTCTACCCTCTCTCTCACTACATCCTCTCCTTGTGCTGTTACACATAGCTACAGCGACAAGGATGGGTGGAAATTATACTTCCAGCAGCATTGGAGCAGGGTGACTTGAGAGGATATTGGAAACTTGCCTAAGTTCCCTTTTTGCTTCAGCCACGTTAAAACAGTTGTGTTCGTTATTGTCTCTAAAGATAACAGTAATTCAGTATCCCTACTCCAATTCTCTCCTAAGATTCTCAAGACCTCTTAAAATGCAGTTGAATCTTCATCCCAGCATTCAAGGAAGAAGAGACACAGACGTGCTCTTCCCCCAGTGCCCTGAGAGACTGCAGCAGAGTGCCCCTCCACCAAGCTGTGCTGCCGCAGAGTGCGGCACTCCAGGGGCCACACAAGCCCTGCTGCTGCCGCACAAACCCTCGGGCACTCAGGCTTATTCTTTTCAGATTGATCTGAGAAGATCTAGATGCGTTTAAAATTTAAAACTCATAGGGGAAATCATCTCAAAGTGATCTGAAAAATCTCACCCTTGGTAACTGGCTAGTAAAGACAACAGTGCTCACCCCTGCAGGGATCCCAAGGCTCTTCTCTTACCTGAATTTTTATTTGGCAAGAGAGGGGCTGTAGGAATGACCAGGATCAGCTCCTCCAGCAAACAAAAAGTGCTGGAACATGCCAGAGCTGTATAGGGAATGGCACAAAAAGTAGCTCCTTCAACACTGTGCAACAGCCACCCTGCAGGTAAGTGATCCCTCAGCGCTGTGGCAAGCTCCACAAGCACTGTCAGCGCTGCAGACACAGCTTCAGTGCGCTCCCCTAATAGGAAGACAAGTCCCACATTCCCTTACTTTGGCCCCTCAATACAAAGCAAATATTGGATTGCTGTACTTTCCAGCCTGACCTACAGTCCCAGAGAGCAAGTACAAGGGTGTGCTGCTGCTGGTACGGCTGGCCCATGCTGGCAGCAGATGTCAACTTTGCCCGCCTCATGGTACACAACCCACACAGTGTTGAGGGCTCTTGTAACAGCCTAAACGTCCCAGTGAAAGTCTACCGGGGGCCGCACCTTCCATACAGTGCCCATATGTTCCTAGCTACAAGGCTAGGAAGGGTCACTTGTCCAGCCTTCCACCTGCTTTGGGGCTGAGTACATGCTTGGAGAACTTGGGGCACGAATCCTCTCATTCCCAAAGCACAGAAAGCAAATAAGACACAAGTATGGAAGAGGTAGGAGGCATCTTTTGCATGCCCAGTTGCCTCCAAATTCCTGGATAATCATGTTTGTTTTTGGGAAATTTGCTCTTCTTACATCAACTTTGGCAGCAGCTGAGATAATGGAAAGACACCAAAAGAATATAAGTGACATTAGGATCTGGAAAGTCGCTGCTGTTTCATTAGCAATTGTACTTTCTTACACAGCACTCTGAGTTTATGCCATGCATTAAAGAGCATGGCATCTCTGCCATTAGCATCAGCTCTTACTGTTCTGGTTGCTGGACTTACAGCTATGTTAATGAATACTTTTATTTGCTATTTAACACAATGGGTGAGGACACCTTCACACACATGCATACACACCCACTCCCTCTTTTTATCCAACTGCCACAATCCAGCATTGCAAGACACTGACCTTGCATTGTATCCAAGGTCTGCTCTTGCCGGTTTACTGCCTTTGTTGATCTGCCATCATAGTCAGCATAAATCCTCTCTTCTTCTGAGAAGATCCATCACCGAAGTGTTAATTCTGTCACACAGCATTCTTGTGAATTGGTAAGAGTGAGCCTTGTGCATGTCAGACTCCATAGGTTCCTACAACATGCAGATTAAGTTAAGATTATTAGTTAAGATAGTACCACGTAAACTATTTTATAACAAGCCTCCCCTTGGAAACTGCAACTCCATTCCAACTTGCAAAGACTTGTCATCAAGTATGAGACTACAAAATCTTGTAAAAAATTAACCTAGAAATAATACCTCAAAAGTGATTGATGCAAAAGTAATGTAGAGAGATGCAAAGCCGGCAGAAATCAAGCTACTATAATGCCAGGATAATTATCAATCCTTTCTGAAAGTCTTTAAATGAATAGAATACAATAGAATAGAATCGAATAGAATCGAATCGAATAGAATAGAATAGAACAGAATAGAATAGAATAATTTCAGTTGGAAGGGACCTACAATGATCACCTAGTCCAACTGTCTGACCAATTCAGGGCTGATCAAAAATTAATCATATGCTTTAAGGGCACTGTCCAAATGCCTCTTCAACACTGACAGGCTTGGGGCATCAACCACCTCTCCAGGAAGCCTGTTCCAGGGTTTGAACACCCTCTCGGTAAAGAAATGGTTCCTAACATCCAGCCTAAACCTCCCTTGGTGCAGCTTTGAACCATTCCCAGGCATCCTGTCACTGGATCCCAGGGAGAAGAGATCAGCACCTCCTTCTCCACGTCCCCTCCTCAGGGAGCTGTGGAGAGTGATGAGGTCGCCCCTCAGCCTCCTCCTCTCCAAACGAGACAAACCCAGAGTCCTCAGCCGCTCCTCAGAGGACATGCCTTCCAGCCCTTCACCATCTTTGTTGCCCTCCTCTGGACGCATTCGAGGACCTGAACGTCCTTCTTAAATGGTGGGGCTCAGCACTGCACACAGTACTCCAGGTGAGGCCGCACCAACGCTGAATACAGCGGGATAATCCCCTCTCTTGACCGGCTGCTTATGCTGTGTTTGATGCTCCCCAGGATGCAGTTTGCCCTCTTGGCTACTACTGGCTCCTATTGAGCTTGCTGCTAACCAGCACCCCCAGATCTCTTTCTGCAGGGCTGCTCTCCAGCCACTCTTCTCCCAATTTATACTTGTGCCCGGTATTACTTCATCCTAGATGCAGGATCTGGCATTTGGACTTGTTAAATTCCATCCCATTAATCATTGCCCAATGCTCCAATCTATCTAGATCCCTCTGAAAGGCCTCTTGTCCCTCAAGAGTTAACAGCACCTCCCTGTTTGGTATCATCAGCAATCCTGCATCCAGATTGTTGATAAATATATTGAACAGGACTGGTCCTAGAATTGAGCCCTGAGGAACACCAGTGGTGACCCGTCACCAGACGGGTGTAGCCCCATTCACTACAACCCTTTGAGGTCTGCCCTTCAGCCAGCTCTTCACCCAGCACACTGTGAACCCGCTCATCCCAGAGCTGGACAACTTGTCCAGAAGGATGCTGTGAGGGACAGTATCAAAAGCCTTACTAAAATCCAAAAAAACTACATCCACCGCCTTCCCTTCGTCCATGAGGCGGGTGACCTTATCATAGAAGGATGTCAAATTAGTTAAACAGGACTTCCCTTTTGCGAACCCATGTTGACCGTGCCTGATGATTGCATTGTTCTTTAAATGCCTTTCAATAGTACCCAGTATGATCTTCTCCATAATTTTTCTAGGAACTGAGGTTAGACTGACAGGTCTGTAGTTCCCTGGGTCTTCCCTCATGCCCTTCTTGTCAATTGGAATAACATTGGCCAGCTTCCAGTCAGCAGGGACCTCCCCAGACTCCCAAGACCTTTGGTAAAGGATAAAGAGGGCTCCTGCCATAACATCCACCAGCTCCTTCAATACTCTGAGATGAATCCCGTCAGGCCCCATGGACTTGTGAACATTCAGCTGATACAGCTGGTCCCTTACAATTGCAGTGTCCACAAATGGAAAGTCACTGTTCCCACACTCATGGTCCTCCGACTCAGGACCGGGCAGCCCAAGGGCTATCTGTATTACTAAAGACTGAGGCAAAAAAAGCATTGAACGCCTCCGCTTTTTCCTCATCCCTATTAGTCAGATGACCATCTTCAACAAGTATGAGTCCAATGTTTTCTTTAGACCTCCTCTTGCTATTAATGTACTCAAAAAAGCCCTTCTTGTTATCTGAAACAACACTGGCCAGTTTCAACTCTAACTGAGCTTTGGCCTTTCGTGTCTTCTCCCTGCGTATATGAACCACAGCTTTGTAATCTTCCTGCGAAGCCTGACCTTGCTTCCAGAGATCATACAATTTCTCAAGCACAGCTGTTTCTCTTTTTTTATTACTATCTTCCTTGAATTGCCCTTAAATATCAAATTAAGACCCTGTTTGATTTATGAGGATTAAAAATCTCTTTATTAATGGTACTGTAGGGGTTTTGCAATAAATGTAATAGTGCGTTGCCCAGGAATAAAAAACAGAACCTCATTCACACTCTCAGTGAGAGTTACCACTGCCCAGTCTCATGGCTAAAAGGTAAAGTGATGAACTCCTTTATTGAACAGGTGAATCAGGGGTCAAACCGATTAGCAGATAAGCTTTTATTCAAAAGGGAAGTTTAAAGGTTCTTGTGAAAGGGAAGATAAAGCTTTTTCTGTCAGTTATTGCAGTCCGTCTGGGAGAGGTTTCATCAACCAGAACACTCCACTGAGGCTGGGTGCTGTGTACTGCCAGTTTCTACCCTTGCTCACACAAAAAAGGATTTGTTTCTTTATGGAGCCACGTGTGTCTGCCAGGCCACTCACCACAGCCCTGAAGGGCCTGAATATTACTGGCTGGTAGCATCCTGGTAACTGGACAGAGTAAGACTGAGAAAATGAAACACAGTAATGGTTGGAAACTTACCAGAGAGAACAGCAATGTGGATAGAAACACAAAACTGTCCTTTATAGAAAAGCACAAACCCTGTGCTGTAGCAAAACATCCACTGGAGGGTGTGTGTACACACAATATTCAATTTGTGCTTCCTACCCAGGAGGAGCGCATTGCTGAAAAAAGTGCAAGGAGAGTTTTGTTTGTAATAAATGCAACAACGTATTTAGTATTGAAAAAAAAACTGAGCACATTCAGCAGCCATGCAATCAAAACCTGAAGAAGGATAACCTACCTGAAAACCACAGTTACCAACCTAGAACCTTGTGGTCGGTGTTTACTACAGGCCACCCCATCAAGGGGAGCCTATTGATGAAGCCTTACTTCAGCTACAGGAGGCATCGCGCTCGCGGGCTCTCATCCTGCTGGGGGACTTCAACCACCCCGACATCTGCTGGAAAAGTAGCACAGCGAGCTGTAGGCAATCCAGGAGACTCCTGGAGTGCACTGAGGATAACATCTTAGGCCAGGTAATAGACAGTCCTACCAGAGAGGATGCGTTACTGGACCTGTTGGTCACCAGCCATGTGAGCTAATCAGTGACATCAGGATTGGAGGCAGCCTGGGCTGCAGTGATCACTGCACTGGTGGAGTTCGCTGTCCTGAGGCATATGGGACAGGCGAAGGGTAAAGTCAGGTCCCTGAATTTTAGGAAAGCAAAATTCCAGCTGTTCAAGGAGTTAGTCAGCTCCTTAGGACCCCCTGGGAAACTGCCCTCAGAGATGAGGGAGCAGAACAGAGCTGGCAGATCTTTAAGGACGCTTTCCACAGAGCGCAAGAGCTCTCTGTCCCCACGTGTAAGAAATCAGTAAAGGAAGGCAAGAGACCGGCATGGATGAGTCAAGACCTGATGGTCAAACTAAAGGGCAAGAAGGAATCAGGGACGAGGGAGCAGAACAGAGCTGGCAGATCTTTAAGGACGCTTTCCACAGAGCGCAAGAGCTCTCTGTCCCCACGTGTAAGAAATCAGTAAAGGAAGGCAAGAGACCGGCATGGATGAGTCAAGACCTGATGGTCAAACTAAAGGGCAAGAAGGAAATGCACAGGCAGTGGAAGCAGGGACAGGTATCCTGGGAAGAGTACAGGGATGTTGCCCGGTTGTGCAGGGATGGGGTCAAGAAGGCCAAAGTGCAGCTGGAGCTGAACTTGGCGAGGGACACAAGGAATAATAGAAGGGCTTCTACAGGTATGTCAGCTAGAAAAGGAAGGTCAAAGAAAGTGTACCCGCCCAATGAACACGACTGGCAAACTGGTAACAACAGACAAGGAGAAGGCTGAGGTAGTCAACAACATTTTTGCCTCAGTCTTTACTGGCAGCCTCTCTTCCCACACCTCTCGAGTGGATGGACCTCAAGGCAGGGACTGGGGGAGCAAAATCCCTCCCACTGTAAGAGATCAGGTTCGAGACCACCTGAGGAACCTGAACATCCATAAGTCTATGGGACCTGAAGAGATGCATCTCAGGGTCCTGAGGGAATTGGCTGATGAAGTTGCCAAGCTACTCTCCATGATATTTCAAAAGTCACGGCAGTCAGGTGAAGTCCCTGGTGACTGGAAAAAGGGAAATATTGCACCCATTTTTAAAAAGGGTAGAAAGGAGGACCCTGGGAACTAGTGACCTGTCAGCCTCACCTCTGTGCCTGGGAAGATCATGGAACAGATCCTCCTCGAAGCTATGCTAAGGCACATGGAGGACAGGGAGGTGATCCGAGAGTTCTATGATGGAGTGACAGTGGACAAGGGAAGAGCTATGGATGTCATCTGTCTGGACTTCTGTAAGGCCTTTGACATGGTGCCCCACAACATCCTTCTCTCTAAACTGGAGAGGTATGGATTTGATGGATGGACTATTCAGTGGATAAGGAATTGGCTGGATGGTCTCATACAGAGAGTAGTGGTCAACGGCTCATGTCCGGATGGAGATCACTGACAAGTGGTGTCCCTCAGGGGTTCGTACTGGGACCAATACTGTTTAATATCTTCCTCAACGACATAGACAGTGGGATCGAGTGCACCCTCAGCACATTTGCAGATGACACCAAGCTGAGTGGTGCGGTCGGCACGGCTGAGGGATGGGATGCCATTCAGAGGGATCTGGACAAGCTTGAGAAGTGGGCCTGTGTGAACCTCATGAGGTTCAACAAGGCCAAGTGCAAGGTCCTGCACCTGGGTTGGGGCAATCCCAAACATGGATACAGGCTGGGGGATGAAGGGATTGAGAGCAGCCCTGTGGAGAAGGACTTCGGGTGGATGAAAAGCTGGACATGAGCCAGCAACATGTGCTTGCAGCCCAGAAGGCCAATTGTATCCTGGGCTGCATAAAAAGAAGCGTGGCCAGCAGGCCGAGGGAGGGGATTCTGCGCCTCTTCTCCATTATGGTGAGAATGGAGAACTGGAGCACTGTGTTTAGCTCTGGAGTTCTCAGCATGGACCTGTTGGAGCGGGTCCAGAAGAGGGCCACAAAAATGATCAGAGGGCTGGAACACCTCTGCTATGAGGACAGGCTGAGAGAGTTGGGGTTGTTCAGCCTAGAGAAGGGAAGGCTTTGGGGAGACCTTATTGCAGCCTATCAGTACTTAAAGGGGGCTTATAAGAAAGATGGGGACAGACTTTTTAATAGGGCCTGTAGTGATAGGGCAAGGGGGAATGGCTTTAAACTAAAGGGGGGTAGATTCAGACTAGATCTAAGGAAGAAATTTTTTACAATGAGGGTAGTGAAACACTGGCACAGGTTGCCCAGAGAGGTGGTGGATGCCCCATCCCTGGAAACATTCCAGGTCAGGTTGGACAGGGCTCTGAGCAACCTGGTCTAGTTGGAGATGTCCCTGCCCACAGCAGGGGGGTTGAACTAGATGACCTTTAGAGGTCCCTTCCAACCCAAACTATTCTATGATTCTATGATTCTATAGAACACATGCAAGTTCTAATCCTCTTGAAAATAGGGATTTAGCAGCCTAAAAACCCACAGCATAAAGAAACTGTATTCCAGTTCAGCAATTTCAGAGTCACGTTCAAAGGCATGACACAGAAGAGCTGAATTGTACTTATGCTTAAACACTCTTAGGACCAGATCAAAAAATGTTACCTTCCCTTTCGTAGTTCTGCAAAGAGCTTGATTTGTACTCAAGCTTTGGCTCCTAGAAGCTCTTTCCAGGCTTGCTCTTAGAACTACTATTCTTTTCCCTGGATAAAATAGTTTGAGTTTCATAGGATAATGTGTGACTTTTAAGAGGAAAACATAAGACCTACTGTATGTGGTTTAAATGCCATTTTTTACTTACCAGTGTCTTCCGCCTAGTCTGTGTAGGCATTCACGCTTTAACATGCACCAGCTCCAGAGTGAACCAACGCTCTTCTTCCTATTAAGTGACCCAGAACAATGGGTTAGTGATCATCCTGAACCCTGACAAAAAATAGTTTATGTATATTTCACAATTTAGTAAATATTTCAAAATTATTTTAATGCATCTTTATATTTTAATCTTATATCACAGAGAAAGACCCTATTATTTAAAACCACATTCAAGCTGCCCATAACAACATTACTAGATCATGCTGGACAAATCAGGAGCATGGCCAACAAAAGCATGAGTCCTTATACAGCCCTTCCTTTTTCTAGACTACACACTTCCAGGATTTCCACTGCATCGGGGCTTTTTTTTGGTACAGAGATGGGAAAAAGAATTAGATTAGCATTGTTACCTCCCAGTTCTACAATGACTCTTGAAGTATTTGGGAGGTATTCCTTAATGTCAAGAGCTGGGGCATAGTGGGATTACATTTTATTTTGCAAACATGTCCAGTAGTAGTTTTGGAGAAAAGCTTGAAGTTGTTCACATGCAGAACAGTTTAAAGATGAGACAAGTAAATCCACCACTTCGAGTCTTGAACTTTTTAATATGATCTCAAGATCTTTGCAACAGCTTTCCAAGAAATGCAACAAGGATTTAGGTGGAGGATGGCTTTTTGAAAACACGAGGGCTTTGTCAATAACAGTTCCACAGTCAACTTATGCTTCCTCTGTTTCTGAAGAGAGAAATCTTTCCTCCACTCCAGGGCCTCACATAAATTTCGTGGTACTAAGCCAGTACAGTAAGACATTATAAAAATAGATGCAGTTTGATCCTCTAAGCATTTCACAAATGGAATGTAAAATTTCATCACCTCCTACAAAAGACTTTGACCTTTGTGACGAGCCAAAGTGCAATTTTGCTGTGGGTATTTCCATAGTTGTTCTATGCTGCAGACAGGCATTTTGTGGTGTGGCAGGTTCCAAAGCCTGCAAACTTTCTGAGATGTGTGGCTACAGGAAGCTTCCACTTACAGCCCCATGGACTCCATCTAAAGTCCAGTGCAGTCAATGGGGATCCTCCAGTGAACTCTTGCTCTTACTAAATCCTATGAGCTAGAGTGCAGCAATAGGGACTTATGCAGTCCTTCCTGTTTCCGAGAGCAACAGGTAGCATTTCCTGGACCCCACTATTCTGTTTTAATTCCTACACTCACCAAACCCATTTCCTAAAAAGATGTGGTACACATGTTCTCACTGACTCCCCATGACAGAATCTCCCTCTAACATCCACAGTTTTTTCCTAAAATGTTAAACAGGCACAGTTGTGTATAGAACACTAAATATGAGGGAGCTAGGACACTACACAAAAATTATATTTAATTATTTCAGCTTCTTCCACTGTTAATAACCCTCATTCGAACTGCTTTCAAGCACTACATTCCCTACTGCACATCTGTAAATGCATTCCTCTCTCCATCTCTGTGTCCCACTCCCTGCCCCTGCCTTTCTCTATCCCTCCTTCCTTCTTCCTCCCCTTCTCTCCCCCTTTGTCCTGGTGCCCGGCCCTACTTTTCTTCCTCCATCTCTTTGCAGGGCTCCTCACCCCTATTTTTCTTGATTTCTCCATCTCTCTAGCCTTTTCCCTGCACCTTTCTTCCTCTTTCTGCTTCTCAGTCTTCTCCCTCATCTTATTTTTCTGTTTCTGGTCGTCTGTCCTTCTCCCCATCAGCTTAAACTGAATGACCAGGTGTCCCTGTGCTCTGGTATTTACCTAGCATTGCCCTAGGGAAGATCTGTGTCTTTAGGGCTAGGGATCATTTAGGAGCTGATCTCCTTATGTAGACAGCAGAGCTAGGTGTAATTAAAGCAGAGGTTATTCTCAGCTGGTGTTCCATGCATCTTGTTGAAACCACAGGCTGTGGGCCTTATTTTGAAGGAAGGTTTCTTGTTCTGCGCTTATTGCCCCTAGGGATGCTGCAAAGGTGTGGTGTTGGGGAGTGGAGGGACGGATGGGACCTGCTGTGGTTCCTTGTAAATGTGAACTGAACTTGTCCTAACATTCTCAAATGAAACCAGACTGACTGCACGATGCCTGATAAAAATAGTAACAAGTAAAGGCACTTGCAGTTGGCTTTTTTATGCAGTCTTCACACGGAGCTTTTGATATTGATTAATTTCTGGGAGGCAAGACAGCAGTGAGGAAATAAAACTGCGGCTTGTCTAAACAGCTTCTTCACTGTAGGCAGGGTTTGAGCCATTGTGCTAAAACAGGTCTTTACTACAGTTTATGAACACAGAAAATGAGCTGTCTGTAAGGAAAGTTTCAGCAGAAGTAAGGCTCAATTTGCACCTCTGTATCTGATGCAAGTAAGATTATTTGGCAGTGTTTACCTCTCAAATGCATGCCTGTGTATTAATGCAGGCTGTCAAGGTCTTTACAGGGGTACTTCTGGACTGGCAGGTCACGTGCCTGAGTGGTACCGAGTCCCAAGATGAGCCAGCTCCTGCTGGCAGTTTAAGCTCAGAGGATGTGACAGAATGGAAACCATCTTTATTGTGGACCCCAAACATCAAAGGTGCGGGTATACTGCTGACATCCCCCTGGCCTGGAGATGTGGGGAGTTCTGCCAACACTCCGGTAAGGATTCTGTTTTCTGCTGGAATGGTTCTCCAGATGGATTTAACAAACGATTGCCTTTCTACCTGCTGTGGCTATCTGCAGAAGGGCCCTCCTGTTCATTTGGCTTTAACCAATGTAAGGGCTTTGGAGGAGAACTAGCTAAACATGCTTTCTCTCTATGGCGATCACTAGCATTTGTGTAGAAAAGCAGAGCTTCAGTCAGTAAAGCTTATAGCATAGTGCTGTGCTCGGACCATGGAGCTCTATCACCTGGAGATACTGTTCAGCTGGACTCATTATTTCAACTAAGTCTTTCTCAGTCTTACAGAATAGACCCCCATGGGATCATGACATTGTAGTTCGAATGCTCAAATGGCAATGTTTGGTTTGCCGTTGCTTTGCCAAGGCAAAGCCCCTTGCAGGATAATGGTCCCACAAAAAGCCTGGGACTGTAGTCTTCTCAGTAGTCTTCTGTAGCCTTCACGCTGCCCAGCTGTTGATGCTGCTTCATCAGAAGTAAAATTCATCCTAATCCTGGGATTTCTTTCCTGCCCTCTCTGGACCAAGTAATCCCTGGTCATTCATTAACTAGTCCTGCTCTACCTTCAGCCTAGGTAGGTTTCTTCTCCTCATTCCCATCTTTTTCTGAAGGAAACATCACAGTTGTGATAAACATGAAAAGGCTGAATTTTTACTCCATTAGATCTTGTATGTGTGTTTTTTCCCTTGCACAAATATTATTTTATATAATAGCCTCTTCATTCCCCTCTTCTGTATTGGTAGCTCTGAGCATTTAATCTGGTCTACGTGAGCCTACTGAACCCTGAAGCAGTGTTCAGAAAGAGGCCTTACTAGGGATTACTTCAATGGTGTTAAAATAAAAGCTGCTCGCTCTGCTTTCACAGGATACTTGCCAGGTGCCTCCCCAGAGCAATCCAGACTGAGAAGTTGGCTTAAATCATGGTGATGGAAAAGGCCGCTCTGGTTTCCGAGTCCTTTTTTCCCTTCAATTTTTTAGATCAGCACAGGGAATGTCCGTCAGGTTTTCTCTTTGCATACATCTTGGTGCTTCTCTCGCCAGCTTTCTTTGCCAAAGACAGGCTACTGCTGAAAGTTTGCATCAGAGATGGATGCCAGTTTGTGCTTTTATGTGGCACATGGAAGGTAGAAGGGAAAACTGCATCTGAAATCCCCCAGGAGCAATTTTCCCTTTGGCATCGCAAGAGCCCGGAGCTGTGGAAATGTTGGTTGTAAAGGACCTCTGGAGTCTTCTGGCCCAACCTCCCACCGGAGTTCATGTTGTTGTGACTGGAGCACAGGTGTTTCTCCAGCGTGCCTGTTTCCCATCCCACCCAGCATTACTGATATTCATGAACTTCAGCTTTATAAAAGCAGGTGTGAGGTCTATCATGGATGTTGAAGCTGAATCCTGTTCACTGGGCCATCTGCATGTGCTGGAGAACGTCGAGAGTGAAAAATGTACAGTGGGTGTTCCGGTTCTTCTCCAGGGATGAAGTTAGGGACAGATGGGGAGGGGGGGTTTGTGAAACAGAGAAGAGGTCACAAGAATAGAGAGAAAATGACAGGTACAGGGAAGCTAAAGAATGACACAGAGGGAGTTGGGGGGATGGGATAGGATGGGAGAGACCGGGATGCAGAAGAGGGCCAACATGGCCCCAAGGGCCTGGGACTCACTGCAGCTCCTGCCCTCTGCAGTGAGATGCTGGGTGAGGGGCAGCTGCAGGGGGCCAGCAGGG
>NW_008824594.1:610431-620232 GCF_000699105.1 Pygoscelis adeliae
GAGGAGGAGGGGGGAGAAAAGGCCCAGCCATCTGAGCAGGGGAAACTGGCAGGAACGGGGGGACAGGCTGCAGGGCAGGGAGGAAGGATAAGGCCAGGACGCAGGAGGTGGTGATAGATAGGAGAAGGACAGGGAGCGGGAGCGAGAGATGTGGGGAGAGAAAAAAATAGCTGCAGTCCATAGGACAGACAGGGAGGAATTAGAAGATTCAGACAGGGAGCCAGATGGAGCAAGGCAAAAATAGTGACAGGCTTTAGGGCAGAGCGGGAGCAATTTAAAAACAGGGATAAGGAGACAGATGGAGAAAGAAAAAAATAGACACAGGCGACAGGGCAGAGAGGAGTTTAAACAAACAGGGACAAGGAGCCAGATAGAGAAAGGAAGAGGAAGAAAAAAAGAGCAACAGGCTACAGGGCAGAAAAGAAGCAACTAAAAAGTAGGGACCCGGAGACAGACTAAAAATATCGGTTATGGGCAGCTGCCCCCATTTCTTGAGCACTCCCCAGGAACTGCATGACCAGGAGCCTCAAAACACGTGCTGCCTGCAAAAGCCCTGCCCTGGGCCCAGTCCTGTGCCCTAGTACTGGTGAAGAGCGTTGCCTTGCAGGGTGGCCAGGACCAGGGAAAAAAGCTCATCTGCGGAGGGTGGAGGATCTCCCAGCTGTTTCTTTGTTTGCTGGATGGTTTTGCTTAAAAAAAAATACTATCATCTGAACTGTAAATACCACCTGCAAGGAAAAAGGAACCAGGCGTACCAGGTTGGGCACATTTAAAGCCCAAACACATTCAACAGCTGTGCAAACCACCGCTCGCTCCCGCTGTGCACGCTCCACTGCCTGCCTGCAGGTACAGGCCGCCGCCCTGTTTCTTGAGCGCTCCCCAGGAACGGCATCACCAGGCAGCTCAAAAAATGTGCTGTCTTCAAAAACTTGACAACAGCTTAATTCTGGACAGTTTTTGCTCTTTTTAGTCCTGTTGAGGGGCAGGTGAGTCCCAGGACTGGTCCATGTCTGGCAGCCGTCAGGAGATGGCTCAGGACCACGCCAGGGCCGGTGGCGCTGCTTTCTGGATTCTGTGGTGACAAAGGGCAAAGGGACAGGCTACCAGATCCCGGGGCCGGGTACGGGTGTCAGGGTCACCCCTGCCTGGTTTTTCCCAGTGAAGCCCCAGCTAGTGCCGGCCCCGTGCTGCAGCCCCGGGGCCGAGGCTCAAGGAGCTGGACGTTTCTGCGGGCGCTGCACCCTGCCAGGCTGCACCGCTGGCTGCTGGCTGCCCTGGGCTTCTGGGCTTCCCCCCTGTTGTCTCCAGCTCTGCTTTCTGCCAGGGCCAGGGGCGGGGTGCCGCAGAATGTCTTGCCTGCTTCCCACAGCCATCCTGACCCATGTCACACAGCTGATTTGGGGGTGGTAGGTCTCTCTTGTGGCACCCTGGGAATGGGGACAAAGCAAACTCAATCGCTCCCATTCGATCTTTGTCGCCAGGGTGACCAAGCAGAGATGTACTGTTTGCTGGAGAGCGTCCTGCAGGGAGGTGACAGCCATTTGCAGAGCAGTGTTGAGACCTGCCTGACAGCAAGGGTGCCTGGTGGCAACAGAGCAGGTGACAGCCATTTGCAGAGCAGTGTTGAGACCTGCCTGACAGCAAGGGTGCCTGGTGGCCACAGAGCAGCCCAGGTGAGCTGGTTCTCTTGGAGGCCACCAGAGCAGCCTTCCTCCGCCTCTGGTTTTGGTGAGATATGGAGCAGCACAGAGATGTTTCTTGGGCACCCAGGCCTGAGGGGGGTTTCCCAGTGCCCCTGTGAGAGATCCTGCACCTGGGAAGCACCTCCCCACAGAGCTGAGGCCATATCCAGCCACCTGGCTCTGGGTACAGCTGCCCCGAGAGGTCTCACAGGGAGGACAGGGTCATCTGCCTGGTGGCTCTGACACAGAAATGATGAGCTGAAGCCCCGCGGTCGTGGCTGGCCGGTTCAAAGTCTCCGAGTGCCTCAGTCATTGTCGCCGGGAGTGTTTAACTCAGCCACTTTTCCAGGGTGTGATGATGGATGCTGGTGATGTCCTGGTGGCTCCATCTCACTCTCACTTCAAAGTTGTGATGTCTGAGATCCAGGGCCACCTGAAGTCCCTGGCAGAGATCTCCAGGGAGTTTTTTTATTCAATTTTTTGATATCTTAGGGCTGCAATGTGCTATAGTTATGGGATGCTAGGTTTACAGGGTGCTAGTGTTATGGGATTCTAGGGTAACAGTTTTCTAAGATTATATGCTAGGGTTATAGAGACCTAGTGTTATTGGGTGCTAGGGCTAGGGTTCTGGGGTTCTGGGGTTACAGTGTGCTAGGGTTATGGGATGCCAGAATGTTGCATTTTCTGTCTTGTAATGATTATTTCCGCTCTAATATGGCCTACTGCATTGGCCAGTGTAACTTCCGATGTGGTTCAACTTGTTTCTGGTGAGTGTCAGACTCTTAGATAGGTGTGGAGGACTTGCGGCCCATGGACAATGACTGCCAGGTGGCTAACGGGCACTTCTGGGATGTGGAAGGACTTCTGGCCCATAGATAATGACTGCTGGAGGACTAAGTGCACTTCTGAGTTTGTGTGGACTTCCAAATTCATGGTCTTTTCTCCTGCCTCAAGGAAGAGCCATAGGGACACCAGCCTCATGGAAAGACAAGTGTTTCCCCAAGGGTACATGGCTTTTTGTTTTGCTTTTGAGTATGAAACCTGCAAAGAGGCTGCTATCGTTTAGTGATGTGTTGTAAAGTTCTGGATTGAGTGTCGCATGACTGGAAACATCACTGAAAAAAAATGGTAGTTTGTCTGCGTGTTCTGGATGCTTTGATTTTGAACATCTGCTAATGGCGGTGGCTTCTGTCACGTCCCACCTATGAGAAGGGGGGAGTGACTAAGGTCCACAAATCCCATCAGTGTGGATTAAGGTGAGATAACACTCAAGGTCCATACACGAACATCGACTTTAGTGGAACGAACACTCTATAAGCATCAACCCTCTGTGTATTAATATGTCACATAAGCTAAGTGGCTTTAGGAGAAGTTGAGGTAGACCTTGTGTTACTTGGCAGCATCAAGGGCAAAGAACAAGAAGGAGGAGGGGGGAGAGAGAGAGAAAGAGCTGGGAGGCAATATATATATCTATAGAGATCACCAATCCTGGATCCAGCATCGGACCTGCCAGTGGGGGGTGTCGGTGTGGAGAGCACCCCGAGGAGGCTCGTGTGCGCCTCTATTTATTGGCCCCAGTCCAAAGTTTCTAGAGTCTTCTCCCACCCCAGCTCCAGGAGTGGTTGAGACATTAGTCAGTCAAGGAGAGTGACACTGGGCCCCTCCCCGTGGCTGGCTTCTGGAGCTTTCTCTGGGGGCGTTGTCTGTGCTCCCAGCACAGTCACTTGGGCCTTGTCCCTTACAACTTCATACTGTCCTTAGATCCTATCTTAAGGCACAACAAGTGCTTAGGGCAAAGTCCTCATCCATGATAGTGGATGTGAATCCATATTTCAAATAGACTTCTTATAATTTTGAATTTTTTGGGGCCAACTTCTTGTCACATCTGATTCGCTCGTCCTTGGTTTTGCCTCGTCACGTGGCTGGCAAAGAGCTCATAGGAGGAGCAGGAGAAGGGTCAGTGCTGCCGTTTCCAAGTTGGTCACTGGTGCTGGTGTTTTCAGGGTTATCTTTGTAAAAGTCAGGTCTTTGCTGGCCGAGGAGGGAGACAAGGACGCTTGGCATAGAATTACCAAGGGAATTTATTATCTCATTATTAGCTATGCACATAGTGGTTCCCCGGCGTAATGCACGGGGGACCCCGATGCAGAGGAAAGCAGGGTTTATATATGTTACAGTGCAGTTGTGTAGACCAATCTAATCACTCATGTTAAGGAATGGGCTACTCAGTTACTACTGCTTGTGTAATCAGTATGTGCTTGTCCCATGCAGCATCAGTGTGTGCTTGCCCCATGCAGGTGGTGTGGACGTATGGTCAGTGATGTGTTAATCTTCCTTGTTCTAAACTGATGTCCCATGCAGGTGGGGGAGTTTATCTTGGATTCTGGTCGATTGCTGTT
Organism: Pygoscelis adeliae; assembly: GCF_000699105.1. NCBI lineage: Eukaryota > Metazoa > Chordata > Aves > Sphenisciformes > Spheniscidae > Pygoscelis > Pygoscelis adeliae. The sequence continues at coordinate 614,513 of NW_008824594.1, forward strand.
CTGGCTGTGGTTATACACCTGTTTTTTTTGAAAGGTGTATCTTCTAGTGTTTTGTTGTCAGTATGGGGTGTTCTCAGCTGGTAAGAGCTGGCTTAGGCTGGGTTTTCAGGTCACATCGACCCTGAGGTAAAAGCTCATAGTCCCAGGTAGTGTTCATTCTTCTAAGCAAGTTGTATTGCAGTTAGCATCTTGCCTTTCACATCGCCAAAGGATACTTCTGACTGTGAGGGAACAATGCTTGCAGAGGATGGAACCAGGGTGGAAAGGCACTCGCATATGGCGGGTGTTGTTTCCTGGCACTCATGCCACCAAAGCCCTCTCCAGAGGAAGCCTTCATTGTCATCATCAGCCATGGCCAAAAAGGCCAAGGTGAAACTAACAGTAACCCTCTGGCCAACCACCCAGCCAGCATTCATAAACTCGCAAGAGCCTCCCTGCCATGGATAGGAATAACAGCACTGAAAAAGGTGATAGTAAATACATCCAGGGACATAGAAAGTATTACAAATGCTATGGTAGATAGCATAAAAGCCTTACAAATAGAGGTCAAATCTATACCTCCAATGGTAATACAAATCCAATTAGTGTCAGACTGTATTAACTGCTCGAGGAGGGGTTTGTGCTCTCGTAAACACCAGCTGTTGGTTTTACGTAGACCAAGACAAAAGAGTAGAAAGAGATGAAATGAAAATCCAAAGACACCTTAAAGTTTTCAAAAGCATCTGTTTGGGAACTGTTCAAAGGTGATGGCTGAACAACAGTAACAAGCTACAGCCTGATGTGCTCCACAGAGGACTTTTGACAACAGCACCCAGGCCAGTTAGGAAAAGGTCCAACAAACCCAGCTGCCTTAGGTGGGGGTGAAGTCTGGTTTCAGGGTCAGGGCTGTCAGTTGTCATGGTGGAAGAAGTAGAAACCTAAAATGAGGGAGGTGGATTTAGAAAGTGTGCAGAATCCATTGATTTCTCAGCGTGACTTCTTGCCATGTAGTTCAGAAATCATGCAGGTTCCTTATGCCTTTGCTTGTACAGGGAGGGCTGAAGAACAGGCAATGCAGGCTGTCTCAAGACCGAGTAAGGCCAGACACTGGCATTTGAACATGGTTTGCAGGGCTTGCAACAACCACTCCTTTCTCAAGCTTGCAACCTGCCTTGCCATAAGAAATGCACGTCCACAGGTGGGAGATGTTGCACCTTCTGGTGTGGAGACAAGGTCAGGAGCCTCTACCTGTAGAGCTGCCATCCTGCACTGCACGCTCACTAGTGACACATGCAAAACGCAGAGCTGTCCTTGCTGCTGAGGAGGTGAAGGGGACGATGCTGCTGCAGCCAGAGGGTGTGGGTGGCTTTGTACTCTGGGGTTCAGCTGATGTGTCTGAACCCAGGAGCGCAGGTGAGGGGAGACAGCCCCGTGTCCTCCTTAGGGCAGGGTGTGGCAGAAAAAGTCACTTGCCTTGGTGTGGCCCTGGAGAGGGGAGGGAAGGCTTCAGTTTCTCCCTTCCTCTGTTTTGTGGCCCAGCAGAGCAGCTGGTACTTTGAGGCAAAGACAAAATGTGGGAGTACGTGCTGCACTGGCTCGGACTGCTGGGAGGAGCAGATGTCCTGCCAATTCCTTTGGCATTAGTCTTCACAAAGAGAAGATACCCACACCTGCTGAGGAAGCAGGGCTCCTTGTTTGGGAAAAGCACAATGGTGTGAAGAGTAGCACAGCAATGGGGATGGGATGTGCCCAAAGAGTGGAGCTGTGCTGTGGGCAGGAGGAGATGCCAGGAGCTTTCCATCCCCCTCAGATGTCCCCAAGATGCAGAGCACCACGGGGTTAGGACTGCTGATTTGCTTCACACCAGGGCTCAGTGCCCCAGGGCCAGGCTCTGCAGACCCCACAGCTTGTGCACAGGGGTACAGTGCAGCGCAGAGACCCCCATGCCAGCCCTGTGCATGCAGTGGCCTCTCCACAATGGAGGGCTGCTGCCTCAGCGCCCAGAGGCAGCATGCAGCGCTGGCCTGGCCCCATGCTTGGGCTTGTCACTCTGCTGCTGGGATCCCTGCCTGGCCCAGCCGGGACATGCTGCCAGCAGGAGCTCTTTCCCATGGGCGCTGGTGCCTCTCTCCTTATGCTGCACAGCCAAGGGCCTGGCCTGAAGGACGTGGGGGCAGAGGAATGGGGAGGCAGCTGGGGAGAGCTGGCAGCAGCTGGCACAGCTCCCAGTGCCCCTCCACATCCAAGCTGCTGCGTTCATTACCCACCGCTCACCCAGGCTGCTGGCACAGGTTTCCTGGCTGCTCCTACTCACTGTGTCGGGCCTCTTGGTGAGCCTGAGGACACCCCTGAGCACCAGGCTGTGCATGCCCAAGCACTGACTCCACAGCTAGGTGAGGAGGATGTTCAGGACATGACCCAGCTCTTTGCTGAGGTCGGTGCAGCCCAGCATCTGAAACACACACAGCAGGAGGTGGCAGGACTCCCTGCATTGTGCAGTGCTGGGTCCAACCATCAGCTCAGGGCAAGAATGCCAGGGCAAGGCCAAGTCCTGCCCAGAGGCAGCAGGGACTGTGGAGAGCCCCCGTGCCCCATGCTGTACTGCACTGATTGCTCGCCTGCTCGTCCTGCCCTCCAGCCATGTGCAGCCCCTTGGCCCCGTAGCATTGAGGCAGGATTGGTTCATGAGAGCTGGCACAAAGGAGGTGTGAAATGCTGGCGGTGACAAGTGTTACCCCCACTGAAACAGGCCATGGCCCAGGGTACCAACTGGAGCCCACCTCCTGCCCCGGCTCCCCCCACAGCTGTGGGTAAGAGAGAGCCGAGCATTGGAGGCAACTCAGAGTGGTGCTGACGGCCGTCAGGCTCACCTCAATGAGAAAGGCCATGGCAGCTATCTTCTGGGAGGAGTCCTCCATGCTAAGCAGCTCTGCCAGATGGCAGAAGATGGCGGAATGCAGGGGTCTTGCGGTTTTCATCTCCCTGGCAGGGGGAAGGAGGCACTGTCAGTTCTGAACTGGGCAGGCAGCTCTCTTCTGCGTTTGCAGCAGTCTGGTCCTCATCCCATAGGCCATGGGGTGTAAGGCCACGCTAACACTCAGCTCCAGCGGGATTTGCTTGTGGAGGAGGGGGTCCTTGCCATTGGAAAGTCAGTGTCCAACACTGGGAGGCTCTTTTTGGTGGGAGACCAAACCAAGGCTCCTCCTGCCCTGAAGCCTGGCCCCTGAGACATCCCATCTCCTGCCTGCTGGGGATTTGTGTCTCCCTGGGCCCATGCTCTTCCAGAAATCCCACACCCTTCCCATGGGGCTGCCCTCAGCAGGGCTGCACACTGACTGGCCCCTGTGGTCCCTGTGGTGAAAGCCCAGGCCCCACAGGAGGGGCAGCAGGACTTTGGGAAGGGACCGCTGCTGTGCCTTGCCCTCTCTCAGGTCTGCTGACACCTGCTCCTCCCCAGCAGCTGTCTGAGCCGGGCAGGGATGGAGCAGAAGCTGCCATTGCCACTCCACTTTGCCATCCCACAGTCATCAGCACTGAGGCTCCAGCACTTTCTCTGAGAACAGGGGACCCCCCCTTCAGCCCTGAGGAAGGGGATTGTGTGGGGTGCCCGCCCTCCAAGGGAGAAATGCTAGGGGAGAGTGGGTGGGGAGAAGGGGCTCTCACCTGGCCACTACATGCACTCCCCCGGGGTGGGTCTTGGCGCTGAGAAGTGCATCCCAGCCACCCTGCGTCTTGTTGGCCAGCACCTGGCTCTCAAAGCCCATGCTGCAGAGCAGCGCAGTCATGGACTGCACTGTGGACCTGCACGAGGAGACCAGGTCACACCAGGACCCCCAGCCCCAGCTCCAGGTCTCTGGGAGGGATGGGAGGATGACGATACAGCACCTGATGGGAGCGGGTGGATCCTGGTTGGTGTTCTCTCCTGAAGAGATGCACCTCCTGTAGCATCAGCTCCATGGTGACAGACACTTCGAAGAGTAGCGTGAGGAAGAGTTGGGGGGAAAATCGCCTTCACCATCTGCAGGCATGTGCGCTGCAGGACGATCTTTGGTATCGTCCTGGCTCCCTGCAGAAAACACCCAGACACCATTCTTGCTGCTGAGATGTCCCTGCTGCACAGCTCGAGCTGGGGGCTAAGGCTTGGGCACTGCCCTGGGCCACAGGAGACATGGCGGGGAGCACCTGCCTGGCCAATCAGCCAAGGCCAAGTCTCAGAGGCTCTTCAGGGCTGGGGTCTTGTTTGTGACGTGGGCTTATCAAGCCTTGCCCTGAGAGTGAGAACACCAGCAGGACTCACATCAATGGCTGGCCACCCCGGGGCCCTGCCTCAGCCCTGGCTGCCTGCCTGGGTGGTGCTCTGGCCCCTTGCATCCTGCCTCTCACCTAGGTTTTTGCCTCAGCCTGGCTGCCTGCCTGGGTGGTGCTCTGGCCCCTTGCATCCTGCCTCTCACCTAGGTTTTCAGTCCACGTAGAGAGGCAGGCGGATGCAGGGATGGAGGATAGAAAGCCCCTGGGCTGGCCCTGTGTTGTATCTGCATGCCCATGGGGAGGTCAAGGCTTGGGGTGGACAAGGGAAGGGGAGCAGGGGCCCTGCCTCTCACCCAGACAGCTGAGTGTAGCCCCAGGGCAAGCAAGGCCTCCTCCAGGAACTCATGGCCAGGGCGAGGATGCACGGGTTGTCCTTGGTGCAGGTGGATGACTTGCACAGTAACTGGTTCATCAGCACGCTGAGCAGCTCCCGCAGTACCTTCTCTGCAGCCTGGGGCTCGGAGGCCATTGCCTTCCATATGGTCACGGCGACACTGTGGGACCTCAGGGCTCTGTCAGCAGAGCTGTCCAGGCCAGCAGCCCCTCCTCAGGCCATGCCTGCTGCCTCCTGGCAGACAACCAGGCTGAAGTCCCTAGGGAGGGTCTTTGGGCCCCTCTCCCAAGTGTGAGAGGAGCCGTAAAGGCTGGTGGGCCCCATAACTGATACACTTTGGGAAACACTGCAAGAGGCTGGCCACCATCTCACTGGGGTGTTTGCCAGTCAGCGTGAGAAGGGGGTCAGGTCAGACAGGGGTCTAGGCTGTTGAGGGTTGACATAGCTCTGATGGATGGCCGGTTTCTATAGATGGCCCATGTGACGTTTAACACCTGGAGGCGAGACAAGGCTGAGACCGGGGCTGTTACCAGGGCGAGTGCAGCCATTTCCCCTTCTCTCGCAGAAAACTGCTTCCATTCCTATCGCTGTATGCTGGCCTAAAATGGTGTCAGTGCCTGACAGATGTGGATCAGGGGACTAATGGTCCCCCAGAGGGCTCAACCCTCAGCCACACCACCCGTGGGCTAGTCACCTGCCCCGGCTGGAAGGCAGGGTCTGCCACAAGCACGTCCACCATGTGGGCAGCCATGCTCATGGTGTAGGTACTTGGGGCTGTCAAGCTCTTGATGGCCATGGGGATGACATCTGCCCTGTCGGAGGGCTGGAGGTATTTTGTAAACAACTGTGGCAGGAAGGAGGGAAGATTTGTCACCTTCAGTGCCTCGACAGCACTGCTCAACTGAGCAGCGAGAGCAGCTCTGGAGAGACACAGGGCAGTGCTGGCCCAGCAGCCCCAGGAGAGCCAGGAGCAGGGGCTGTGCTGTGCTGGGTAATAGCATTGTGGAGGAGATGGACGGGGAAGGGTCAGGGTCTTGTGTGCTGGCCCTGCAGGGAACTGGAGCTTGCCAGGGGCCAGGAGGGAAGCCTTTGCCTAGCC
>NW_008824594.1:620278-622126 GCF_000699105.1 Pygoscelis adeliae
TTACCGTGAAGATTTCGTTGGCAGAGCTGGATTACAAAGGCAACAAGGACAGCCTTGCTGCCTGGCCCTCCTGGAGCTGCAGCTGCCCTGCATCATGCTCCCACAGCCGCCTGCCTGGGGAGGAGTGGAAACAGGGTGCTCAGCATAGAGGGTGGAAAACTGGAGGTGCAGCCTGAGGGTGTTTGGCGGAACTGTCACTGGCAAAGAAAGGGGCACCTGGACAGGTACGGGAGCAGGATTCCCAGGGAGGGTCCAGGTGTTACCATAAGCCGGCAGATGAAAAACTCTCTAAGACTCAATTTGGAGTTTTAGAAAGCAGGCATTCCTTATTGCGGCGCTGGGTGCACAGGGGATCACTCCACCTAATGTGCGCGCCGAGCTGCTTAACTATAGGAGTTAAGTACAATCAGAATATACATATTCATTAGACTTCTGACACATGATTAACATATTAATGTTATTTCATTAACTTATGTAAAAGTCTTTAACGCATGCGCTCTTATGTCCATTGATGGTCTTTCAGGGTCCGCTGGTGGTTGTCAATAGTCTTCCTCACCGTGACCGCTAGTTGAACTCAGTTCTTGCGCATGCACAGTTTGTTCTTTGGCTCGGTTTGCACAGTTTTACCTTCACAAACTAGCTGTCTTTAGCATCACTTCCTTATCTACAAAGTTTCAAGGTCTTCTGTCCTACTGAATGTTTAGCTTATCTACTCACAGAGTATACCCCTACTGCACAGAGTATACCCCTACTGAATGTTTCGCTTATCTGTTCACAGGGTATGTCAAGCTTGGCTACATTATGTCCAGTAAAGAGAACCATACGTCTCTTCAATATTCCTTTGTACTCGGTATCACAGGCCTATTGCGAGCAGTGGCAAGGGGAAATTGCTTTTCAGCCTGCAGGCAGGCAGGTTGGATCAGGCTTTTTCTCACCAAGGAGAGTGGCCCTGGTGGCAGGGCGCTTGCCCGGCCCTGCCTGGCTGCCTGTGCCTGGAGGGACCCAGCCCAACACAGCTTTTCTTACTTCTCTGCTGTAGGATGAACGTGTGCAGGTGACGGAGAGCTTCTGCAGCCTTGCGTGGGTCCCCTCATCCTTGCAGGTGCAGCACAGGGTGAGGTGCCCCACCAATCTCTCCAGCACAGTAAAATGATGCATCTTAGAGCAGCGATTCCTGGGGCCTGTGGCTTCTGCAAAGCAGAGGCAGACCTGGGGGAGAGAGACAGCATGGTACCATGGCTGAGGGGAGGCATCCCAGTGCAGGGTGGGCTGCCAGACCTGGGTTCATGGCTGTGCCCAGGGTTGGCCCTGCCCTGCCCCGGGCTAGGGTGGGACTGGCTCCTGAGAGAGCAAGGCCAGGACAGAGGGGCCCACAGAGGCAGGACAAAGACCTCTGCTCCCAGGCAGGGCCTGTCTGAGAGTGCTGGCCTGTGCCCAGCTTCCCCGCAGGCAGCCAGGAGCTGCCAGGGCTATGGGGCACAGGGACGGGGTGCTGGGATGGCTGGGGCTGCCCGGACCAGGGGCTCTGTACCTGAGGCAGAGGGTAGATGGTGATGGAGCTGGTCAGCCTGGCAATCCGCACCATGGCCCTCTCCTGCACCACCACTGGCTGGGACTCAGTGAACGGCAGCGGGAGCTGGGAGGAGAAAAGCTGTTGGTGTGCCCCGTGCCCAGTGGCTGCTCCCAGGGAGGCAGCTCAGCACAGCCCAGCCAGGCTTGTGCTGGGGCAGTGCCTGGGATGGGGCATGTGCCCTTCGAGTCCCTTGCAGCACTGGAGACAAATCCCCTGGAGCGACCTGCTGCGGCCAGGCAGGTCCCCAGATCCTGCTCCCGCTGACACCTCCTGCC
>NW_008824594.1:622161-623388 GCF_000699105.1 Pygoscelis adeliae
CCTGCTGACGCCTCTGCTCCCTTCCAGTTGCTCCCCCAAAAATGAACCCTCCTTTCCCCTGCCAAGGACCCCAAGGATCTGGATGATGCTGAGCTGAAAGAAGAGTCTGAGTGTAATGCTGGATGAAGTACAAAAAGAAAAATTCAAGACAGACAACTCTATTCATGTTAAAGCTCTGATCCAAACCTATTTAAAGCATAACAAAACACCAGAGCTGCCTGTGTAGCAGAAGAGTAGGGAGACAATCAACTCAAGGAATGCCTTCCCAGGTTTGGGGCTAGGGAGAAATAAAAGTAGTCATCTGTGGACTGATTCTGTGGCCTCAGATCTATTGCTGCTGTCCAGAGCAAAGGACATTGGTGAGCATCTATAAGCATCACTGGCACCTTTCAGCCTCTTCATCTTCCGTCTCTACCTGTTTAAGCAATGGTGGCTCACTGCCTTCTGAGGACACTCCCCAAATCTCTGACCAGTGGAGTCTCTCACCGTTATTTCTCCTCTTTCCAATGCCACTTCTACCTGGAGAGGGACAGAACTCTGAGGAGGACACAGTCTGACCTGCTGTAACCTACCCCCAACTCATCAGCCTGTGACTCAGCCTGACATGTACCGCCTCACTCAGATGGGAGACTTTGCTTTCCAGCTCCTGCTTCTCTGTTGCGACTTGCTGTTTCTCCATGTCCAGTTTCTCCGTCCCACCACATGCATCTTGCTCAGCTAGAGGAAAAAAATAGGAAGAGAGGAAGAGCTGATGGCCAACAGCTCAAATGAATACAGGGTTTGTTCTAGAAGCATGATCTGACAGGGCTAGTTTCAGCTGAGCTATACTCAGCAAAAGGACTTACCTAACAACTGCTCAATGTTCATGTCAAGATGCTTGCACTTGAAGCTAGGATCAGGTCCATTCTTCTGTAATATTATTTGGGAGATGCATTCATCAATCAGATTGTGATAGTGAAGTCTGCAGTAGGAGAAGACCAAGTAACAAAGCATTAATATCACTGCAAGCCATTGGGTTCAAATAAGGAAAGGACTCCCAATAAAGTATTTGTTGCTGAGTTTTCATAAACATGCCCATTTGTAATTTTTCAAGATTTCAGAGAATGGCCACATGAACAATGAAAATGTGGAAAGGTTTCTACATGCAAGACAAGCAAGCAAACTAGGACTTCTCCAAGTAGAGAGACAGTGAAGGGAGGGAAACAACAGAGGTTTAAAATGATGAGT
>NW_008824594.1:623467-627154 GCF_000699105.1 Pygoscelis adeliae
TCACCATCTACTCAAACAAGACTGGGGGCCATCACGCAAGATCAAGAACCGGGTTCAAAGCAAACAAGGGGAGCTAGCTCATCACACAAGGGGCAGCAGAGCCATGGCACTCTTGCCCCAGATCTTACAGATGCTCAGAGATGATACAGTTTCAAGGGGTGACCAGATAGGTTTATGAAAGACAAATCCACTCGGGGATACAAAGTACGTTGAAAATACACCCGCCTCACACAGTCTTGGAACAGCATGTGTTTGGAGGCCAGCAGAACACTTTGGGAACTGCTCTATATGCTTTCCCCTTTCTCACATGCTTCCCCAGGCACCAGGTCACCGTCATTGACAGGACACTGAGCTAGACATTCAGGGAGATCAAATAATCAAACATTCGGTCTGATACCCTATGCTATGTTCTTTTAAGGAACAAGCTTGCTTTTTAGAAAACATGTGGTCTGTTATTTCTCTGAATCTCCACTATAAACAATAGAGCATCAAGAGCTCAACTGCAAGTAGAGTCCATACTATTCAACGCTCAACTTCTTGACCAGCATCTTCACCACCATTAGCTATTGGCTATTGCTCCTCTAAACCAGACTTTTATCCTCAGGCCCTACAGTACAGGTTCCTCCTCTGTTCATACAGGCAGCAAGAGCTCACCCCTCCTGCAGGTAGCGAGATTTACTGCCACTCACACAGGAAAAATTTCTCCTGAATTAATTCAGAAAACAGCTTTTGGGGAGCTCAGCAGTTGCTAGTGACCTAATGAACAAAGCAATTATTTCAGTTATTCTTAGACCTTCCTGCAAATTTCTTTTTTCACCTTTGCTTGTGGGACTTTCATTTGCTTTATTTTATTCTCCTCCATCTAATGACTTTTCCTGTTTAAATTTGGCACAGTATCTTTCCTCTTCTGAAATTCAACTTCTTTGAAAATTAAGAGTATAAACTATAAATGTAAAAAATCTACAACAATTACCTATCTACAGAAAGTCATGAACCCTGCAGTCATTCACAAGGAAGCACAAAAATAATCAAATTTAAAGGAGCTTATTCTACACAAAACTTGTAAGATTATATCCTTGGCATGTTTAAACACAGTGGCAGACATATGGAGGGGGTATGTACACAGATATGGAAAACAAAGGGAGGCAGACAATTTCACCTTTTTTTTTCTTTTGAACTAATTTCAAGTAACTTCAAGCTTTCAATAACTGCTGTAAGCATCCTTGTCTACTCTTTGGGTTTGCTTTCTGTTCACTGAAAGAAGTTTCTCAGCTTTACCAGGTTGAAAAATCATTTCTCTGAAAATCTTTTCAAGTGTTTTGGAATTTCTATGACCTCTGAAGAATGGCCACTAACATTTCAGTCAGTTGATACTGGCGTTATTTTTTTCAGGCAGCACAACTAATCTGAATAGATTTTATTTTCAGAGATGTTCTTTAATCTTCTAATTTTTTCACCTCCCTATTCTACTACAGAGTCTTCCACTTTTCTTAATATTGTTCATTTTTTTAAATGGAGTGCAGCTGTGGTTTTTATTTAGTGAAGCCTGAAACACAATGGCATTAAGTATTTGATTCTTATTAGAATCATATCAACAATATTTCACCAGAAATAGCAGACTAACATTAATCCTGAGTTCCCTGCGATTACATTAATTGATTTCTTGTTCTTGCTAATTTTTGGTACCTGTGCTCCATTCTATGCTTTCATCTAATTTTGTGCTTTTATTGGATTTCTTCCGTACTTGTAGCATTTTCTTTTAAGACTCATCATTAGGAATTGACTTAGCTTGCAGTACTTAGCTACTTCCTTCTGCTGTTGAAGCCAACTAAAGCTACGAGAACTTTCAGTTTTACCTACATAACCTTCATTCATTGCTCCCACTTGTACAAAAGCAGTGTGGTGGGGACCACAGGCAAACATGCATCTCACACAGCCCACGGTGAAATTTCACCTGGCTTCTCAGTCACTGGGCATTAGCAAAAGGTGCTGCATTATTATTGAGAGCAGAAATGGTTCTCCTGATGGTTCTGTGTAATACAGTATGGACAGTTTTACTTCAATATACTGTTCTTTTCAAAGATTTGCAGAGGATGATTTGCTGTTTCCATATAAGAACTTATGTAAAAAAAAATGAAAGATGTATCCTGGAAAGAAAAGTAATTACACAGACTCAATAGTCTTACTCTTGTAATTTTCAGTTCTCCTTAAAAAGCAGGTGTGTGTGTGCAGTGCAGTGATTAAAAAAACCCAAACCACAGAAAATAGCACCCTTGAAACTTCCTCTGAAATTAGAGGTGGGTGAGACACATCACATTTTCTGCCTCTTCCACTATCCTGCTTTCTCTTAAACTTATTTGTATCACTATAATAAATTTCTTGCTTTCACTAGAGCCAAGACAATGCAAGCTATGTTTTTTGGCTGGTCTTCTCCTGTCAGGCAGAGGTATCCATGTAGACGTGCTTGGTCACAGAGCCAAAAGGACTATCGGGTGGGTGCGTGGTTAGTGATGGTTCTCCCTTATCAACAGCGCTGTCAGTCATGTCAGTGAATAATGCTTTGGAGAGGTTTTAGATCGGTGGTAATTACAGAGTAATAGTATGATAATTACTGCGGTAGTCTGAGGGTATGAGAAAAACAAAGATTTGGTGGGAAGAGAGGATACTTTTTATTAGCTGTTAGAGTTTTTTACAATGCAGCTTTTGTGGGTCAGTGACGACAATCATGGAAGTGGCGGCTGAGATTCTGTAATGGAAATTCTTTTGTTCTGGAGCTGAAGCCCAAATTGCCCTCTAACAGTCTTAGACTACTGAATCTGGGAGCATACAGTTTCCTTTCTTAAAACTGAAGATAGTTTAGTTACAGGGAGAGCCTGTGTGGAAGTTTTAACAGTTTGGGGGCAGAGGCCAGTTGGTGGCCGGGGCCCTCGGAGGTGGGGGCTGTTTCTGCCCTGTGCCCTTGGCCTGGTGCTCACAGCTGGGAACGGGCTTTCCAAAGTCCTGCTGGAAGGAGCCAGATGTGGGACCCGTGGCCGAGCTGGGGGACAGGGAGAACCACTGGACCAGCCTTGGGACCTCTGTCAAACCTGCTTTCAAATCATCTCTCTCAGCAGGACACTGCCCAGGAGTAGCTTTGAGTGTTGCTGTTCTCCTTCAGGAAGCATGGTACGCACCAAGCACACCCAGAGCTGTGCCTGTGCCAGGAGAAGACTTCAAGCACAGCTGGGGCTGATGGTGACAGTTCCCACCAGCTGTCCAGCTCAGGAAGATGCAGGTCCGATGCCACAGAGGGGACACTGACTGGTTGTCACTTCTCTTGCAGGAGCAGGATTTAACAGCAGAAGGGAGGCAGGACAAAAGGGCCTTTGAGATCAAAAAGTGCATCAGACAGCTGGCGCAGTCATGATGACAGCAAAGGGAGAAGAAAAAGAGATAGAGGTGACCTGGCTGGGACAATGCTTCCAAGGTAACATCTGCCACACAAACACAAAGACAGACAGAGGCATTGGGAGGTCATGGAGTGGACGAGAAAGGGGCCTGGGTGTCCTGGTTTTGGCAGGGATAGAGTTAATTTCCTTCCTAGTAGCTGGTACAGTGCTGTGTTTTGGATTTAGGGTGAGAACAATGTTGATAACACACCGATGTTTTAGTTGTTGCTGAGCAGTGCTTACACTAGTCAAGGACTTT
>NW_008824594.1:627392-630206 GCF_000699105.1 Pygoscelis adeliae
TTTTGCTTTACCTATTAAACTGTTTTTATCTCAACCCACGAGTTTTCTCACTTTTACCCTTCCGATTCTCTCCCCCATCCCACTGGGGGGGAGTGAGCGAGCAGCTATGTGGTGCTCAGTTGCCAACTGAGGTTAAACCATGACACTGGGAGAGAGGAGAGCACAGGGAGATGGGAGACAGAGATGGAGATGGAGGTGAAAAATCCAGGGTGTTGGAAGTGAGGACGCTTCTGCTGCACAGGTGCTTGTGGGGTCACTGGTGGCTGAGGAGCTGATAGGGCAGGAGCAGGCCCATGTGAGCTGCTATAAAGGCAGCTGGTTAGAAGGGGAAATGACTGAGCAAGAACGTTCCTGCCATCCCAGGAGCTGTGAGCCTGGGGACCAGAATCATCCTTGAAACATGCAGCTGGCCTTTTTGAAGCATGATACCAAGAAACCGGACACCTCTTGAGATTTCATCGCTGATCACAAAACCAGGAAATTTTAACGCCATTTATTGTCAGAAAAAGTGGAAACAGTCTAGGAAATTTAAATTAGTCTGAATAAACAGAAACATCATCTCTTGGCTGTAACAGCATCTATAGGCTGCTCAAAATGGTGGTGTCCTATGCTGTCTGATGTCGCTATGATATAAAAAGGACTTAATTTTTATCCAGAATGGAGCCTCTCTCTCTGAGAACATCCCGTGCTGCACAAATTTTTCCTTTCCTAAAGAGATTGAACTCTCTGCACGACCTTTCTGTGGGATCTCAGCCTCCCACCAGGGACACCTGGCTGCCTCCAGACTCTGTGACATGGATCATCTCTGTGGTGAGACTCTGTCTGTTACTTTATTGGCCCCCTTTGGGGTCACTTTTGGAGTCGGTTTATGTGCCCACCTCTGGGATGTCTCGCTCCCCTCTAGGATGGGTTTTTCCTCCCCACTGGGATGGTTTGGCCCTTTCTGAAATCTGTCTAATTCACTTTATACTGGTATTATAGATCCATCTGAATCTATCACAAGAATATCTGCTGCTATATCAAGGATAAGTTCCCTCACTAATGATAAGTTTGTAGTAACCTGCGATAGTATACACCTACTTGGTTGTTGCTGTTGTACTGATTATTGCTAAAACATTGCTTGTTGCTATACAATTGATTGCTCTTCCTATTGACTGCTGCCATACTATTGATTGATACTATATCAATTGCTAATAGGAATGGGAAGCAGGTCCACGCCCTGTAGTTCCCCGGGACTCCTCACAGGCACCTCCCAAAGTGTTTTATCCTGCTGTGGAGGGAGCTGAAGTCCTGATTAGCAGCCCAGAAACCTCCAGGACAGCTACCCGAAGAGTTTTGTGTGTGTTGGAGGCAGGGCCATGCCCGGTAGCTCTCTGGAATTCCTCGAAGGAATTTCCCGAAGTCTTTTGGTCTCCTCTGGAGACAGCTGAATTTCACAGGTAGCAGCCCCAGACTCCTCCAAGGTAGCAACCTGAGGAGTTTTGTTCATGTTGGAGGCAAGTCCATGCCCAGTTGCTACTCTGGAGCTCTCCCTGGCAGCTCTGGAATGTTTTGGGTTCCCCTGGAGACAGCTGAATTTTGACGGTAGCAGCCCCAGACTCCTCCAGGGATTCCACCTGAGTAGTTTTGTGTGTGTTGGAGGCAGGTGCATGCTCTGTACCCTGCTGGGAGTCCTCCCAGGCAGCATTGGAGTGTTTTGCCCTTCCCTGGAGACAGCTGAAGTTTTTGGGTAGAAGCTGCATACGACTCCTAGGCACTTACTTGAAGAGTTTTGTTCATCATGGCGGCAGGTCCATGCCTGGTAGCACCCCAGGACTGTTCGCAGGTATCTCCAGCAGCAGTTTGGTTTCTTCTGGAGACAGGTGAATTCCCAGATAGCAGCCCCAGACTCTTGCAAGGTAGCGACCCAAGGACTTTTGTTGATGTTGGAGGCAGATCCATGCCCAATAGGTCCACAGAAATTCTCTCAACATCTCCACGAGCATTTTGGTTTCTTCTGGAGACAGGTGAATTCCCAGGTAGCAGCCCCTGACTCTTCTAAGGTAGCTACTTGAAGAGCATTGTGTATGTTGGGGGAAGGTCCATGCCCAGTAGCTCCCTGGGACTTCTCCAAGGCATCTCCTGGAGTGTGTTGGCCTGCTCTGGAGATGAATGAACTCCCAGGTAGCAGCCCCAGACTCCTCCAGGGAAGCTACCCAAGGAGTTTTGTCGATGTTAGAGGCAGATCCATGCTCTGTACCTTGCTGGGAGTCCTCCCAGGCAGCTTTGCAGAGTTTTTCCCTTCCTTGGAGACAGCTGAAGTTCTTAAGTAGAAGCCGCATATGACTCCTAGGCACTTACTTGAAGAGTTTTGTTCATCTTGGAGGCAGGCCCATGCCTGGTAGCAGCCCAGGACTGCTCGCAGGCATCTCCAGCAGCAGTTTGGTTTCTTCTGGAGACAGGTGAATTCCCAAGTAATCTGATACTTACAAATCGCACATGGACTCAACCATACCCTTACTCAGAATGAGAATGCAACCAAGGGATAGTTATTTTTGCTATTTGTATCTGTTTGTTTTTCCTATTAATAGTGATTTGGAAGCCTAGATTTCAGTATTGTAGTATTTCTTATAAGCCTGTGTTGGAATATGGATTATACATATTCATTCCATAATTTGGCCATAGCAACAGTCCAAACTGCAGCAGCCGAGGCAAATAAGCCCAACTGTTGAATACGCACACCTACCTGGTGGGAGGTCTGCTTTGACAACCCCGTGATGGAAGGACACGCACTGCACAGGTGGGCATTTATAGATGTGTGTGTGTTGAACCGCT
>NW_008824594.1:630392-631699 GCF_000699105.1 Pygoscelis adeliae
TGGGATACACGGGAGCCACATCCTTACCATTCGTGGTCAGGGAGGGCTCCACATAGGCACAAGGACCTGGAGAGCAGCTGTCATCCATGAGAGGTTTTGCCCTTTTTACATGTCTAAGCAGGGGCCTTGGCTTTCATGGGATTGTGTTCCAGGTAATCTAGGAAGAAAAGCTTATGAAAGAACACCTGCAGGACACTGCGTATTTAAAGCTCCTTCGTAACTGGAGGAGGTGGAGCTGCCCACCTCATGAAATTCCCTTCCTGGGGGACTTGTTCCTCAAAAAGCTACACAAGCGAGCTATGCTGTGCCTTGTAGTGCCGAAGAGTACATCTCCAAGCACAAATGATTTTGCAAATGCATTGCTAAATAATCTTAAAAAGAGAGTCCCATCTCCTGCCAGCATCGTTTCAGTGACTATCAGGGAGGAAAAAAAAAAAAAAAAAGAAAAAGATTTTCTGAAACAAAATTGTAGGCAGTTGCTAACTGATGACAGTATAAACCAACATTCTGTGGTGATAAAGTATTTTACTCCCATAAGTGGTTGCTAAGCTGATTTGAAGCAAATGTAAAGAGCACTCCCATGATTTTTTGCTTTTCTGGGAACCTGCATGGGAACATCACCAGCAAATGCATCACAGTCAGTTGCTTTTACTGGTAGGAAAACAACCCTCTCCTAGCCGTGGCAAAGCAGAGCTTTTTAAAGGAAATAAAAGTCCGTGTGTGGCTGTGGTTTTCAGAAAGCACTGCAGAGTTAAGTGCCTTTGAAAGACTAATTATGAAAGTGGTTTTAATAGTGTGTAGCCAGAAATTTGAAGGTTTTCTCTTACTACAAAGAAGGAGAAGAAAAGGACAAGGTGAGAGCAACACAAGACCAGCCTCTTTCTGTGAACGCCCCTGTGCAGTGTCAGTGCAAGGCAGACGCAGAGCCAGTCCTGTCTTTAGCTGTCTGGAGAGCACCCGCTCTCGGCCCTCAACACCAAGGCTGAGCCCAGCTCCCACGGCAGGATGGAGCAGAGACATTTCCCCATTCCCCTGGAGCAGCTGTGAAAGACAAGATGCTAGCTGCAATACAACTTGCTTAGAAGAATGAACACTACCTGACACTGAGCTTTTATCATAGAATCATAGAACCATAGAATCATAGAATAGTTTGGGTTGGAAGGAACCTCTAAAGATCATCTAGTCCAACCCCTCTGCCGTGGGCAGGGACATCTTCAACTAGATCAGGTTGCTCAGAGCCCCGTCCAACCTGACCTGGAATGTTTCCAGGGATGGGGCATCCACCACCTCTCTGGGCAACCTGTGCT
>NW_008824594.1:632272-640249 GCF_000699105.1 Pygoscelis adeliae
GCACCACTCAGCTTGGTGTCATCTGCAAACGTGCTGAGGGTGCACTCGATCCCACTGTCTATGTCATTGATGAAGATATTAAACAGTACCAATCCCAATATGGACCCCTGCGGGACGCCACTCATCACCAGTCTTCATCTGGACATTGAGCCGTTGACCACTACCATTTACCTCAGGGTCGATAGGACCCCAGGACCCAACCTAAGCCAGCTCTTGCCAGCTGAGAATACCCCAACGATAACACAATAGAATATTTCCCCTTCAATGAAAACAGGCATATAACCACAGCCAGAACCGCTGTGGCTTTACCGAACCAAACACCATTTTTCAAGTGGGCACTTCCATCTGTAAACAGTACTCCTAAAGTACTACTGGGGTCAAAAGGGAGAGCATCTTGCATAGGAGGGAATGGCACATCCCTCTTGAGGCAGTCCTATTCGAGTTACGGTTTCAGTGGGAGTCCTTCCTTGAACGATCATTTCCTGAGAGGACAGTGCGATGATGGAGGTAAAGTGTCCACCGCTGAGCGGCAGGCTTCTGGGCCACCCCTAGGGGCAATTCTTGGCCTTCAAGGATAACTTTCAGAATGGGGAGAAGAGTATTGTCATGAAAATTTTGCAGCTGGCCCATGCCGACTGAGGAGAGAGGCTAGGACACAGAGTATAGGATTACAAGAGTAATGTGTTCATGCACATGAGGTGTCCCAGTCAAACTGGGGCACCTTGGATGCGGTTTTACACAGGGTTCTTATACCTTTCAAGTGTTCAGGTGCAATCTATGATGCCAGGCAATGGGAGGGATTCACAAAGGTGTTGGAGAGGCTGGGATGCTGGTGTTATCTCAGTAGTCCAGGGGGTGTCCTTCCTTCTTCAGCATGGGGGCTGTCCTCCTCCTCCTTGCAATGAGCCAGGGTCCTTTAGTCATGCTGACTGAACCATGGCTATGCAGTATACAATGTAAACTATATATCTTAAGAAAGTTCATACAATTTCATAGTATAAAGATTAACTGGTACAGTGGTTAGGGAATGAGATTTTCCTAACAGTCCCTCCCTTTCTTTTGACTGTCAGAGTCACGCTATAATATTCATTATTTTAGTCCTAAGTTGATTGCATAAGGGAATACAATGCTGTACACACACACACACATATAATTAAAAAGCAAGACGAGAGTGACTACAACAACCCAAATCCTTTTAGTTCACAGTCCTCTACCTAAGTCTGGGAGCCAAGAGGTTAATCACCTAAATAGATTTAGGGGAGATCCCTGCTTTACTTCATGTAACATTTTTAAATGAGTCTTTCTCTTGTTCCTATCAGTTTCATTCTTCTGGTCTTCATTTACATAAAAACCCCAGCAGCTATTCTTCAGTAATGCACATACTATGTCCTGTGCTGCTAAAAGGTAGTCTAGGGCTAATCAGTTCTGTATTACTATTTGTGACAATAATTTGATTTCTTCCCGTAGGACTAGAATACTATCTGTGGTTTCATTAATGGCTTTTTCTGATTCTTTTGAAATATTAGTTGACAAATAGTTCTTTCTAGTTTTGCAACCCCTAACCGTGGGATAAAAGCTGTTAGAGGCAGGTGGAACTTGGTGCCACATTCTATCAGAGGGCTGTAACACTTCTTCCCATAGATATCAGTAGCTAGGAGCTACAGCGGCAGAAGAGACCTAACCTGTGCGGAAGGTATTAATGCACTTAGAGTACACTTTTCAGCTCAGGTTGAGGGTAAATCCTCGAATGCCCTTTCTTCACCTATCCAATATTGCCCTGGTAGTTGTGCAAATAGGGTAGTATAATCTTCAAATAAATCTGAATCATGTAAATTATTTCCTGTAAAAGGGTTAGCGTGTGCCGGATTTGATTGTTTAGATAAACCAGTAAGGTTCAGACCCAGGGTAGATGACTCAGAGCAATCAGGATCCTATAGGCCTATAGTGGCAACCAAACTTTTAACATTATCTTTAGTTTGATTATGGCTTCCTCCAGAATACCAGGTTAATCTATCTGCGAATATCCACATTGTCTCGGAGTCTGCAGGGCCTGATAAACTCAGGGAGATGCCTGAATCCCTCCTCCCACGGCGTTTCTGGGAGCAGTTCTCTCTTCCTTCCTGCCCATGTCTCTGCTGCCTGAAGCTTGTCTTGGCCAGGACCTGTTTCTCTGTGCCCATGTCTCCTCCTTCTTCATGCTCACAGACCCCATCCCACCTGCTTTGTGCTCAGCTCTGCCCTGCAGACCCCTCCTGGCAGCAGGGCACTGCCCAGAGGCATCTCTCTGCTGCTCCTTAGCCCCTGCACACACAGACAAGTCCTAACGAGAACTGGGGTCTCATTGCCTTCTCTAGAGCAGAGAAACGAATTCCCATCTCCCATGGCCAACCCAGCCAACCAAGAGGAGAAAACTCAAAGCACAGATTTCTACCCTTTCAGGTAATCCCCTACCTTGACATCCATCTTTAAAATGACCCTCTGCAAATGTCCTCAGGGTGATGTAGAAGTCTGAGCAGCCCTGACCCACACTGCACCCTCTGGACGGCAGAAGGACCCCGCCCTGCTGGGGTCGCTCCTGCCACCCACAGCTTCTCCCCACAATGCCGTGGAGAGCTCCCTGGGCAGGCTGAGTGCTGACCCTGGCAGGCGGCAGAGTTCCTGCCCTGGTGCACAGCCCCCTGGGGCACTGGGACCCTGCTCTGAAGGACAGCCCCGGGCACCGCTGACTGCACACCCACCTTGACATCCCTGGAGTGGCCCCTGGGAGAAGGCAGCTGTCATGCCCTGTCCCTCTGACGGTGCAGCAGGGAATGCCTGCTCTGTAGCACGTCTCCTCCTTTACACTAGGGAAACTGTGAGAGTCCTCCTGAAAGATCATATGTGCTGTGGGATGTACTAGCTTTTGGATATTCCTTCAGGAACACCAGCTGCATTGTCCTGCACCCAGAGACTTACCGTGTCACGGGCTGTGAAGATTTCTCCCACAGTGAGCTCTCAGCACCCTCCCACTCCAGAATGCATTTGTGCTCTTTCTGCCGCACTCCTCTCCCCTTGGTGCTTATAGGAAGTGCCCTCAGCCCTGCTGCCTTTTGCAGAGGAGCTGCTCCTGGACAGAGCTGCCTCCCTGCATTACTGCACACTTGCCATGAGCTCCCTCCATCCCAGGAGTCTGACCCAGCACAAGAGCAGAGGACCAGCCCAAGGTGTCACTTGCTCTGCCCCTTCTGTGCTCCCTCCAGATGTCCCTGGGGCTCCAGGGCAACCTACTGTGAAAGAGGCTGAAGGAATCACTGATGTCCCATCCCTCAGCTGGGGAGAGACGCTTACTTCCAGCAGTGTCATTTCTCCAATCAGGGAAAGACTTGGGCATGACAATCACCTTTTTTTTGTCCCATCATTAGACAGGACACCCAGGAAGGTGACAAGGGAAGATCTAATTTCTCCAAGCTTGAGGATGTCCTCAGTTGAGTGAATTTAGGTATTTCATTCTGAATTTGTAGTCCTAGGGATAGAAAGACATTCAGCTCTCTTTTGTCCATGTCATGCCTCTGCTCTGAAGCAAAGCCTTTGCACGCATGGGGTCTTGCATGCTTGGTACCAGGTTTCCTTATGGCAAGTATGAGCTTGCATGGTTTCACAGATGGGGTGCTTCATCCCAAATGTGCAGCAAAGCCCTCAGCCAGGTGCACAGGCAGGATAAGCTGGAGCCATTACTGTGGGAGACAGAGCTGTGACATGGTGGCAAAGCTCAGTACAACTGGTCTTCAAGGACAGCATCCTCAAAGCTCAACAATAGTCCAGATTGAAGTTCAGCCTAAACCTGTAAGGCAATTCAAGGGCGACATAATGAGTGTTCACTACTTCAGGAACAATTAAAGAAGAAACAAAGATACTGTGTGGCCACTGCTGAGTTTAGTAAGCACAGGTGTAGATAGATCTGAGATTCTCTATGTCCTCTTTGCCTCAGTCTTCACCCGCAAGGTCTCTCAGACCCTTGTGACTCAGGGTAGGACTCTGGAGGAGATCAACCAGCAGTGGATAGGGATCAAGTCAGGGATCACTTGAGCAAACACAATCCTCACCAGTCTATGGGACTCGAGGGGTGGCATCCCAGGGAGCTGAAAGAGCAGGCCAATGTCACAGTGATGACACTCTCCATCTCTGAAAGGTCATGGAGATTGCGGGAACTCCCTGATAACTGGCAACACCCAAATGTTTCATGCACTTCTAAAAAATGGCCAATGGATAAGCAGTAAAACTCAAGGCTGTGCCTCGGAGCATGTCCACTCAGATGCCATTTCTGGGTGTCTGAAAAAGAAGATGACTGGATTTACCCAGGGTGGATTGTGCCTGGCCATTCCCTTTGCTTTCTGTGATGAAAGGACAGGATTGCTGGACACAGGGAGAGCAGTGGTTGTCTTTTAACCTGGAGGTCAGCAAAGTTTTCAACATCATCCCCCCACAATTTTCTTGTGCCCAAGTTAGGATATTATGGCCTGCATGGTGGATAAGTAGATGGGTAAATAACCGGACGGGTGGTCAGGCTCAGAAGGATGTGGTCACCGCGTTGTACTCTGCCTGGAGGCATCTAGCTAGTATGGTCCTGCTGGGGTCTGTCCTGCCACCTGCCCTGTTTAACATTTTTTTAATGACCTGGAGGAGATGAGAGAGTGCTTTTTCATACCATTTGTAGATGACACCACACTGAGGAGAGCAGACGCTACACTGGCGGGCAGGGCTGCCATCGCAAAGGACATAGTCTAGAGGCATGTGCCAAAAGGAAACTCATGATGTCCATTAAGGACTAATCCAAAGTCCTGCCCCTAAAGTGGACTAAGCCTCTGCTATGACAGAGGCTGGTGGCTGCGTGGCTAGGTAGCAGCTCTGCGGGAAAGGCTCTGGTGGTCCTTGGGTTGCATTAGGCAAAACAGGAGCCATCACCAAAGAAGACCAACATCATCCTGGACTATATGAGAAGGAGCAGAGACAGTGGAAGTGATTATTGCCCTCTGCTCAGCACATTTTAGGACAGACCAGAATAATTACCTAGGTTATGACCCCTCCCAGTGCCAGAGACATTGATAAATTGAAGCCAGTTCAGTGTAGGGCCACCAAGGTGATCAGCACTAGAGCACTTACGCTTCAAGAAGAAGTTTAAAGAGCTGGGCTTGTTCAGCCTGGAGAAAGGAAGATACTGGGGGAACAGCCCTGGCACCTTTCATGTGGGAGCAGTTGCTGGACGTTTTCAATTTCAGAGCTGGGCTTGGAAGACACTGAGAGAGAATGCTGGGAGAGTTAGGTGGCTGGCAAGGCCGGAGCACCAGTGTCTGTGGGGCTATGGAAGGGCTGCCAAGGGAAGGCGAGGGCCAGCAACACCTGGGAGTCCTGGCACCTTTCGTGTGGGAGCAGTTGCTGGACATTTTCAATTTGGGAGCTGGGCTCTGGTTATGCTGAGAGAGAATGTGGGCACAGTGAGGTGGCTAGGCAAGGTCAGAGTGCCAGTGTTTGTGGAGCTGTGGAAGCGCTTCCAAGGGAAGGTGAGGGCCAGCAACAGTCTTTCAGTTAGGTGGCTTGTCAGCATGTATTAGCTCTAGAATTACCACAGTTATCCAAGGAGTGGGAGAGGAGCGAACAAAGGAACCATAACTCATTTGTTGAGGCATTCACAGTTTCACTGTACCACCTGCATGTACTTAGACATGCATGGCTTAAGCTTTGAGAGAAGCATATGGTACTGGCAGGATCAACCAGGTAGTCGCCACCCATGGTGTGCACACGGATGCCTGGCCCACCGGCATGCCCTGACAACCCTGATCGCCACAGCTTTTTCACTGCTCTGACCCATGGGAGCGGCATTGCGGACGCGACGCTGACAGCATGGTAATGGTGGCACTGGCAGCGGCAACCACAAGCCCGGTGCCTGGGCAGGGCTAGCAGCACCGTAGCCCCAGAGAGGCGGTGCTCCACCAACCCTGGCAGCCAGCCTTTCCCACACCACCATGAGCAAGGAGCCAGGACCACTGTGCAGCTTTTTTCTCTCGCACATGGTGGTGCCGCGCTTCCATCTCCCATGAGATGGGGACAAGTGCGCACCTGCACCCACTCCATGCAGCATCATCCAGCCAGGGCTGACCTGCCCCAGAGGCCAGCCCAGCTGCAGATTGCAGGCAATCAAGTGGGAGGGAGGAGAGGGACTTGCTCCCCTGCTGCGGGAGCACTGGACGTGTTAGAGGAGATGGTGACTTTCCGAGGTGGGTGCGACTCCACGACTGAGGCCCCTGCCAGGGCAGCTTGCTCTGCAGCAGGCGGGGGTGCAGCATGAAAATCCAATGTCACAGCGGTGGCAGAGGGGGATGCCCCCCTGCCACCTGCAGCATGCCTTGGGGCCCACCCGGGTGGGTGGGTGCGGCCCCACACTAGCTTGCTTTTCCCTGTTTTCTTGGCTCGGCCGCCCCGTCACTCAGCGCTGAGCATGGCCGAGCACGCACCTGGACCCAGGCCAGCACTGGCGCCTCACGTGGTTTGGGACACCTGAGGGCTCACGGGGCCACGTGGCCATCACACAGCCCAGATTGGTAAAGAAGCATGAGGAAACCCCGCCAAGCCGGGGTGGGACGAGGCGATGCAGTGAGGTGTGTGCCCCACCACCGACACTGCCACCATTGTCATGGCCCCCTTTGCTCGGGGGAGGAGGACAACACCTTGCATGTGACTGGAGGCAAATTGGAAAGGAGACCACCCTGCCTGAACACCAGACACTGCCATGGCTCTCTGTTATGGGGAGCACAGAAGAGCTGGCCTGCTGGGGGCCCTCTCCGATGCAACCCAAAAGGCCTCATTGATCAGTAAGGAAAGAGGGAGAGGAGAAAGAGCGGAGGCTCCACGGCCATGGTCCTGGGACAGTGACAGCCGTGCGCACCCGCTGCCACCTGGGGGTGGGCAGTGGACGTGGGGCCCTGCTTGCGAGCAGGAGGGCAACGTCTGCAGAGAGTAGCAACGCAGCCTGAACACCAGCAGAGCTGGGCTACCGTGAAGCCTCTCCAATGCACCTGAAATGCCTCATCAATCAGTAACGAAAGATAGGAAGAGAAGAGAAAGAAGCAGAGGCCCCACAGCCACGATCCTGGGACAGTGACAGTTGCGCGTGCCCACCACCAGCTGGGGGTGGGCAGTGGACATGGAGTCCTGTGTGCGAGCAAGAGGGCAACATCTCTGGAGAGGTGCAGAACCGGCCTGAATACCAGCAGAGCCGGCCCTGCTGTGAAGCCTCTCCAACGCGCTCGAGATGCCTCATCGATCAGTAAGGAAAGATAGCGAGAGAAGAGCAAGAAGTGGAGGTCCCATGGCCACAGTTCTGGGACAGTGACAGCTGTGTGCACCCACCGCCACCCGGGGGTGGGCGGCAGACACGGGGCTCTGTGTGCAAGTGGGCAATGTCTGCGAGAGTTCCTCTGACAGCCTGAACACTGTCAGAGCCAACCAGCCATGGAGCCTCTCCGACACGCCTGGGGATGCCTCAGCGCGTGCTGTGTGCGGGTCTGGATTGGTCAAAGGTGGGGGAGCGGGAGGTGCCACCAGCCACCTGCTCTGGACAACGGTTCCTCTGAGCGAGGTCGACGGGACCGGGGGAAGGCCGCAGCAGGTTCGACTCCCCCGGCCATTTAGTGTTTGAGAGTGCTGGTGACTGCCACCGGCTGCTGGTCTTTGCCCGTCCCACAGAGAGGGGGGAGAAAAAAAGAAAACACGAGGCGCTGCGCCTCACCTGTGCCATTGCTGGGTATTGGGGGCCAGGGGAAGCTGCTGAAGGCTCAACATCCTTGGCCGCCTGCGTTCAGCTGCTGGCCACCGGGACTGACTGCCGTTTTCTTCCTGCTTTGCGGGCTCTGGCTTAGGGCCAGAGGAAAAGGACAAGGCACCGCCTTGCCCGTGTCATCATCGGGCCCTCAGGGGCTGGGGAAAGCAGTGGCAGGCTCCCCC
>NW_008824594.1:640825-641369 GCF_000699105.1 Pygoscelis adeliae
CCCGCTGCGCCCCCCGGCCCCTCAGACACGCTAGGCTGGCTTGTCGGACAAGCAGCGGGGGACGGCTGTGCTGAACAGGCGGAAGGCAAGCTGAACCACCAAGGGAACCACCACTACACCTGCCGAGCATCCCACTTTGCTGGCCAAGCTGAGGGCATTGGAGCCGATGTCTAGTGCTGCTCCAGAGGCAAGTCACCACTCGCTCCTATAGTACAGACTGGCACGTCCCTGTCCCCGGCAAGCTGCAACAGCGGCACCTCTCCCCACCAGGGAGGCACACCGATGATGCCGACTTTAATGATGACATAACTGGAGGCAGCAAAAAACAGTGACCCCTTCGGCAGCTCCAAGGAAGCGGTGGGGACAACAGGTCTACCCCTCAGCCCCAGAAATGCCACCAAGTCCCGCCGGAGCCTGGTAGACATGGCTGCCCTTTTCGCCGGACGCTCCGACGTTGACATCCCGTGGTCTCCAGGTACCGCTGGCGGATGTTGCTAGCCCTGGAGCTGGGTAGACCTGCCGGCTGACTGTGGAGCCAGGTAGA
>NW_008824595.1:0-2254 GCF_000699105.1 Pygoscelis adeliae
AGTGTCTCTGGGAGTTGTGGGGTTTTAGTCACTGACTCAAATTGATCTGTCAATAACTTTTATGTTAAGCACAAGTTTTAGCATTTCAATGTTCGTAAAATGATAGGCAAAAAAATAGGCACTTTTTTCTTCCATTTTTATTTTTTAACCCCTGTGTTTATTGGTTAATGTGCACATTTGGAAAAATATGTATCTTAGGACTTAGTTTTCAAATGGAGTTGATTTCAGTGGAAACAGTTTTTCCAACAAGGAGCGTTACACACAGAGAACAAATAATGATCATTAACCCATGACATGAATTCAGAGCAACAAGATCATGTAGCAAAAGTGCTTCTGTTCATGAATAGGTCACTCCATGTGTGGTCTGCTTCCTTCATCTGCTAGATAGTAAGGTTCATTCAGCACATTCTTCTATTTAACTGATGTTCACAGGCCTTGTGCCTACGCAGCAGAACCGGTGGCTGAGAAAAGTGTGCAGGTAAGAGAACTGAAAAGAGGACAATGAAAGTAGGAATTAGAGCAGGGAGGGAAAGAGGAAAATAACTGTCACACAAAAAACCACAGTGATCAGCGAAAAGTTTGAAAGAGTTCAGAAAGCTAAGAAGTAAACATAACCTATTAGCAAATCTAATAGAAAGAAGCAAACCAAACAGAATTATAAAGACATTTAAGAAACAGGAAATTCACTTAGCCTGCATGACAGAAAAATAAATAATCATATCACAGAAAACAAATATCACTGTTCCCCGTGACAAGCCTGGAGGTCCAACGATACTTAATTACACTAACCAAAGAATAGCTGTCAAGGTGATGAATGCCAGAACCATTCAGTACCACTCAGTGGCTAAACCTGAAAGGTACTCAATTTTTATCAGATCTGTTTCAAACTCTGAAAGAATGCTAGAAAGCAATGAAGTAATCAGTCTGTAGAGCATCAGAAAACAAAATTGCAAGTATTCAGTCCCTGGACCCTGGGGTACAGGGGTCCCTGTACCCTGAAATAGTACATTCATAGATGACCAGAAAGCTTGAGATCTAAAAATCTGATGGAATTCCAGGTCTAAAAAGAATATGTTGAGAGAAGAATAAAAAGTAAATGAAATTGAGTCATGGATATAACATGTTTAAGTTTTCTGCTCTGAAAATTCCTGTTACAAAAAAGGGCTACAATCCCCTTTAAAAAAATGGAGGGGGAAAAAAAAAAAGGAAAAAGAAAAAGAAAACAAGTCTATAATCTAAAGATATAGAATAAATCCTGCAAGTGTTTTATAATCACTCATTTATATGTAGATTCCAGCTCCTTCAAAAGATTTTAAATATATATAGCAACTGAACTTCAAATTAATATTATATTCATACAGTTTAGTATTACATCCATTTTGCTGGCAGATAAACTAACCAGAAGGTCACACAACTAGCCTTGAGTCATTTAGCAAATCATTTAGAAGTAAAGATACAAAAAGCCTTCCTTCTAAGCCTCTTCTGAATCCCAGAGCGCAGTTCCCAGAGTAATCTCTACTTTTAGCGCAAAAACATGATCAGTACAGGGCCAATGACAACTGAGTTTTTGACTCAACATGGCCATCTTACAGCCTTCCTCAGTAAAGTCTTCCCTGCCTCCCTCAGTTAAAAATAAAACAATGCATTTTCTTTTTTTTCACTTGGGAACCAAGAGATTTTATGTCCCTGTGGGAAACTGATGTTCTAAAAAATTCACTTATCTGGTATTTGAATTACCACAAAGTTGTCTAAGCTATGGCTTTCCGTGGCTGCCAGCGTCAATCTTGGAGCACATGGTTACCCTTACTCAACTTTTGCCATCTTACTCAACCGCTTTGGCCTGCCCTCTCAAGACCCAAGCATCACATTTGCATTGGTGCTATGATGGGAGAAGTGGATAATGAAACACTTGGCTCAATGGAACTAGGAATATTTTCTATTAAACACTAGGGAAAGGCTTAAAGCAGAGACTGTTAGCAATATAAACTTAATATACACACACAATAGACGTTTGCTACACCCAAGCATGGTACAGAAAAGGTGCTCTAGGGCACCTAGTGCTCTCACAAGTCCTTTTCTTCTTGATGGAAAATCCTGGCTGTGATAGCTCTGAAAACATGGGTTTTCATGAGTCAACAGAGTCTGACTGAAGAGCTGCTCCGTTGTTACAGGGCTGGGCCTCAGTCTACACCATGAACACCATTGAGAACCAAATAAATAAGCCCAGCAGGCAGAAAAAAAGCATGATGCTTAA
>NW_008824595.1:2288-12214 GCF_000699105.1 Pygoscelis adeliae
AGTACCACTTCAGGAACTCAGTGAAGGTTTGCAAGTAGAAACACATGAGTGCAGCTTTCCCTTTTTATTCTAAATGAGCAAGATTTGTTTACTTATTATGAACAAACAGATAACAAAATACCCTGAGATCTTTCCATGATTCCAAATAGAAAGCGATGCGCTTACTGACATTAATAAGTAATTATTAGACTCACCTGTAGGGTCTGATTCAAACAGCTTTACCATTACATTTTACAAAGCGGGAATTTACCCTCCCCTTCTTCCTCTGCTTTACTCTCACCATAGATATCAAATACATTTAATAACATATTTCAGACTTGCCATTGATAATGTGTAAAGTAAACCTTGGCATAGGACAAATCAAAGAAAGTAGCCATTATTTTGCCCTTCACAATGACTAGTTCCCTTGTAGTGGCAGAAAAGCAGGTGGAGTACATCCTTTCTCGGTTACCTGGGAAGAGTTCAGACTTCCCCTTGAGGTGAGATCTGCTGCAGAGTTTTGTTATGACACAGGTATGTCCAGGGAAAAACACAGAGGAAGAACTCAGCTCTGATCAGCTGACAAATACTGCTGCATCCCAAAGTGGTCGCACTGACCTTTTCAAACATCGTTTTAAAATGCCCACGCTGAAAGGTATGACAGTCTTACCTCATACATCTTTCTAACCTATTTCTTGAAAATTACTTGCTTAAACACAGTCTGGCTGCCAGTATGGACAGGACAGGTTACCAGACTCATAGCACCACTCATACTATTAACCTATTTCTAATGAACACTGTCTTGTCTCCTTCCTTCTTCCCTCTGTACACTACTGTAACTGCTTAAAAAGGGGAAAAAAAACCAACCACAAGACAGAAGTTTGCTTCCTAAAATACAGTAAAATCACAGTGTTGGAATCTAGAGGTGATCTAATTCTCTCTCGGGTACCCAAAGGCAGGAACCACAATATTTATAGCGCATTTGTAAAAGACTTCAAAATATGAAGGCTTCAAAACCTTCTCAATCTCTTTCAATACTTCAATATCTTTCCGACAAAAGCTGTTTTTCCCCAAATCTAACCTGAATTTCCTTTTGTTGCAATCTACTTTCATTACTTCCTGTGCTGTCCATTGTTGATAAGGGGAACAGGCCAGAAAACAGCCAGAAGCTGTAGCAACATCTAGTGCTAATAGTCTGTTAAAAGACCTTACAAAGAGCTCACTGATATTTTACAGAAAGCTAAATGCTAGTATGTCAATATGTCAGCTCTGAAAACTATATCCAATCCATTATTGAGGTGATATATATTGGACATAATAGCAGTGTCAGATGTTTTGGGGTACTGGTCATGAACAACTTTTCAAGAGATGGAGGAGATAACACCTTAAGTGTGGGAAGAAGCTGATAAAGAAGACAACAGGAGAAGCAGAAAGCCGTAGCTATAATACATTATTTTATACAGTACTTTTTTTTAGAAATGGAGCTGCACACTTGAGTCTGGTTTGGAAGCTAAAACTCATAAAAATTCAGAAGAAATTGGTTCCAGGTCCTGTTTTTGTGGGAAGTTTGATCCAATATGTAGATCTCCACACAGGGAAAGCCTATGCAGTCTCTTGCAGCCAGACATGAGTTTGCTCATATTCCAAGGCAATCAGGAAGCTCCGTGGGTAAGGGTGGCATTTAGCCTGTATCTGCTTAGAACTATGATGTATATAGACACAAAATCAATGGCAGCAAACTGGCTTAGGGAATCTGCAGTCCCTTGGCTTCCTTTTCTAAACGGCCTCAG
Organism: Pygoscelis adeliae; assembly: GCF_000699105.1. Taxonomy (NCBI): domain Eukaryota; kingdom Metazoa; phylum Chordata; class Aves; order Sphenisciformes; family Spheniscidae; genus Pygoscelis; species Pygoscelis adeliae. Next base: position 4,058 of record NW_008824595.1, read on the forward strand.
AACACAAAACATATGCAGTCAAGCATTACAGAAGTGTTGGCTGAGAAAGTACTGAAGTAACTGGAAAAAAATGTGATGAGAACGCAGAAATTACATAGCCTGGAAATTTTGCAGTCAAGAATAAGCTTGCCTTAAGACATAAAAATAAACATACACACTAAGCACCCAGGAAAGTATAATAGAAAACTGAGATGCAGTTGCTCAGCTACTAGCATAATCATTGTTTTCACTATTATTTAAGGCTTCAATAGCAAAGTAGCATGATGACATCAATCTGAACACCATTAGCTGTGGTAAAGGATGGGTTTATTACAACAAGACAAGTAATAAAAACACTTCAAACAAGAAAAAAAATATTTTCAGCGTGGAACTGTTACAGTGCAGCACAAGTTATTAGGTGTGAGTCAGGCAATCTTAACAGATGGCACTGATCTGTGAATTGGGTTGCTAAACATAGTCTATTATTATACCTATGCAAAATGATAAGGAATTATTTTCAAAACAAAAGCATACCAGATTCTATATATGAACAGTATAGACAAAGTATAGACTCATAGGCATGAGTGTATCTATGAATATATATCACAAGTTTATATAAACCAGATTTTTACCAGAATAGTAGGATGGAAAGACTAAAGAGGGGAGTTAAAATAAAAAACCCAAAACCGTATCTCTGGCAGAGGAATCATTTTGGATGGAGAAATGTATTAAACACTGCACTCCCTGCAGGCACCTGCCCCATAGGAAAGCACACTAATTTTCTCCCTCATTGGCTCTAAGGCTCTCTGCTTTCACAGTCCCCTCAACGCTCCTGTAGACCCTTGCAGACCTCGTGCTTCTGTCTCCTGTTACCGTTTCCCATCTCTGCTGGCATATCCTCAGCCCTGACCCCAGGTTTTACCCTCGTGGTTTTCTCCCTTCCCCTTTTCTTACACAAATTCTGGTCATCATTCTCTTTCAATATCCTGCCTTTTAACCTTATTTTCACTAGAAAACAGATTCTACATTCAAGAAAAGGTGCAAGCATATTATATTACCTCTAGGAGATATTCCTAAGGCCACTCAGCTTTTTCTAACCTCTCTTCTTCAGTGCCAGAAGGTGGTGCTCTTTTTACTCAAGGAGGTTTTTTGTTAGTTTAACTGTGTCTTTGATATGGTTGAGGAAAACCGCATTGCTCTGGACTTGGTCTACTAATACCGTAAAGTATTCTGTATGTTCCTGTATTCACCTGCATTCATAGGTGAATGCACAGCAATGCAATTTTCAAGAAAAAGCTTCAGAGGATCTCTAATTCCTGAAACTCAGTCAAATGGGATTATTCCTGACTGAATTTTATGAGTACAAGAGTAAGTAATGTGTACCTGTTTACTGTCAAGAGGGACATAATTAAGATTATTAAATCTTTTGAGAGCACAAGGGCACAAGCCTGACAAAAGACTGAAATGTTACTGCAAAAATATGTTGCTGAAAATATTAGTGATAAGAAACAGGTGTGTAGAGGAAGATAAAGTCACGTTAGCTGAGACTGTAGACATTTTCCATGGAATACATCACCATTCCTACCTCTTGGCACACTGTGGTTTAAAACTGTTCATAAAATGTTTCCTGATTTAAATATAGCACAAAAATTTCCTGTGGGAAAACTGAGTGCAAGACAATTTGCTGTAATCCGTTACCACCACCGATGGGTGGAAACTGTGTTAGAACAGCATGGAGCTTCCAATGATTTTTCAGCTGATGCCTATAAAAAGTTGTTCCTACCTTGAAAGGGCTCTTGAAATCAGAGAAAGGTTTTTAAGTTTCTTAAGGAATGGTGAAATCTGTCTGGACACTGGATTTTCTAGATTTAAAAATGATGCTTATAAAACTGAACAGTAGGAAACAAATGCTTATAATCCAGGTCCTTCAGTGTTTCCCTAAAGTTCGGAGATGTGGATCTGCAGAGATAACTACTTCCTGTATTTTACAGAGCTAAAAGAAACATTTTTCATAAAACAAGAGAGGCTGGCAGCCCCAGATGAGCACATGTCCCAATGAGAATGAAAGCACGTGCCAAATGCATGCAAGTGTTTTGTCATCTCCTGTCATGGCTATTGTTTTGTGCAGGTTTGGGTCAAGGGAGGAGGGGAAGAAAATAGCAGTAAAGAGAAGAAAGGAGGAAAAAAAAGGCACAGGCTTACTAAAGGGCACTTGGCTCTGAAAAGAAGCTTTGAAAGAGGTATTTTTGGACATAACTGATTATCTGGGGGAACAAGGAACCAAAAGACTTGACTTTTTCCCTGGGGTTCAGAACTTGGCACATTCCTTTTAAAAGGCCATGGTTGCATTTTACATTTTCAAACTCAAACAACTAGATTTTATCCTTAATTCCTTGTTTACCTGCAAGACCATACAATTTTGTCCAACCCCTCATGTCAAAAGGGATAACTCTTTCTAGTCATCCTTGATGGATAAAACTAGATATTCCTAAGATTATATTTTAGAGCAACAAAACAGGCTATGGGTCTAATTGTCAAACATCACAATACTTTCAAGTGTCTCCAACTTTAGATGGATAAATGGTGTCATCTAAATTGAACACTGCAGTGAGCTACTTTGCTTGTTTATATACAGCATTGAAATGCTCAGAGAAATGTGTTATACCTCTGCAGGAAAAATGTTTTAAAATTTCCACCCACCCACTCTTAATTTTAACCCACAGAAGTCATTAGTAGTTTCTAGCTCGGGTTTTAGTATTAACTGGATGTGCAGAGTGAGCTCAGAATAGACTGGCAAACTGATATAATTTATTCAATTACATGATTCTTAATGATTAGCCTAATATGCTCCTAATTAAAACTATACCTGACCCCTTGGTATATTCAGTTACTAGCATTAGGTTTATACATATGTCTACTTCAGGTAGCATAATCTTACACATTTATTTAGTGACTGCACACACTAGAAAAAAAATTTTAAAAATACCAACAGTAAATGACTCAGTAATATTTTTAGTTCAGCTGATGTGTCTGGAGTTATTCTCATGTAATGAAGAACAGAGCTATAACAGCAGCTCACCACAAGTCCAAAAGACTACAAGCATTCAGATTTCAGCCGTGATGCTGGCTGCAAAAAGCCCTCTCATTGACACATAGTCCCCTTTGGCACTCACAGGCAGACTTTTTGAGGCCAAGGTGGCATATATATGACCTCTCTCATGACTTTTGCCTTAGATTTAGCCAGAGGAAGTTAATAACATGGGATGAAAATAAACACACTGTGGACCATACTTAATAAACAATGGTCTTCTCTCTCCTCATCCCATCTGGAAACCCAAAAGACAAAAATAAATTATTTGTATCGAAATATGAACAGACTTAAATGCAAGGATAACTAAACTCAATACACATACATAAGCATCTCTAAGGTCGCCATTCTCACTCTTTTTAAAATAACTGTTTCTTAAGGATAGTGCAGTGTAAACCCAGCAAACTATTGTAACTGAGCAGGAACCAATCGATAGCTAGGTAAGCCTAAAGTTTTAATATTACCCTTAAAAGAAGCTAGAAAAATGCTATCTAGGAAGGGCATAGAAGTCTTTATGTTTATCTCTGCCCACATCTGAGTACAATGGTACTTCTGACAAACAAGCTAGTTAAGACAGACCCTGTGTGGAAGAGCAAGCAGAATGGGGAGCCCACCCCTCTGACAGGCTCCTGCTTCCTCCTGGCAGTGGGCAGAGCAGCCCCAGCCTAACTGTGCTGGTGAGCTTCTGGCTTCATTTAAAATACATCACAGCAGCAGAGGACTGGCGTCTCAGAGCCATCCTTTGACGTTTCACCCAGACCAGAGCCCAGGGGAATGGAGGCATCAAAGGATCCTGAGCAAGTGCATAGGTAATGACAACAAAATATTACCCTTGTGCCCCACTTTCAAAAACAGGTCCAGCCCCAAATCTTGATCAGCTGCAACATTTCCTTCTTAAATTGCATTACAAATAAACACTTGCTTTCTTCTACTTTAAAGCAAACAGATCAGGTGCTCTGGTTCAAAAACTAAAACCAACAACCCCATCAACACATGTGACAGTGAGGTAGGATTCAGTATACCTGAGGAGCAAGCTCCTGCGAAGTTTCTTATTTTCACTGGCATCTGAGCATCTCAGGCAGAGGAGTTGTGCTACAGCACAATTCCCTGCAACAGCAAGGAGGAAAGGCTTTCTGACACATAAAAGCAGAACACCCTGGAGAACAAAGCCTCCCCAGTCATCTCCACACGGACACCAGAAGGTGAAATCAGACACTGAAATCAGTGCCTAGTTCTCACCACTAAAAAAGTTGGCTCACACTGACCAAGATGATGGAAAAAGTGAATATAATAACAGTAGCAGTTGTTATTTCTCCAGTACAAGGAGAAAATAAACCTTCCAATACCTGATGATTCTCTAAAACTAATTTTGTATTCTTTCATATGTTTCTCCTCTTATTTTTGTTTCTGGTATTTGGTATATCTAAGCATGTTTATGGACAGCTTTTTCTGCCTGTTCTGGCTCTAAGCCTTGACAAAAATAATAAAAACATACTTAAAAATGTAATAAGATCACTATTTTAAAAATCTTAAATCCAAACCAGAAGAGAGCTAAAGGTATACAGGACAAGAAAACACAGCAATGGAAAAAGTATTAACTATGTTCTTCATTGTTGTGTTCATTGTCTTCTATGTTGTGTCTTACATGGAGCAGTCAGCCAATATTCAGAGCCATCCATGTGAAAACAAGTGAATTTTAAATGCTAATGTTGTCACTGACAACTAATGTACACAAAGTCCTGCTTCTCCAAACACATTAAGAAAGCAGACTATTCCTTTGCTTAGAAACCCTAAAGTTTAACACTTAAAGCAAGCTCTTTACCCAAAACCCCCCATGTAAATAGACCATATAATCTATGAACAGACTTGGTTTATTCTTCCTCCTCTGCCAGTAGACATTACTAACTCCTTAGATTACCTCTGCGGGCTGAGCTGTTTTATGTAGCCACTCCTAAAATGAAGACTGCATGGCCAAGCAGCATGGCCCAATGGCTGAAACAGTTGGTGATAAGGACCCAGTCTCCACACTACACACGTTTCAGGAGTTTTACTTAGTGCTAGCCTGATCCTATGGACCAAATGCTGACTGGCATCCTGAGTTCATGAGGTATGCACCTGGACCACATCTTCCAGCTCTGTTTCTTCCCAGTGCAATCCAACTCAGGTGCTTTGAGACTGCTCTACAATGGGAACTGAGGTGCAGTAAGGGACACAGTCAGGAGATTCACTTAAAAAAATGCATGAGCTCTCCATTTGGACTAAACCACTAATGTAGATGCACCCAAAAGGACCTGGGATAGCAAACTCTTACTACTTCATCTGTTTAAGCTAACTATAACTTCTTCAGGTGGCGCAGGCTCAGCCAGAACAGAATGCTTTTCAAAACCCTCCATCTTCCACTCTTCTAGATTTTACTCACAACCTCTTCCATAAGCTTTGGTATCTCTGAGAACCAGCATCTTAGTCCACCTGCCTGGCCACCTGCCTGTTCAGTCAAGGAACACCTTCATGCCAAACTGAAGCAGGAACTGACACTATTTGCGGGTGAACTGAGCACTCCTGGCACGCCCTTCAGCTTTTGAGCCATCACACATCCATCAATCTGAGCTTCTGAGGTGATAGGCACCATGAATTTCAACAGACTAAATATACCCATGGAGAAAAATTGGTTCAAAACAGTAAAAGCTGCAACAGAAGCCCAAATCATACCAAACTCAGGAAAAGATTAGACACCTGCCACACTAAGAAAAATAACCTTCTAAGGTGAAGCCTTGGCCAATGGTAGGTTTTCCGGCCAGCCAGCCAAAAAGACATCTGAAGCAAATTGCACATGGTGTTGGTCAGTCCTCCCTGCTTTCAGCTTCTGTTTTCCCTTTCTTCTGCCAGGGAAAGCACTCAAGAGATTTCACATTTCCTATTATATCTTTAATTTAACGTGAGTTTACTACTTCCCATTCCTTATTCTGATTACATTATTTTCAAATGAAAAAAATCTTGTGTATAACTATTGAATAAATTGCCTATTTTATTAACTGTTGTTACTAAGGCTATGTATTTTAGTAATTAGTTCAGTGTTGATCAACACATTAAAAGATGTTTAAGAAGTGGAATTTAAGCAAAAAGTATTTTTGTGCAAATAATACAATTCTTTAGGACTGATACTGGAAGCAAACTATACATTTGATTAGTAACTTGCATTGCAATGACACATTAAAATAATATTCACAAATATAAAAGGTTCATGTAGAATACATATAAAGCAAAAAAAGGTAGAAAGGGCTTTTGTAGAAGTATACCAACAAAAAACCTAAATATACAAAGCACTTATAAAATAACTAGCTTTAAGAATACAAAATATTGTGTTCCACATTATCCTGCACGTTCTTTTTAAATTATTGTATTCTTGAAAATCTTGAAATTAATCACAGAATCATACAATGGTTGAAGTTGGAAAGGACCTCTGGAGGTCATCTGGTCCCACCCCACTGATCAAGCAGGGCCACTGAGAGCCAATTGCCGAGGACAGTGTTGAGACAACTTTTGAGTATCTCCAGGGATGGAGACTCCACAACCTCTTTGTGTAACATGTGCCAGTGCTCGGTCACCCTCACAGTAAAAAAGTGTTTCCTGACGTTCATAGCAAATCTCCTGTATTTCAGGTTGTGCCCATTGCCTCTTGTACTGTTACTGGGCATCATGGAAAAGAGTCTGGCTCCCTCTTCTTTATGCCCTCCCTTCAGGTATTTATAGACATTAATATCACCCCTTAGCCTTCTCTTCTCCAGACGGAACAGTCCCAGCTCTCTCAGCCTTTCCTCAAGGGAGAGATGCTCCAGTCCCTTCAACATCTTTGTGACCCTTTGCTGGACTCTCTCCAGCATGTCCATGTCTCTCTTGTACTGGGGAGCCCAGAACTGGACACAGTACTCCAGGTGTGGCCTCACCAGTGATGAGTAGAGGGGAAGGATCACCTCCCTTGACCTGCTGGCAATACTTTGCCTAAGGCAGCCCACAACACCATTAACCTTCTTTGTGGCAAGGGCATATTGTTGGCTCACGGTCAACTTGGTGTCCACCAGGACTCCAAGGTCCTTTTCTGCAAAGCTGCTTTCCAGCTGGGTGGTCCCCAGCATATCCTGGTGCATGGGGTTGTTCCTCACCACGTGCAGGACTTTGCACTTCCTCTTGTTGAACTTCATAAGGTTCCTATCAGTCCATTTCTCCAGCCCTCTGGATTGCAGCACAACCCTCTGGCACATCAGTCACTCCTCCCAATTTTGTGTCATCTTGCTTTTGTGTCAAACTTGCTGAGGGTAGACTCTGCCCCATCATCCAGATCACTAACAAAGATGTTAAACAGGATTGGATGTAGTACTGACCCTGGGGTACACCGCTAGTTACTGGCCTCCAACTGGACTTCATGCCACTTACCACCACGCTCTGGGCCTGCCTATTCAGGCAGTTTTCAACACACCTCACTGTCTGCTCATCCAGCCCCTACAGCAACAGCTTCTCTATGAGGATCTTATGGGAGACAGTGTCAAAGGTCTTACTGAGTCCAGGTAGACACTACCCACTGCTCTCCCCTCATCTCCCAGCCAGTCATTTCATCAGAGGAGTTTATCAAATTGATCAAGCATGACTTCTCTTCAGTGAATTCATGCTGACTACTCCTGATGATTTTCTTGTCCTTCATGTGCCTGGAAATGGTTTCAAGGATTAGTTGCTCCATCACCTTCCCAGGGACAGAAATGAGGCTGACCAGCCTGTAGTTCCCTGGGTCTTCCTTCTTGCCTTTCTTGAAAATAGGAGTGATATTTGCATTCTTCCAGCCTTTGGGCACTTCTCCCAGTCGCCATGATTGAGTAAAGATTATTGAGAGTGGCCTTGCAATGACAACAGCCAGCTCCCTCAGCACTCATGTGCATCCCATCAGGGCCCATGGTCTTATGTATGTCCAGTTTGCTTAAGTAATCCCTGACTGGATCCTCTTCCACTAAGGGTACATCTTCCTTACTCCAATCTCCACCTGGTGCATGAGGTCTGGGATTCCTGAAGGCAGGTCTTACTAGTAAAGACTGAGGCAAAGA
>NW_008824596.1:0-1041 GCF_000699105.1 Pygoscelis adeliae
CAAAACACAGCACCATACAGGCTGCAATGGTGAAAATTAACTCCAGTCAGACCCTGTAGCGTTCCCCATGAAGGGGAGGATGTGAACAGCAGATTCATGTGGCCTGAAGGTACTGAAACTTTCTGTCACAATCTGACATGACATCTCAAATGACCGTTGCTTTGAGGAGGGAGCAGAAGTACTGCTGTATTCTAATGCATCACCATGCTCTCACCCAGGAGGAAATGCAAACCAGGCCTTTCAGATGAAAGAGACAAGTTTTTTGTCTCTTGGCCGTGCTTTGCAAGCCCAAAATTGCTGTTTGTTTGCTCTTCATGCTTTACCATGAGGAGGAGTTTCAGGCTCCCCAGGGCTCTGGGCCACCATTTCATAGAATCATAGAATCATTTATGTTGGAAAAGACTCCTAAGATAATCGAGTCCAACTGTTAACCTAACACTGCCAAGTCCACCACCACACCATGTCCCTAAGCACCACATCTACATGTCTTTTAAATACCTCCAGGGATGGTGACTCAACCACTTCCCTGGGCAGCCTGTTCCAGACCTCGCTACAACCTCCTTTCAGGTAGGTGTAGAGCACATGTGGTGGAAAGGACACTGTGCTCGTTGTGGACAAAGGTGGGGCTGTCGTGGTGCTCGTGGTGGTACTTGTAATGCACTCTGGTATGTTGGGGATGCAGCAGACACTGATCTCGTAATTGAGGCAGACTGGCATCGGTCTGAGCCTCCTTTTCTCCAGGCTAAACAACCCCAGTTCCCTCAGCCGATCCTCATAAGACTTGCTCGGCAGACCCTTCACCAGCTTCGTTGCCCTTCTTTGGATGCGCTCCAACACCTCAATGTCCTTCTTGTAGTGAGGGGCCCAAAACTGAACACAGTATTCGAGGTGTGGCCTCACCAGTGCCGAGTACAGGGGCACGATCACTTCCCTACTCCTGCTGGCCACACTATGTATGATATAAGCCAGGATGCTATTGGCCTTCTTGGCCACCTGGGCACACTGCCGGCTCATATTCAGCTGGCTGTTGACCCACACCTC
>NW_008824596.1:1193-30370 GCF_000699105.1 Pygoscelis adeliae
CAGGTCCCTCTGCAGAGCCTTTCTACCCTCAAGCAGATCAACACTCCTGCCCAACTTGGTGTCATCTGCAAACTTACTGAGGGTGTACTCGATCCCCTCATCCGGATCACTGATGAAGATATTAAACAGAACTGGCCCCAATACTGAGCCCTGGGGAACACCACTTGTGACCGGCCGCCAAGCAAATTGAACTCCATTCCCCACAACTCTTTGGGACCGGCCATCCAGACAGTTTTTTACCCCGTGAAGAGCGTGCCTGTCCAAGCCATGAGCAGCCAGTTTCTCCAGGACAATGCTGTGGGAAATGGTGTCAAAGGCTTTACTAAAGTCCAGGTAAACAATATCCACAGCTTTTCCCTCATCCGCTAAGTGGGTGATCTTGTCATAGAAGGAGATCAGGTTAGTCAAGCAGGACCTGCCTTTCATAAACCCATGCTGACTGGGCCTGATGACCTGGTTGTCCTGTATGTGCTGTGTGATGACACTCAAGATGATCTGCTTCATAACCTTCCCTGGCACCGAGGTCAGACTGGCCGGCCTGTAGTTCTCCAAATCCTCCTTCCGGGCCTTCTTGTAGATGGATGTCACATTTGCCAACCTCCATTCAGCTGGGACCTCCCCAGTTAGCCAGGACTGATGATAAATGATTGAAAGTGGTTTGGTGAGCACTTCCACCAGCTCCCTCAGTAGCCTTGGGTGGATCCCATCCAGCCCCATAGACCTGTGTATGTCTAAGTGGTGTAGCAGGGCGCTAACCATTTCCCTTGGATTATGGGGTCTTCATTCTGCTCCCCATCTCTGTCTTCCAGCTCAGGGGTCTGGGTTCCCTGAGAACAATTGTTCTTACTACTTAAAAAGCCTGTGCCACTCCAGGCCCTCACATCCTTGTCTCCTCCCTGGTGAACTTGGTTATTCTGAACTCGTTCCTCTTTCTGCTGGCAGGATTCCTGTCAGGGTAACTGCTTCTCTTCTGTGCCTGATACCTCTGACATATGTTCTAGAACAAAAAAACAGTGTATTTCCCTCTTCTGGGAGGTGAGTCCAAACTGGAATTTTGTATTTCTTCTGAGAGGTAGTTAGCTGGTTTCTTTTTTGGCAGTGGCTCTGTTGAAGCCAGGACATAGTCCTGGTATTCTCTAACTAGTTACCAGGTACTTCTCCCCCATTGATAGTGCAGTAAGCTGTCTTGGTCACTCTTGACACGGAGAGGAATTTTCCTGAGACATCTGGTCCCACCACTGGTGTCTCCTCCCAGAATGAGTTTCCTCAGCACTCCTGTTCTGTTTCACTTAGAGGTGTGATCTCCTTCAAGTGGGAGATAGGAGATTATAATGACCAGGGCTGGTCCAAGGTGGAAGTAAACACAATGGAAAGAGACACTGGTGCTGAAGAAATTGGCCAGTGTCTGCTGGGATAAATGGGCATTAGTGGGAGTTACACACTCAACACTGGTGATCTGGGGTTCCAAGAGGAACATCTTTCCAGATTAAAAGAAAAAATATTTATACTTTACACTTTGGAAACCAAATTATTGCACTATGTGTGAGGCAAGTGAGGGTCTGTAACAAAAGCAGCATTTGAGAGTGTCCTCCATCCTTTCTGTTGAAACTTAAGCCTCACATCAGCAGGTGGGTTATTAATTATCCTCTTTGGTGCACCTTTCCTACCGAGGTCTTATCTGCAGCCTTCAAGGTCAGGAAGGTTAAACACTGCAGGTTGTGAGGAACCAGTAACAAAAAGTTTCAGGACATACAACAAAAACTGTATCAGGCAGGAGAGTGCTTCCATGGGGAGTACTGGGAATGGCAAGGCCGGCTGATGTTCTGACTGTAAAGAAGCTGGAGGTGGAACAGGGGACTCTGCCTTGAGTTCCAAGCCCTCCCACACACTGCCTCCAAGTGTGTGGAGAGGTTCTCTGGGATTAGATAAAAATTAGAAATTACAGGAATTCCTGCTAGAGCTGACCCTTCTTTCATCAGGGGGTTGGAGCAGATGACCTCCAGAGGTCCCTTCCAATCTCAGTCATTCTGTGATTCTGTGATTACTGAGTCCCCCACCACTTCTTTGCTGCTCCCCACTGGCACCAGCCAGCTGCTCAGTTGGGCATCACAGTCTCCATTGCTGCCCTTTGGGCATGGGTCTGAGGGAAGAGTCTATAGCTTTGAAAAGTCCTCTTTTCTTTACACCTGTTCCAAATGCGTCCCAACACTTACTATTCTTAAAGTCTTCCTCTGAAATCAGGGACAGCCTTCAACTAAATTCTAAAATAAAATAAACACTATCCCTTAGCAAGGTCTTAATTCCTAAGCTAAGCAGAGTCATTATTTGAACAAAGTGGGGCTGTAATTTTCAAATGCCCTACATTTTCAGCAACTAGGGGTCAGAGAAATGAAGATGAGAAAGCCCTGTTCATTAACTCAACTCATCCACTCCCATAGCTTTTCCATTACTGCTCTGAAGTTATTTAATCTCCTTAGGGGCATTTCCTTTGGAAACAATTTGTTTTAGTGACTCAGTTTGAAGTCACTCAGACAGCTCCCATTCTTTTCCAGATGATCATCTGTTGTGGTTTAACCCAGCAGGCAGCTAAACACCACACAGCCGTTTGCTCACTCCCCCAGCCCCCAGTGGGATGGGAGAGAGCTGGAAAAAAAAAAAGTAAAATTCATGGGTTGAGATAAAGACAGTTTAACAGGACAGAAAAGGAAGGGAAAATAATAACAATGATAAAAGAACATACAAAATAAGTGATGCACAATGCAGTTGCTCACCACCTGCCAACCGATGCCCAGCCAGTTCCCGAGCAGCGGTCACCGCCCCCCGGCCAACTCCCCCCAGTTTATATACTGAGGATGATGTCGTATGGTATGGAATAGCCCTTTGGCCAGTTTGGGTCAGCTGTCCTGGCTGTGCCCCCTCCCAGCTTCCCCCTGCCAGGGCATGGGAAGCTGAAAAGTCCTTGACTAGTGTAAGCACTGCTCAGCAACAACTGAAACATCAGTGTGTTATCAACATTATTCTCATGCTAAATCCAAAACACAGCACCATACCATCTACTAGGAAGAAAATTAACTCTATCCCAGCCGAAACCAGGACATCATCCAACTAGGTTTGTGTTTTATGACACAATTGTGCAATAACACAGAGACCTGGACTCCAGCGTCATTTCTCTGTTGAGTGACCTTGGGCAAATTCACCTCTTTGTTTTTCCTCCAAAGTTAAAGAGTCAGTTGGGATATGATCCAGCAGTCATTCCATGGGCCAAGTCTCAGTACTGAGATGCTTTAATCCATATTCATATTTTTTCCTGGAGAAAAAGGGGAGTGGTTGCCTCAGTGTGTGTAGAGGTTGGGTGAGTTTCTGCGATGGAGGAATATGGCCAGAGGAGGAATCCCAAAATTCATCTCTCACCCAGAGAAGCTGTGTTTGCAGTACCAGATCTATACCGTTAGCTCTCTGGGTAAAAGCTGTTCCCTGAGATGTGTTTTACAGTGTCCAGTGCAGTGCAGCTGTAGCTCATGTGAAATCTACTCAAAATATGAAATCCTGATGAGGTGCAATTTCTGGAACAATCAGATTCGGTTTGTAGCTCAGTTTGTAGCTGTTCAATAGATACTAGTATAGGCCAAACACAACTGTCACTCTTGAAGACTTCTACTAGCTGTTTCTAGGCCCTGAAAAAAAGAAGAGCTGACAGTGGAAGTTACTGTTTGAAGTACATTAAAGTCCTATAGAGCTTCAGCATAATAAATGTCAGTCTATGAACCATATGCTGAAACTTCAGTGGTCAAAACTATGTCTTCTCAGCCCTGCACTGAAGCAATGACCAAATGTTTGCATCAGGATGAGCAGAAGAATAATGTAGGAGAGTTTGTTGAGGTTTAGTTTTGGTAAAGATGTTATGAAGCTAAGTAGATACTTTGTGTAAACCATGGGAAGGGCTGAGGATTTTCTGGAGTTTGGGTTTTATTGATAAATATCTCTTCAATTTTTAAGGGGAAAAAAAAAAGGATTTTGCCTGCCAAAGTATTTTAAACATCAGTTTTCTGAGTTCTCAGTTAAAACCTCCAAGGCTATGCTTTCCTGTGAAGTGCTGAGAAAAGATTAGCGAAGAGAGCTGGAGGGTTGGCACCTGCAAAAATATGTTCCCTAGTCTGTTCCAGTGTGTGCTTAACAGGGGGTAATATCCACATTGGCCTTGAGAGTCATTTGTTTGAAGTGACCCTTCAGCACACAAATTAATTTTTAATGAGGCTAAGGTCTCCAAAACGTACAGAACAGAACTGTATTCATGGCAGGTTAAGTCTCTGCAGTGCTCCCCTAATGCAGATCCTGCCTTTTCCGGCTTTGCACTTCAGGGACTCAGAACAAAGAAGGTCATTTTTCTATTTAGGTTAGGTGTCCCAAACTCTGCAAACACAATCTGTGCTCAAATAGGTATTTCTGCACGGCTACCATTTGAAAAAAACATTTTAAACATGTGGGGGAAAAAAAAGAGGTTTTTCTACTTTTTCAGTTTTTAAGCTCCTTTTCTAGCAGGGAATGGATAGGTTCATGAAAGAGACAGAAAGAAGGATTTCTGCTACTTGCCCAAATTCAAATTTCACCTTTGAAAACAGCAACAAATCCCGTCACGTGCAAAGAAGAGGCCAGTCCTATGTACTGTACTCGGAGGCCCCTGCATCTGGTCCCAGCCCTACAGGATGACCATACGGTATTGCTGGGGCAGGCTTTGCAGTAGCACTTTGCACAGTGCTACAAGGAAGAGGCAACGCTGTCTGCAAAAATGGAAAACCAAAACAAAATGCCCACTTCAGAAGAACATGCGTGTGGGGACAATAAGGAAAAGACCCAAAAGGAATCACAAAAAAGAACTGACTGATGGGTCTGTGAACCATAAACTGGATTTCGAGATCAGTGTCACACAGAGAGGGCAGGTGCTGGTGGGGGAGCTCCCCTTCCCCATGGTTGTGGGGCATCTTAGAGCTACCTGTAACATCATTATGGGTGCAGGCTGGTGCTATTTATATTTCCTTGTCCTTAGGTTGATGATCTTACAGAACATTTCAGAAAGCTCTGGCTGACTGACAGAGTGGAGAAGTCAGGAATGTACTGGGACTTTTCTGCTGTACCATTTGGGCTGGCAGCAGCTCAATAAAGACGATGGGCACAGAAGTAACAGCGGCGTTCAAGGAAAAAAGGGAAAAGGTCTGGAAAAGGCTAACTAGCAACCAACTCCCCTTATACCCCATCAGTAAATTTTCTCTGTAACTGAGTCAGATTTATTTTCTAGTGTTTCATTTTGTATGAAAGTAGCAGTGTGTCAGTAGATATGTCTATGCCACTGTTTCTGTTAAATGAAATTTACAGTGCTCCTGGGGAGGTGGGGAAGCTTTGCGGGTATAAATCCCCTTTTTGAAGCTGCTAAAAGGCAAATTGCCAATCTGAACAGAAGCCAAGTGGCAACCTGGCTTACAATCCAGGATGCTTACAGCTTACACAAGGCTGCAAGGAAGCACTTTGAAAGAAAGAAGGTGACTGTGGCAGAGGTGGATACACAGTGGCAGACAGACTTGGTGGATATGCAACAGTTTTCCAAATACAGTGATGGTGTTAAGTACATCTTAACAGTGCTAGACATATTATCCAAGCATGCGTGCACCATTGGTCTAAAACACAACTAGTTCTGAAATTGTCAGGGGTTTTAAAGCAAGTTTTAGCAGACTGACTGCAGAAAAGAATTTTTAAACCAGCCTTTTAAAGAAGCTGTTAAAGCAGTGTAATGTTCACCATTTTGTTACTAATAGTGAAGTAAAAGCCTCTGTCACTGAGCATTTTAACAGGATGCTCAAAACCAAGATACCAAGATATTTTACAGCACACAAAACTTTTCACTACATGTGTTGTCAGAGTTTATAAAGAGCTATAATGAGAGCTTCCACAGAGCTGTCAGAGCCAGGCCTGCAGATGTGAACACTTCGAACACTGCAAGGGTTTGGAAAATGTATCTGGGGGTGTGTTTAAAATTAAAGAATCTGCTTCTGCCACCCAGCCCCCTGACACCCTGTCCCTTGACCAACATCAGCAGTGTATGCAGGATGCTGCCCACATTGTCCATGTAAGGTAAGATTCTCTCAAATCACACTGCCATTGTTGGAGCCAAGGGGCGGCACAACACTTACACACATTCAAAAGGCATTTGCATGATTGGCTGTTGCTACCAGATGACCCAGACACTAAGTGTCCCTGGCAGTCTGACAGAGCCATGGCATCGCTTATGATCCTGTGTTTGGTATTGGTGATCAGATGAGTCACCGTATAGGCGCGTTGTTGCACACCTTTCTTAGTGCCTCAATAAAGCTTTATTTTCTAATGTATTCTCAGACTCAATTACTGTTCGGTCCACAGAGCCCAGGGCAATTTCTTCCCAACCTGGCTTCCAATAGAAGATTTCTAATCAAGTCCTAAATGGGGTCATTAAATGCAGACACCCTCTAGCACAAGGTAAAATTTGTTCAGACCCTCTGTGTCAACAATCTCATTTAAGAACTTTTTGCGGTGTTTTTGCTGTTGCTGGAGATGTAATTTAACAAGGGAGAAAGGGGAGGAATGTTTTGAGTTTATTCTGTTATTCAAGTCTCCCACATGGGAGCTAAGTGGATGGGAAGGAACCAGAAGGCTCCCCTGTGCTGTTGTGTTAAGCAGCTTGGCACACACCTGTTCTCTGCAGCACCTGCAGGGCTGTGCTAAGGCAAAGTCTTCTTCCTGTGCTCTCTGCAGCTACCTTTCAACACAGGATGCTCAGGGCTCATAGATGTAACCCAAGGGCTTTCTGGGCCAACACCCAAGGGCTCTGAGCACTGCCGTAAGAAGGCCCTTATGCCTGTTGTCAGTCGCTAAGAGAGGGTGTCTCCATAGTCAGGCATGTCAAGGAACTCTTTTGTGCCCAACTGATACATTTATCAAGATGCATGTCTGAGGATGAGGCCCCCTTTCTACCTCTCTAAATGGACAGTGAATGCTGGAAAGCCAGCCATGAGAATATGTCAGATCCAATGAGTTACTTAGGCGAAGAGAATGTGTTAAGTCAATTTGATGGGAAGACTTTCAGGCCAGAATAGTACTATTGAAATTTTCTTCTTACTGCATCAGTAACTCCTAAAGGAATATGAATTAATTTTTAAAGGGAAAAAAACCTAAAATTATTAATAAAAATTGATTAATTAAAAATTTGATTAATTCAAAGAATAATTTGGAAATACAGGGCATTCTTAAAATTAAACTTTAATCAGATTTATTTTTTATTTTAAATTGTACTTGCAGAAAAAAGACAAAAAAATTTCCAGCTGTAGCCAATCCCAGGAGCAGAGCCTCTGCAGGATAACTGGAGCACTGAGAAGGTAATGCAACCAAATAGCCACAATGTTTGTCCCCAGAATCACAGCCCAGGACTGCACAAGAGCCGAATTCAGTTAGTTAAGGACCTGCTTGGACTGTCCTTGAGGGCAAAAGGGCTGTGGGGCCCTCTTGGATCTTCAGAGACAACATCCTCAAAGCCAACGAACACACCAGTCTGATGTGCACGGAGTCGAGCAGGGCCTGGCAGGAAGCTGGCATGGATGAACAGGGACCCCCCTGAATTACTGAGTTCAGACTCCAGAAGGATGTGCACAGAGTGTGGAAGGGTGAACAGGCTACTCAGGAGGCATACAAAACATGGCCTTTGGGTGCAGGGATGGAGCCAGGAAAGCCAAAGCTCAGCTGAAGCTGGAACTAAGTGAAGGATGGGGAAGGCAACAAAAAGGGCTTCTGTATGGGCATTGGCAGTACAAGGCAGGCTTGGGGAGCTAAGGGAAATGTGGTTCCACTGCTCAGGGGACATAGTGACAAAGACATGCAAAATGCTGAGGAACTCATTGCTCTTCTTTATCTTGTCTCTTCTGGGGAATAGCTGCCCTCAGGGTTCCCTGGTCACCAAATGTTATAGATATATATGGATACCTATATATATTATATAAATATATATCAATGTATTTAATGTATAAAAATACCTGAGGGGATTATGCAAAGAGGATGGAGCCAGGCTCTTTTCAGTGGTGCTCAGTGACAGGACCAGAGGCAAATGGTAAAACTAAAAACACAGGAGGTTCCCTCTGAACATCAGGAAACCCTTTTTCCTTGTAAGGGTGAATGAGCACTAGGACAGGTTGCCCAGGGAGGTTGTGGAGTCTCCGTCCCGCAGCTATGCAAAAGCCATCCGAGCATGGTTCTGGGCAACTGGCTCCAGATTGCCCTGTTTGAGCAGGGGGGATGGAGCAGGTGACCTCCAGAGGTCCCTTCCAACCTCGGCCATTCTGTGATTTGGTGAAATATTCTAGTAGTATCTGTGGTAGTGAAGCTTCAACCACAGTGGAGGCTGATGCAGCTGGGGAAGCATTGATGCCAGCTGGACACACACAATAGACCTGATGGGATTCACCCCAGGTTGCTAGAGGAGCTGGCTGGTATCATTGCACGGCTGCTCTTGATCATCTTCAAAAGGTGTGATAGGTTGACCCTGGCCAGCAGCCAAGCATCCACACAGCTGCTTGCTCACCTCCTCCCTTCCCATACTCCTGCAGTGACACTGGGGAAGGCAAGAGGAAAAGCAAAAGTGAGAAAACTCTCAGGTTGAGATAAAAATAGTTTAATAGGTGAAGGAAAGAGGAAAAAAACCCCAAGTGATACAGAAGGAATCACTCATCACCTCCCACAATAAGAATGATGTCCAGCCAGTCTGTGCAACAACCAGCCTGGAAGACAATACACACCCCCTCCCCCCCGTTGCTCCTTCCTCTACCCTATTTTTTATTGCTGAGCATGCAATATCCCTTTGGCCAGTTTGGGTCAGCTGTCATGGCTGTGTCTCCTTCCAATTTCTTGCCCACCCCGAGCCTACTTGCTGGGTAGGCAGAGTATGAAAAAGAGAAAGCCTGAACACTGTGCAAGCACTGTTCAGCAGTAGACAGAACATTGGTGTGTTATCAATGACGTTTTAGTCACACATCCAAAGCATAGCACCCTGGCTCCTATGAAGAAAATTAACTCCACCCCAGCCAGACTCAGTACACTCCCTTCCCTTGTCAACACGGGAAGCTTGAGATACAAAGCTTGAGAAACAGAGGGGTCAAGGATGCCCTGATGAGAATTCTTAGAACAGATGAATCATCTATCTGTTTATGAGAGTTATACAAAGGAATAAAGCTCACAGAGGGCCTACACCAAAAATATTATTCTAGACTACCATATACACCCCATTGTAGCCTACCCAGAGGAAACTTGTTTTATAGCTCTATCTTTTTTACAGAAGGATGCATGGGAAAGTTAATAGCAATTCCTACTGGAACATTCTTGCCTCTCTAAATTGGAGATATGGATTTGATGGATGGACTATTAGATGGATAAGGAACTGGCTGGATGGCCACATCCAAACAGTCACAGTTAATGGCTCAATGTCTAAAGGTCCATACTGGGACCAATAGTATTTATCTTCATAAATGACATACATAGTAGGATTGAGTGCACCCACAAGTTTGCAGACAACACCAAGCTGAGTGGTACGGTTGATATGCTATAGAGAAGGGATGCCATCCAGAGGGACCTTGACAGGCTTGAGGAGTGGGTCCATGTGAACCTCATGAAGTACAACTCGGATGGGGCAATCCCCAATACTAGTCCAGACTGGGGGATGAATGGATTGAGAGCAGCCCTGTGGAGAACAACTTGGGAATACTGGTGGAAGAAAAATTGGATACGAGCTGGCAATGTGCACTTGCAGCCCAGAAAGCCAATCGTATCATCGGCTGCATAAAAAGAAGCGTGGCCAGCAGGTCGAGGGAGCTGATTCTGCCCTTCTATTCTGCTCTCATGAGACCCCACCTGTAGCACTGCATCCAGTTCTGGGGTCCCCAGTACAAGAAAGATATGGACCGGTTAGAGCGGATCCAGGGTGGATCTTCTCCTGGCATGGCAGGGAGGGAGCACAGGCTGAGCAGGGACCCAGTGCTGAAGATATCTGCGTCTTAGCATCTACCCAGCTTTGCAAGAAGCAGCCACCCAGCCCCAGTCCCATTGAGTGCTGCCCACGGTGCAGCAAGCCCTGAGGAGCCCCGTGTCCCTCACCACAGCACCTGCAGCTGCCAGGAAGGATGTTTCAGCCCCTCACACAGCAGCTGCAATCCAGGGTCTCCCAGTTCATTTTCACCAAGGTCCAGCTCCCTCAGGCTCTGGCTGGTGCTGAGCACTGTGGCCAGGTCCCCACAGATGGCACTGGTGAGTTGACAATGCCACAATCTGCAGAGGACAAAAATGGAGAAGATCCACCAAGTTGTCACAGCCACCAGGGCAGATGCTCTCACCCACCAGCTCCTCACCAAGCCGATGACCATAGGCCAGGGCCACAAACCCTGCCCACACTTACCACACACCCATCCCACAGCCAATGAGGGGCCAGCACCGCAGCCACCGCGTGCTCCCAGCCCAGCCCACAGCCTCCCCTCAACCAATCCCTTCCCAGGAGGCACTGAAGGGCTCCTTGGCCCCACAGCTCTGCCCCAGACATGCAGGACCCACCCAGGGGAGGGCTCTCCATGGCTCCACCCCACTCTCTCCACCCATCAATCCCAGCCAGCCATGGCACCACATAGCCCATCCAGTCCCACCCACTCAGGACAGGGCCAATCGGGGCAGCAGACACTGATAGCTCAGTGCCACGCCAACCGCCCGTAGGCCACGGCTGCAGCCCTTTCCTTGCAGGCAACTGGAAGTCTCGTTCCCCGAAGGTAAGCCAAAAGGAAAGCACCCAAAAACATTCAGAGCATGAACATCACACCCTCCACATCAGCACTTCTGCCCCGTGCAGCTATCCTTGTGGCTCAACACTATTTACAAAGGTGAATACAGCCTTTCAGTCCACAAACCTTCTCGATTAATTCCCACCAGTTCCTGTCCCTGACCTCCTTCCCCACTGACTGGGTATCTCCAAAGGCTAGAGACAACAAGCGGAAATTTCTGTGAACTCTGTTTTCTCCCCAGACACAGTCACATCACTGTGCACACAAGTGCTCCTGCTGCCCCATGGGTGTGTGCACAGTTGGATTTCACTGTCTGCCTAGAGGGTCCCAGTGCCATGAGACATACCCCATACGGCTCGAACATCCACCTGGGGCTCGCTGTGATGAGACGACATCTATGCAAGAACCCTGACATTGGGAATGGCAGCTTGGACGGCCATGTGAGTAAAAGGGAAAGACTGGAATGGCAGCTGAGTGACCCAGGACATGTGTCGACACATGGCTGTGGACACAGTGTGCAAAGGCAGACACTGGGCACCCAGGAGATCAGGACTGACTCTCCAGCTCACTCCCACTGGAAATGTCAAAAGGATTGCCCTGCCCTTCCGCTGGTTGCCCACAAGCCTCTCTACTGCAGTAAAAGAGGGAAGCATGCCCAGAGGCATGCATCCCTCTGGGGTACTACAGAGACCAGGGCTGTACAGACCTTCTGTACAGAAGGTCCCTAGGCAAGACATCTGTCACAGCTATTATTGCTGTCCTGGCACGGCAGGCAACAAGCACAGAATGAGCAGGGACCCCGCCCTGCAGATGCACCTCACTGGTAGCCTGTCATGATCCCTGCATGCAGGCAGGAGCTGCCCCACCTCAGCCACAAGCTACACTGAGCACTACCCTTGGGGCAGCTGGGAAAAGCCCTAAGGAGCCCCGTGTCCCTCACCGCAGCATCTGCAGCTGCCAGGAAGGACGTTTCAGCCCCTCACACAGCAGCTGCAATCCAGGGTATCCCAGCTCATTTCCTTCCAGGTTCAGCTGCCTCAGGCTCTGCTTGGTAGTGAGCAACACAGCCAGGTCCCCACAGGTGCTGGCAGTTGACATCTTGCCAATCTGAAAAAAATCCACCAAGTTGTCACAGCCACCAGGACAGATGCTCTCGCCCACCAGGCCCTCACCAGGCCAATGACCATAAGCCATGGCCACAAACCCCACCAACGCCCACCCCACAACCAATCTTCTCCCAGGAGGTACCCCTCAACCCCACAGCTCTGCCCCAGCCAGTGGGCAGCTGCCATGCCCTGCCCCTGCAGCCTCATTCCTGCCTCCCCCAGCAGTGGGGGCTGATAAGATGCACACCAGGCAGGCAGCCCTGTGACCAGGGTTCCTGGAAGAGCTGAGTGAGAAGCACAGCAAGGGCACAGCCACCAGGTCTGCCTGCACAGTGCTCCTCTCGTGGCTAGAGCCAGGAGCAGCTCCCATTTCCTCCGCCCACCTCCTGATGGGACCTATGCCTCAATATGTCCGTTGGGAGGAAAAAAGCCGCCTTTTAAACAGAATGGACTCAGCTCACTCTAAACTGAAGTGGGAAGTGCTGCCTTCCCATAGAGGCAAGAAAAGTTAAAGGAGACCTTGGAGTGGGAAAGGCTCTGGGAAAAGCCCTGAGGAGCCCCATGTCCCTCACCACAGCGCCTGCAGCTGCCAGGAAGGATGTTTCAGCCCCTCACACAGCAGCTGCAATCCAGGGTCTCCCAGCTCATTTTCACCAAGGTCCAGCTCTCTCAAGCTCTGGCTGGTACCGAGCACTGTGGCCAGGTCCCCATAGATGGTGCTGGTGAGTCGGCACCACCACAACCGGCAGGGGAAACACAGGGAGAAGAGCTGTGGGGTCATCACAGCAGCCAGGCCCTCACCAGGCTGATGACCATAAGCCATGGCCACAAACTCTGCCCACACTCACCACACACCCACCCCATGGCCAATGAGGGGCCAGCACCATAGCCGCTGCCCGCTCCCCTCAGTCAATCCCCTCCTAGGAGGCACCCAATGGCCCCTCAGCCCCATAGTTCTGCTCTGGCCACACAGGACCCAGCCCAGGGGAGGGTTCCCCACAGCCCCACCCCTACCCTCTCCACTCACCAATCCCAGCCAGCTATGGCACCACACAGCCCCTCCAGCCCCACCACTCATTGTGGGGCCAATCGGAGCCATGCTGATGGAACAGGGACAGGGACGTGCCCAATCCCAGCAGGCTGTGGCTGCAGGCGGCCATGGGGCTGCCTAGCACTGGGCCTGGCTCCCTGCAGGCCGCTGGGCATCCACCTGCCCCCAGCCCCACACTCGCTCTGTGGGACACCCCAGCCCTCTCCCGCAAAGACCAGCTCTGCCCTCAGGCCTGGGCAGGGGGCAGCTGCCAGGCCTTGCCTCAGCCACTACAGCCCTGCCTTTGGACTGTGCTCCTGGGGAGGAAGGGAAAATCACAAGAATCTGTGGGATTCACTACAGCCCGACCTTGGGCCTAGGTGTTAGTGTGGATGCCCCTCCATGGATGTACAATTTGTGCTCTGCTATCCCCTTCTCTGGGGTGGGAAACAGCTTCAATACCTCTGATGTGGTTTTATCCTGTTTCTAATGAAGTAAAGAGCAGAGGAAGAGCAAGTCTCCTCCTCGCTTCTTAAGCATCTTGACTCCTGATCTGAAATCAAGGTCTCTTTCTCCACCCCCTCCCCATCCTTAGTTGAAGTTCCCAGATGGACAGTGCCAGGTTCCAGTGGAGCCATGGAAAATCCCCTTTCCTAAAGGCCACATTGCAGGGCCCTTGCATATTAGTCTATGGTATGAGGACTGTGAACACAAGCTGTATCAGGCTGTGAAAGGACTTCACTCCACCTCTCCAACACCTGGTCACAGGCAGTAGGCTTAACAGCATCAAACAAAGGGATTTCCTCACCAGCAGAATTCAGGTAAACAGAGTGAACTGCCTATTTGAGAGAAGCATTGCCATTTTTGTTTGTTTGTCTCCAAGGAACAGAATAGTTTTCTCACTTGGCTGTTTTTCATTTGATCCCGGATTTCCTACAGCTTGACAGAGCAGGGACACAGGTGGTGAACTAGACTCCTCCGCCTGGGGTGTGTGCCTAGAAAAGTCAGAGAAGACATGACCTGCATTAGAGGATGCAAGCTGAATTTGTTACTAATTCACAAACATCAAGATAGCATGTTAGGGAGCATAACACCCCACTCAAAGCGCAACTGTGTGTACTTCCAGTTTACTGCAAAAAAAACCCCAACAACCCAAAACCCAGATGTGTCTCATACTGTGCAATGCTAGGTCCAATTTACATGAAATTCACAGTAATCACAAATGCTGCACTGTACATGGCTCCCTGAGACATTTCTAGTTTTGCTGTCCATATACAGATTGTGTTAGCTGCGTCAAGTCTGTTAAGAAGCATTCCCAAGGAAGATAGGCTGGCGCTATTCACTCTCATCTGCAAACCTTCAAGGAGCAATGCACTGGGCTGCCTCAACAGAGGTCTCCAAAACCACCGCAGCTCTGATCAGATTAAAACACTCCTCCAGAATTCAAGGAACAGAGATTCTTTTGAGAATTCAGGGGCTGAAAAAGAGAAACCGCCCCCAGCAAGAGAGAGCTAACAATGTCCCCAAGCAGGAGACAGGAACAGGAGCACATTCAGAGCCTTCGCTTCTGGTGTTAACCCCTTCTTATAAGCAGTGTTCCTTCTCTGTGCATTAACCAATACTGTTTGGAAAAGGGTGATTGTACTCCCCACTGAGCACCAAACTCCTAAAGACAGGACCCAAGGGACCAAGTCCAGCTGGGCCCATTGGGTAATGCCAGCTGTACTATAAGCAGGAGCCCAGTGCTTCAGTATAAGAGCAAAAAACTACCTCAGGGCTGTAACTGCACAGATCTGGAAAGCAGTCAGAGCCACAACTAGCCCAGGGTCCAGACAGAAATCCTGTGTGGGGGTACCTTTCGAGGAGTGGGCCCATGCAAACCTCACAAAGTTCAACAAGACTAAGTGCAAGGTCCTGCACCTGGGTCAGGGCAATTCGCAGTATCTATCCAGACTGGGGGATGAATGGATTGAGAGCAGCCCTGTGGAGAACAACTTGGGAATACTGGTGGAAGAAAAATTGGATACGAGCTGGCAATGTGCACTTGCAGCCCAGAAAGCCAATCGTATCATCGGCTGCATAAAAAGAAGCGTGGCCAGCAGGTCGAGGGAGCTGATTCTGCCCTTCTATTCTGCTCTTATGAGACCCCACCTGTAGCACTGCATCCAGCTCTGGGGTCCCCAGTACAAGAAAGATATGGACCTGTTAGAGCGGATCCAGAGGAGGGCCATGAAAATGATCAGAGGACTGGAACACCTCTTACGAAGAAAGGCTGAGAGAGCTGGGGTTGTTCAGCCTGGAGAAGCGAAGGCTCTGGGGAGACATTATTGTGGCTTTTCAATACTCAGAGGGGCTTATAAGAAAGATGGAGAAAGACTTTTTACCAGGGTCTGTAGTGACAGGACAAGGGGCAACAGTTTTAAACTGAAAGAGGGTAGATTTAGATTGGACATAAGGAAGAAATTGTTTATGAGGGCAGTGAGACACTGGAACAGACTGCCCAGAGAAGTTGTGGATGCCCCATCATTGGAAGTGTTCAAGGGTAGGCTGGATGGGGCTTTGAGCAACCTGATGTAGTGAAAAATGTCCCTGTCCCCAGCAGGAGGGGTTGGACTAGATGATCTTTAAAAGGTCCCTTCCAACCCAAACTATTCTATGATTCTACCTGTTGGGCAGCCAGGCTCTTGATCAGTGTAATTTGGAGCAGGACAATAAAGTTGCTCTTTCCACTCCACTTGTGCCAGACTTGTGCTGCCAGGCCTTCCTCACATGTTTTCCTTAGTTCTGGTGAGGGAACACCAGGAGCTCTTTTCGTAACATTGATAGGAAAACACCCAGAGGGTACCAGCTACCATCATCCCTTCCCAAACTCCTTACCACTCACACTACTGACAGTGGAAATACAGATACAGAAAAGAGACCCATGCACCATCCCAAGTCACAAGTACAGGGTTGCTCTGAGAGATAGAATGCAGGCTGAACCACCACAACAGGTGTCCAGATGCCACTGGTGGGTCCCACAGCACAGATCAACTCTGGCATGGTCACACTACCCATCAGAGCTTTTAGCAGGAAGACAGCACCCCTAGGGAGAAGTGGAGAGCACATAATCATGGGCTGCAGAAGGCCGTATCTCAGGCTCTTGCATCCAAAGGGTAGGGGGTGAATTGGATACATCTATATGGTGTCTTCTTGAGCCTGGGGATCTCTCAGCACAGTCTGGCTTTGCATGGCTCTCACTTCAGCTTAGCTCTCACAGTGGGAGGAAGGAGTTTATGACAAGCAGAGGCAAGATAGGGGATAGGGACTTTCTTTAAAAACACTGGGCACAGAAACAGAAAGAAAAACTATGGGTTCAGCACCCCTTCCCCTGAGCCATGAGGTTCTGTGCAGTGCTGTCTCTCATACAGTGCAGTGCACAGCATCTCCCTGTTCAGAATGAGAATACATGAGAAGCCCACAAGACAAACAAGACTCACCAATCTGGTTAAGACTGACTTAAAAACCTCAGTGGCAGGAGTCAATGCTGTAGCTCTGACCAGGCAGCCTTTATGTCAAACAGCCTCAGGGTAAAAAGCTAATGAGGTCATCTTTTGCACAGAGCTTGCTTTCTGAACTCTGTTACTTATATGAGTGCTTTAGTTGCACAGAAGTTTACTTCTGAAGAAAAACTCCCCTCTGAGGCACTATCTTCCAGTGGAGCAGTCCCAATGCCAGGCCCCAAATTACAGCAGCTTCTCCAATTTAAGAGACACTTTCACTGAAGAAACCTTGAAAAGCAGCAAAAAACATCCATTGAATACATTTAGGTTCTCACACAAACCATCAATTTGATGTCTAGTAGCTGGAACCTGGATGAAAGGAACAGAGCTGGAGCCTATGTGCTGGAAGGATTGAGAACACCCTTGGAGGACAGCCAGCGGGAAGAAAAGATGTATCTGCAAGTCTGCTTGCTGTTGGGCTTCACTGACTATAGATCTGCACTGCGAACTCAGTGCAAGATAGCCTGAGCTGAGTTTAGAGGGAAAGGCCTTCAAAAGACTTCAAAGGGCATCTTTAGCACAGATCATTTGTTTCAGAAATGCATTAGCTTTAGCTATGCTTTGCAACACAAATCTTCCCAGTTAGAATATGAGGTCTCTGAAGCACCCTATTCCGGTAGAAGACTAACAATGCCACACCTAAAGCTGCAGCAGCTTTTCCAGTTTAACAGACACTTACCACCCTAATTTGAAAGAAATCTGGAAGAGTAGCAACAGTAAATCGTCTTCATCGAATGCAATGTCACACAATCAATCAAACTGATTCTCAAAGCACAGAGTGAACAACAGGACCACACCTTTGTGGTGGAAGGGTTGAGAACATCCTTGGGCACTACCACAAATCTGCTGCAAAAGGCAACATTTCAGCCAGAAGCAGGTGGTGGCAGAGAGACAATGGGTCTCTGAAAGACCATAAATCATAGAATCACAGCATGGTTGAGGTTGGAAGGGACCTCTGGAGGTCATCTGCTCCAACCTCCCTGCTCGGGCTACCTCAAGCAAGCTGCCCTGGACCACGTACAGCAGCTTTTGAATATCACCAAGGATGAAGACCTCACAACCTCCCTGGGCAACCTGTACCAGTGCTTGTTCACCCTCACAGTGAAAAAGGGTTTCCTGGTGTTCAGAGGGAACCTCCTGTGTTTCAGCTTGTGCCCACTGCCTCTTGTCCTGTCACTGAGCACCACTGAAAAGAACCTAGCTTTGTCCTCTTTGCACCCTCCCTTCAGGTATTTATGTACATTGGTAAGATCCCCCTAAGCCTTCTCTTCTCCAGGCTGCACCGTCTCAGCTCTTTCCTTGTATGCAAGATGTTGAAAAACCAAAGTTGAAAAACTTCTCAGCATTTGTCTTCAGTATCCCATCACACTGAGTTGTGTGAGTCTAGGAAGGTGGGAGACTCTCTGTAACTGGCCTTAATATTAACTGTCCTTTAAAAAACAAAAAACCTATTACTTGAAATAGCGCACTGATGAAAGAGCACACATCAAATGACTGTACTGCTCCTTCCTCTAATACAAGGCACACTACCTGCCTTTTTTCAGCTCTGTCTCAGTCCAAGTTCCACCTTTGGACAATTCTGAGCAAAGGTGTAATTTTCAAAGAAAGTTTCTGTTCCCACACCAGAAGCACTCCTACTGGGCTGACAGCTCCACAGTCATAGGCCTCTCTCTTTTTGAAGCGTAGAGGATTGTGCTTTGACAGTCATCCGGTAACACAAGAACGCCTCTCCACAATGAGAAGGTTGCACCCCACAGATGAGAAGGACATAGAGGATAACTGCATTTTTACAGTGATGTTTTACCCAAGTCCTAACAAGCCCTCCACAGCATGAGCCAAACTGGTTTATATTTTAAGGACAGGCAAATGAAAATACCTTTAAAAACCTTTTCTGCAGAGAAGAATGGGTCTCTATAAAAATAGTACAGGGGAGACAGACGCTTCTATTTCCTGCAGAAAAACATCACGCCAGGCTGATATTTGCCTTCACCTAGGAGCAAAGACTTTGAAGAGAAAATGGACATCTGAATTCAGTACTCTCTTCGTCCTTTATGCAACTGCTCACACAGCAGGTCCTGCCTCCATACATGGTCTCCACAATAGGCTTAGTCAATCAGTAAAAAAAAAAGAGTAACGTACATAGGGAATGGGGGCAGGGGAATTTTATTAGTATGACAGCAGGAAGGTTCTCTTCACCACAGCAAGTTTTTATAATGGAAAGACTTCCAACCATTTTTCGTTTTTAAAACAGGGGAGAACACCAAATTATGTAATCAAGAAACTCCAACCCTGTGGTTGCCAGCAATACTTACTGATGTGACCTATCTGGAGGCCCTGGAACAAACTTGTTTTCATGGTCTTCCAGTGCAACTGAGCACCCTTCAAGATGAAAGGAGTCCAGTCCAGTCCAGTCCAGTGTTTGACACAAAATGAAAGAACCATTTGATCACATTGGCTCAGGATGCAGTCTTTCAGAACTATCCCGGTGAAATGTTCCAATGCATTGCTCACAAATGTTTCTTCTTGAATTCAAACAAAGTGAAATACATTCAAGTTGTGAATCACTCCACCAGAACAGGAGTTGTTCCTTGGCCTATTTGAATCCACTTCAATAAATCTTCCTTAACTCTAGGTGAGATTTTACACCCAGTTCTTTCTATCAGGTACTCACTTGTTTCCTCATTTAACAAGCCAAACAGGAATCATACCACTAATACCCAATTTGTATCATACTCACTATACTTTTCTAACACCTTCTTTATATCCTTCCCCAGCATCCCCAATTCTCCTGTTTGCTCATTGTCCTCCAGTGCATAGAAGAATGCTGCAAAAAACTCTTGAAAGCTCAGGTGAAGGAAGCTGTAGACACTCACACATCTCATACGGTTTCTTAGAACACTCTCATTCAGAAAAAGTGAGAGGAGGACTGGGTGATTTAAGCCATACACCTCAATCTCCTTTTCATGAAACAGGATCTCCTGCTTCCAGATTCCATCAGCAGCCATGCAGCAAAGTCTGCTCAGGAACTTCTTCATATCCTGCTTTAGATTGTCACTCTCACACTTGAGTAAGCTGGAAAGGTACAGCACGTACAGCTCTGTGGTTGTTCTAGAAATCTGGACAAGATCTTTCCTTCATTAAGTTCTTGTTCAAGGACAGTGCAGATGGTCCAACACACAATGGGTACAAGGCACATGGCAAAGAAAGTGTAATTTCTTTTGACAAAAGTAACGGCTTTTACTGCTTTCTCTTCATCCCTGAAGAACTTGTGGAAATATTCCTCCTTCTCAGCATCTGAAAAGCCCATTATTTCTGCATAATGCTCCTCCTTTAAACACTGCCCCAGCCTTTGAAGAGCTGTTGGTCTTGTAGTGATGAGCAAGGAGGACTAAGGAGAGTTTCTGAAATAAACTGCTCAGAATGATTTCCACTGGCTTCCTTTCGCCACAGTCAGAACACAGCTTATTTTTTGTCTGATCCAAGGAAAACCTCAGTTCATCAAAGCCATCAACGATGAACAGGAGTTTTTCAGGACTAGCCAGGATTCCTTCAGGTGGTACCTTTCCACAAGGACAACAAGCTGAGATCAGATCCACTAGACTCAGCATATCTGCCTGCTGGAAAAGGTTGACTTCTCCACAGTTTATGTAGAAAGCATAGTCAAATTATGCACAAATGGCTCCTCTTGCCCAGTCTAGCATGATCTTTCTTACTGTCACTGTCTTTCCGAAAGGCTGAGAGAGCTGGGGTTGTTCAGCCTGGAGAAGCGAAGGCTCTGGGGAGACATTATTGTGGCTTTTCAATACTCAGAGGGGCTTATAAGAAAGATGGAGAAAGACTTTTTACCAGGGTCTGTAGTGACAGGACAAGGGGCAACAGTTTTAAACTGAAAGAGGGTAGATTTAGATTGGACATAAGGAAGAAATTGTTTATGAGGGCAGTGAGACACTGGAACAGACTGCCCAGAGAAGTTGTGGATGCCCCATCATTGGAAGTGTTCAAGGGTAGGCTGGATGGGGCTTTGAGCAACCTGATGTAGTGAAAAATGTCCCTGTCCCCAGCAGGAGGGGTTGGACTAGATGATCTTTAAAAGGTCCCTTCCAACCCAAACTATTCTATGATTCTACCTGTTGGGCAGCCAGGCTCTTGATCAGTGTAATTTGGAGCAGGACAATAAAGTTGCTCTTTCCACTCCACTTGTGCCAGACTTGTGCTGCCAGGCCTTCCTCACATGTTTTCCTTAGTTCTGGTGAGGGAACACCAGGAGCTCTTTTCGTAACATTGATAGGAAAACACCCAGAGGGTACCAGCTACCATCATCCCTTCCCAAACTCCTTACCACTCACACTACTGACAGTGGAAATACAGATACAGAAAAGAGACCCATGCACCATCCCAAGTCACAAGTACAGGGTTGCTCTGAGAGATAGAATGCAGGCTGAACCACCACAACAGGTGTCCAGATGCCACTGGTGGGTCCCACAGCACAGATCAACTCTGGCATGGTCACACTACCCATCAGAGCTTTTAGCAGGAAGACAGCACCCCTAGGGAGAAGTGGAGAGCACATAATCATGGGCTGCAGAAGGCCGTATCTCAGGCTCTTGCATCCAAAGGGTAGGGGGTGAATTGGATACATCTATATGGTGTCTTCTTGAGCCTGGGGATCTCTCAGCACAGTCTGGCTTTGCATGGCTCTCACTTCAGCTTAGCTCTCACAGTGGGAGGAAGGAGTTTATGACAAGCAGAGGCAAGATAGGGGATAGGGACTTTCTTTAAAAACACTGGGCACAGAAACAGAAAGAAAAACTATGGGTTCAGCACCCCTTCCCCTGAGCCATGAGGTTCTGTGCAGTGCTGTCTCTCATACAGTGCAGTGCACAGCATCTCCCTGTTCAGAATGAGAATACATGAGAAGCCCACAAGACAAACAAGACTCACCAATCTGGTTAAGACTGACTTAAAAACCTCAGTGGCAGGAGTCAATGCTGTAGCTCTGACCAGGCAGCCTTTATGTCAAACAGCCTCAGGGTAAAAAGCTAATGAGGTCATCTTTTGCACAGAGCTTGCTTTCTGAACTCTGTTACTTATATGAGTGCTTTAGTTGCACAGAAGTTTACTTCTGAAGAAAAACTCCCCTCTGAGGCACTATCATCCAGTGGAGCAGTCCCAATGCCAGGCCCCAAATTACAGCAGCTTCTCCAATTTAAGAGACACTTTCACTGAAGAAACCTTGAAAAGCAGCAAAAAACATCCATTGAATACATTTAGGTTCTCACACAAACCATCAATTTGATGTCTAGTAGCTGGAACCTGGATGAAAGGAACAGAGCTGGAGCCTATGTGCTGGAAGGATTGAGAACACCCTTGGAGGACAGCCAGCGGGAAGAAAAGATGTATCTGCAAGTCTGCTTGCTGTTGGGCTTCACTGACTATAGATCTGCACTGCGAACTCAGTGCAAGATAGCCTGAGCTGAGTTTAGAGGGAAAGGCCTTCAAAAGACTTCAAAGGGCATCTTTAGCACAGATCATTTGTTTCAGAAATGCATTAGCTTTAGCTATGCTTTGCAACACAAATCTTCCCAGTTAGAATATGAGGTCTCTGAAGCACCCTATTCCGGTAGAAGACTAACAATGCCACACCTAAAGCTGCAGCAGCTTTTCCAGTTTAACAGACACTTACCACCCTAATTTGAAAGAAATCTGGAAGAGTAGCAACAGTAAATCGTCTTCATCGAATGCAATGTCACACAATCAATCAAACTGATTCTCAAAGCACAGAGTGAACAACAGGACCACACCTTTGTGGTGGAAGGGTTGAGAACATCCTTGGGCACTACCACAAATCTGCTGCAAAAGGCAACATTTCAGCCAGAAGCAGGTGGTGGCAGAGAGACAATGGGTCTCTGAAAGACCATAAATCATAGAATCACAGCATGGTTGAGGTTGGAAGGGACCTCTGGAGGTCATCTGCTCCAACCTCCCTGCTCGGGCTACCTCAAGCAAGCTGCCCTGGACCACGTACAGCAGCTTTTGAATATCACCAAGGATGAAGACCTCACAACCTCCCTGGGCAACCTGTACCAGTGCTTGTTCACCCTCACAGTGAAAAAGGGTTTCCTGGTGTTCAGAGGGAACCTCCTGTGTTTCAGCTTGTGCCCACTGCCTCTTGTCCTGTCACTGAGCACCACTGAAAAGAACCTAGCTTTGTCCTCTTTGCACCCTCCCTTCAGGTATTTATGTACATTGGTAAGATCCCCCTAAGCCTTCTCTTCTCCAGGCTGCACCGTCTCAGCTCTTTCCTTGTATGCAAGATGTTGAAAAACCAAAGTTGAAAAACTTCTCAGCATTTGTCTTCAGTATCCCATCACACTGAGTTGTGTGAGTCTAGGAAGGTGGGAGACTCTCTGTAACTGGCCTTAATATTAACTGTCCTTTAAAAAACAAAAAACCTATTACTTGAAATAGCGCACTGATGAAAGAGCACACATCAAATGACTGTACTGCTCCTTCCTCTAATACAAGGCACACTACCTGCCTTTTTTCAGCTCTGTCTCAGTCCAAGTTCCACCTTTGGACAATTCTGAGCAAAGGTGTAATTTTCAAAGAAAGTTTCTGTTCCCACACCAGAAGCACTCCTACTGGGCTGACAGCTCCACAGTCATAGGCCTCTCTCTTTTTGAAGCGTAGAGGATTGTGCTTTGACAGTCATCCGGTAACACAAGAACGCCTCTCCACAATGAGAAGGTTGCACCCCACAGATGAGAAGGACATAGAGGATAACTGCATTTTTACAGTGATGTTTTACCCAAGTCCTAACAAGCCCTCCACAGCATGAGCCAAACTGGTTTATATTTTAAGGACAGGCAAATGAAAATACCTTTAAAAACCTTTTCTGCAGAGAAGAATGGGTCTCTATAAAAATAGTACAGGGGAGACAGACGCTTCTATTTCCTGCAGAAAAACATCACGCCAGGCTGATATTTGCCTTCACCTAGGAGCAAAGACTTTGAAGAGAAAATGGACATCTGAATTCAGTACTCTCTTCGTCCTTTATGCAACTGCTCACACAGCAGGTCCTGCCTCCATACATGGTCCCCACAATAGGCTTAGTCAATCAGTAAAAAAAAAAGAGTAACGTACATAGGGAATGGGGGCAGGGGAATTTTATTAGTATGACAGCAGGAAGGTTCTCTTCACCACAGCAAGTTTTTATAATGGAAAGACTTCCAACCATTTTTCGTTTTTAAAACAGGGGAGAACACCAAATTATGTAATCAAGAAACTCCAACCCTGTGGTTGCCAGCAATACTTACTGATGTGACCTATCTGGAGGCCCTGGAACAAACTTGTTTTCATGGTCTTCCAGTGCAACTGAGCACCCTTCAAGATGAAAGGAGTCCAGTCCAGTCCAGTCCAGTGTTTGACACAAAATGAAAGAACCATTTGATCACATTGGCTCAGGATGCAGTCTTTCAGAACTATCCCGGTGAAATGTTCCAATGCATTGCTCACAAATGTTTCTTCTTGAATTCAAACAAAGTGAAATACATTCAAGTTGTGAATCACTCCACCAGAACAGGAGTTGTTCCTTGGCCTATTTGAATCCACTTCAATAAATCTTCCTTAACTCTAGGTGAGATTTTACACCCAGTTCTTTCTATCAGGTACTCACTTGTTTCCTCATTTAACAAGCCAAACAGGAATCATACCACTAATACCCAATTTGTATCATACTCACTATACTTTTCTAACACCTTCTTTATATCCTTCCCCAGCATCCCCAATTCTCCTGTTTGCTCATTGTCCTCCAGTGCATAGAAGAATGCTGCAAAAAACTCTTGAAAGCTCAGGTGAAGGAAGCTGTAGACACTCACACATCTCATACGGTTTCTTAGAACACTCTCATTCAGAAAAAGTGAGAGGAGGACTGGGTGATTTAAGCCATACACCTCAATCTCCTTTTCATGAAACAGGATCTCCTGCTTCCAGATTCCATCAGCAGCCATGCAGCAAAGTCTGCTCAGGAACTTCTTCATATCCTGCTTTAGATTGTCACTCTCACACTTGAGTAAGCTGGAAAGGTACAGCACGTACAGCTCTGTGGTTGTTCTAGAAATCTGGACAAGATCTTTCCTTCATTAAGTTCTTGTTCAAGGACAGTGCAGATGGTCCAACACACAATGGGTACAAGGCACATGGCAAAGAAAGTGTAATTTCTTTTGACAAAAGTAACGGCTTTTACTGCTTTCTCTTCATCCCTGAAGAACTTGTGGAAATATTCCTCCTTCTCAGCATCTGAAAAGCCCATTATTTCTGCATAATGCTCCTCCTTTAAACACTGCCCCAGCCTTTGAAGAGCTGTTGGTCTTGTAGTGATGAGCAAGGAGGACTAAGGAGAGTTTCTGAAATAAACTGCTCAGAATGATTTCCACTGGCTTCCTTTCGCCACAGTCAGAACACAGCTTATTTTTTGTCTGATCCAAGGAAAACCTCAGTTCATCAAAGCCATCAACGATGAACAGGAGTTTTTCAGGACTAGCCAGGATTCCTTCAGGTGGTACCTTTCCACAAGGACAACAAGCTGAGATCAGATCCACTAGACTCAGCATATCTGCCTGCTGGAAAAGGTTGACTTCTCCACAGTTTATGTAGAAAGCATAGTCAAATTATGCACAAATGGCTCCTCTTGCCCAGTCTAGCATGATCTTTCTTACTGTCACTGTCTTTCCAGTCCCTGCGCCACCCACCAGCACAATGATCTGTGGCATTTGACCTCTTTCATCAGGCTGAAAAAGTGTTTCTACAGTAACTGCAGGGTGAGCTTCTTCCCTTCCAACTTCTGCACATCCTTCTCTTAGACCCAGGACTTCCTGTTCTTGTTCACTTCTCCCCATAGGGTTTGTAACCATCACCAGCTTCGTGTATCTACTGCTTAGAGTCACGTTCTCACCCAGACAAGCATTCACCTCTTTAAATGTATGGAACTCTCTTGCTACACGGTCTATTTCTGCCTGTAATCTAGAACAGTAAGAAATGTAAGTACGGTCCCTAACAAGTGCAGATTTCCCATTAGCTCCTTGTCATTAAAACTATTCCAACAACACACTACCACTATACTGCACTTGTTTTACATGACTTCCAAAGACCTTAACAACAGCTCATGCTGAACACCGTTCTGAACAGGCTTCTTATGCTTTATTTATGGAAGATGGGGGGACCAGCTCCTCTTTACACATCTCTATTAGGTACAGTCAGGTTGGGAGGATTGGACCCACTGGGGAAGAATGCCTTCATGGGAAAGACGGCTGAGGATTTAGTTGGAATAGAGTTGCTAAGCATATTCCTCTTTCTGTAAAGCATTGTGGCATCTCTACTAAAGAAGAAGACTTCCAGTTTCATTTCTCAAATGGAAGATGAATAGTTAACAGTGCTCTGGCCAATCTCCACTGCAATAAATAGGTGATAATGAAAGTTGCTTAGCTATCACCCATCAAATCACCTCTCTTCTCTCAAACTCTGTGAGGGAAGGATACCTGAAGTGTCCTTTGCATTCCCTATGTGGACAGATGATTGTGCACTGTTGTCTCCTGGCTGAGACAGCAGCACATAGCGTAATGGTTTCTGCTGAAGTGACACTTACCTTCAGCTGACGTTCCAGGACCCAGAGCTGAAACAGGAATTGAACATATGTATTAGCATTGTCATGCAGCAGCATCCTAGGGACAATGCTCAGGGGCAGCGGATTCCTCCGAGGCCCAGTCCTTGCCTAAGCTTGCCTAAAATCCCACAGGACACTGCAAAATCAGTGATTTGCTACTGACACTGGCACATCAGCACTGTGAATGTTCCCCACCCCCTGAAAATCCAGGCAGATCCCAGAGTTCTTGTTTCAACCTGCCAATATTTCTCTCCAAGAAGCATCAGGCCTGACACCTCTGCTCCACGTTGCCTTTCCTAGAGGTCTCAGCTAAGACCTGTTCTAAGAGCTTTCTTAGTTCCATGAGCAACTCTCCATTCTTGCTGGCTCAGCATGAAGCCCTCCACACTGGCTGATTCAACAGGGCTTTGTAAAAGGTGCCTATGCAGGTGCACCTGTGTGCTGAACACACAGTGGGTACCCAAACTGCTCTTTGACTGAAGGTCTGCGAAAGGGTCTAGCCATCGAGTCTCACACAGCATGCAAGGCTGGCAGACACAATAGGAAGGCCAGTAAAAGGGACACTCTGCAGTCATTTATGGAAAGAGGCAGGAAAAAACACTGAGTTAAAATTCTTCCTCTTCCATTGCTTAAGTCCTCCCTCCATGGCTTGGGCTGGCATTAGCCCCTACACCTTCATTCTCCCTACCCAAACTCTCTAGTTAAAACCAAGAGCACCAAATTCTGGAGTTTCAAAATAAAACAAAAGCCTGGAAACATACTGTGTTGCCTTCCTACCTCACTCAGAACACAAAGGCCAGGGAACTTCCATTTCTCTATTCCACAAGAGTGGGCTACTGAGACAAACAGAGTTCAAGCAGCGCATCTTCTCATAAGCCATTCATCTGAGACACCCCATGAGGAGCTCCCACAGGCATCAGAGCCCTGGGCTTTAGGCCATAAAGGTTATAAAGACCCAAAAGCAGGAAGTCTGTTCCCTGTCTGTCTTGAAACTGTATCAGGATCCACACCTGTGCTGAGCACAATAGTCTGGGATCTCCTACAGCGTCTCCTTCCTCTCTGCTCATGCTCCTGGGGCTGAAGGCATCACCCCTGGGCTCCTGCAGACTCCTGCAGCACAGGGCCCCAGGCAGGTACAACCAGAGCCTCCTCAGACACAACCAAAGGGAAAGCATGTGGGTTCATGCCCTAACACTTACCGTCCACCCCATATCCCAGTACCCTCTGACAGACAGGGGTGAAGGCAGCAGACACCCACTGCACTGCCCTCACATCAGGAGGGAACCCCTCTCCTACTGAGGAACCCCAGCTCCCACACGGGGCCACACTTCCTTCCTGGAGCAGGACAAGAGCCTGGGCTGTGGGCCACAACTCGCCCCATCTGATCAAGAGGTTCTCCTGCTGTTGAGGACAAACGCTGTGGGTCAGGCATGGGAGACCCCAGGGGGAAAGAGAAGAATTAGAACAGCAGTCCCTGAAAGGGGCATGTAGAGGAGCAGCAGCAGGAAGGAGTCCCTGCAGTTCCTCTCCCTAGGAAGGAATTCACTGGATTTCTCTCCTCCCACTTCCCCAGGACTTGAAAATTGTTCTCTCTCACCACTGCTAGGAAGTCACTTGTGCTTTTTCCAGGGACAAATCAAAGAGAAAGAAAGAAAAAGTATTCATACCCTCCCATTTCCTCACCTTGCTGTTTCTTCTGCTTCAGTTTAGCTGCAGTGTCTCTTTGATTGATTCCTCCCAGAACACAGATGGCTACCTCCACAGCAGTGTCTGGTCCATAGTGCTCACACATGCAGTCAGCAAGCCTGACTGCATCATTGGTTTCTTCAAGTAAACCTCTGGACAGATTGTGCATGCCTTCATGATCAATATGTGATAATTTAAGCTTGAATTTCTTGAACATGTCCAACACAAGATCCTCCACTGCTTCCAAAAGTACATCCCAGGGAATCACCTCTCCTGCCATCGCTCTATGCTAAAAATACCCTGGAAAAAAGCAGATGTTTAAAGCTAAATTGTTCTCCCTGGACCACAGTACTTCCCTCAGCCTTTTCCTGCAACTTCTGCCTCAAGCACAGGGCTGACATATGAAGTCAGGCTCTTGCAGTATCCCCTTATGCACCACACAGAAACAGAGGCAGCAACCAGGGCACCTGAGGAATACCTGGGCTCCCTGCCACGCTAGTCACAGCAGCAGGGATGGGGCTGCACCCTCCGTATTTCTGGAGGCACTGGCTCGTGTGGGTGGAGAGTGGCTATCTCTGTGGTACTAACACCTTCAGGAGATCACGCACCCACCCACAGCACCAGAGCCACCTCAGCTCTCACTGCATCCACAGCGTTTGCCTGCTTGCAGTTCTGCATCTCACAGGAACAAGAGTGACATCCAGGGAATGTGAAGCCCCTTCCTGCAGGTACAATGCATCCGTACAGAAGCATTTCATCAGGAACTTGTAATGAAAGAAGCTGAGTGAAACTGCACAAAAAGTGGGCTCTTTTTTCTCCTTTAAAGACCAATTTTACATCTCATCTACCTGTCAAGCCAATCAGAAGCCCCGCATAGTCTTGCCCCAGGAACTCGCTATGTGCTGAGTGAAAGAGACTTTACAACACATTGCCTCATTATAAGGCTCACATCCTTCAGTTTCTACAGGCTGCAAATATTTGGCCCTTCAAATATCTCTGCCCTTCAGCTCAGTCGTCTGTTGCTACCCTTGCAGGCCTGCGTGTCATGTAAGGAGCAAACAGGGGTGAACTGAAGAGCTAGAGGCTCAGCCAGGAGCAGGGAGGGGAATAGCTGCCATTCCCCTTGCAGGGCTCAGTTAACAGCACCTGCTCCAGTGCAGGTGCAGCCCCAGCCCTGGGGGACCATCTCTGCCCCCTCCTCCCCAGCCCACGTGCATTTCTCTTGGGACCACAAGGACCGAGAAGGGACAGAAGCTGCTTGCACATCTGTGCCTCGGCACCGGGGCCGGCTTCCGCCCTACTGCAGCTGCTCTACAGCCC
>NW_008824596.1:30713-36937 GCF_000699105.1 Pygoscelis adeliae
GGGTCATCCCTCCCAGCCCCGCTTCCCCGAGCCCCGGGACCTCCCCAGCCCCACTCTGCTTCCCCAATCCCCGGGAACACACCAGCCCCGCTCCCCGGGTCACCTCCTCAGCTTCGCTCCGCTTCCCCGAGCCCCTCCCCAGCTGTGCTGGCCTCAGAAGGAGCAGAATAGCACACCACTAAACAGCGGCTTTGTTATTTTACCTCAATCCTCCCACACCATCTTGACCCAAGACGACATTTTGGAGATTTTTTTGACTCACTCGAGACACGGAAATACCACAGACAGAAGACCCACATCCATCGGGTCTTTCATCCACCCTCTAAGAGATGCTTTTCATGTTATATACAAAGCAATGGAAATACTAGGATTTTATTAAACATTTTGGCAGTCTCCACCAAAAGAAAGTGATTGAGCAGGTGAAACCCTACGAAAGATGTCTAAATTGCTCTTTATATAAAACTAGTCTGATCTAATTTGAATAATGGTAACATGGAAAACGGAATCAACAAGTGACTATGCATAAATCCAAAGTAAGCAAAGGCAAGCATGATAGTAACTGGAAAATGTTAGTTTGATTCAAGCATGAGCTAAGAAGGACCTGACCTCATCAGACAAGGACTGCAGAAGCAAATTGACTCACTTCGGAAATAGGTGGACACAGCCAGAATGGGTTGGAAGGATTTCTTTTTCCAGTGTGACCAATTTTCTCTGCAACAGTGACAGAAATATCTGGCATGACTGCAAGGAAAAGATACCAGGGCTCACAAAGACCTTTCTATTCCTCAGTGAGTTAGCTGCTTCTCAGCAAACTTCTTACCATGTACTTTTGCTTTAGCCCCTTGCTAAAACAAGCTGCACAGTATGTAATCTAGGGCTAGTAACATTGCCAGTCTGTTTGCAAGTACAAGAATTAACAGACTCAGTCAGGAGACTGTTTACTAATGAAGAAATCAATGGAGGCAAAGACAAGGGAAGGCACATTATAAGCCTGGGTTTCTGGTTGCCAATTTCAGTGGGGTTGCTTTGCTTTGGCTGTTCCTGAATAGAGAGCAAATGGTTCGAGGTGGTTTTATCCCCAAATTTTTTTCTAGGAGTCAAATGGCTGCACCTGCAGTGTGGAGAAACCCAGTGACCAGCCATTCGCTTTCCTTCATGTCAGGCAACCTACACTGACACCATGCCAGCAGCAAAAAGGGTCTGGTCTCAGCAATGCCTTTGCCTTTCTACACCTCAGCTTCATGCCCAGAGCATGGGATGAACATTATCACACTCCACTGGCACGCATCCTCATGACCCTCAAACTTGAGGAGCAACTGTCTTAGCTTTTGATACCAGAGTCCTCCCCCAAAGGGATGCTTGATAGATGTTCCTATCAAGAAGAAGGCATCACTGGAAAGCTAAGAACCACCCCAAATAAATCATCATGTTGGGTGGAGGTGCTGGTTCTTTTCCTGTCAGTGAATGACAGTGACAATGCTTTTAGACCAGGAGCCACAGGTCTTGGCATCTGAGCCTATGGTGGTGCTTTGGCCTTCTGCACTAGGCACCTGGGTTCTCTCTTCTCCTCAAAGGTGACAGAGAACACAGCTAACAAATAAGAAGGACACAAGGTGTAGGGGTGATTTTATGGCCTCATTTGGACATGGTAACATCTTCTCATCCAAAACTTTGGTTAAGTATCACACTTGCACAGAGGTAGGACAAAAGGTAACAGACACAAGTTGGACTGTGGGCAATTCCAATCAGCTATGTGGAAAGCCATTTTTTTACTGTAAGAGTGGTCAGACATTGGATCAGGTTGCCTGGGGCGGTTGTGGGATCTGCACTATTTGCTGACAATATGGAATGTCCAACTGTATCTTCTCATAGGCCACTGCCAACCCTGGAGGTGTTCAAGACCCAGCTGGACATGACCTTAAGCAACCTGATCTGATGAAATGTACTCCAAGCAGGGGGCTGGACTAGAGACCTCCAGAGGTCCTCTCCAACCTGAATTATGCAATTATTTTACGAGTTCTCTCAGCCTCTCCTTTTACATGAGGTTCCTGACAGCTCACCTCTCCAGCCTATTGAGCTCTGTTTGAAGAGCAGCCCTGCCCTCTACTGTATCAGCAGGCCCACCCACCCCCCTCCCCAATTTGATGAGCGTGCACTCCATCCCTCATCCAGACTGTTAATCAAGATATTAAACAGTATTGGTCCCAGTACTGATCCCTGAAAGGAAGTGGCTAGTCAATGTCTGCCGTTGGATTTGGATTTTGGATTTTGGACGCATCTGTTTGCTTTGCTTGGACATTGGTTTGCTGTGCCTCAGCTGGTAACCCTAGAGCTCCTTCATAGACTGTAGAAAGAAACAGGCATCTCATGGCCAAAATGCATCTCATCTCAAAGACAATGTATGGAGTAGGTCAGAAAAATCACATCCCAGCAGCAGCTATTTCTCTTCGTGTAAGTGAAGGCAACCTAACATACCATAAATGAAGGCAAAATATCATTAAAATATACATTCATCTCACAGTCTTCACAAACTTCACTTACACCAACAAAAAGAATTCCCCAGACTGAAGTAAAATAACATCATCACAACACTGACAAAGGTGGACAATTTACACACATGCCACCCCTTGTCCCACAATTACAACAAAAATTCCCCACAATTAAAAAATGAAGGCAACTTGACTTGACAAGCTCAGCTGGACAGTGTGATACTGATGACACACAGGACAGACAAATCTCATCCCAACACTAAGCTCATAGTTACAGGTTAAGTCTCTAAGTTTTGGCACTTAATCAAGGTGTTCAAATTCTCAGTCTGTCATGCTCGGATATTCTTAAAACCAGTGCAGAAGGATCAGCATCTGCAAAGTGCCATTCAGTGTACATAGGCTTGCTTAAGCTTTGGAGATGCCCATCACTTCTCTCATTGCTGTCCCCAGAAACAACCTTAGCTCCAAAAAAGGAGGGTGACTGAGCACTGGAAGGAGGTTGCCCAGAAAGGTGGTGGACTCTCCATCCTTGGAGGTATTCAAAAGCTGTCTGGACATGGTCCTGGGCAGCCAGCTCTAGGTGGCCCTGCTTGAGTAGGGGATTGGACCAGATGACCTCCAGAGGTCCCTTCCAACATCAGCCATTCTGTGGTTCTGTGAAAAACAAACTCCTCCTGAGGATCACTACACTTGAGTGGAGAGAAATCTAGAGCCATCCTTGCTCTTCTTCTCACCCCATTCAGTGAAAGCAAGCATTGCTTACATCCTCTCCAAAGTTTGTGGCAAGATCACTTAACTGGGATTTAAGCTATAATTGTGATATAAGAAGGATGCTATAGTTGCAATTCTGCTTTAGCTGGGTAAAAGGGCTATGTATACCCATGTGCATACCCAGTGCACTTAGTCATAAAGTCCTCGGGGATCCAGAAAGTCCACCAGTGTCCACAGGGATGAGACAATGAACTGGTTTAAGACAACGGACCAATTTGCAAAAAGGTAATGAATTGAACTTTTAAGGTAATTCACAGCAAGAGAACGACTCCTAGCTGGCTTCACAACTGACAAGTTGTGAAGACTTACGCATGTGGGAATTTTGGAAAGGCACAGAGATTCCCCCAGGCATCTCCTGCTGTGCATAGATCAATGGATAGCAGCAGCTGGAAGCTTAGATGCATGTTAAGTCCCTTTGTGGAGAATTTGGATTCCCCCAGGCAATTCCTCATGCAGATGAAAGAATTGACCAAACTGTACATTGATCATTGCAAATGGTTCCTGCAGATGCAGGAATGGCCATGTGGGAAAGACTTTCATTCATAGCTAAGATATTTAGGAATTTTTTGATACGTAGCTGAAGATAACCAATAGAAACAGATTAGCATGCTCTGGAGTTTTCATGTAGGACCAAGGGCCAGCTGGATATAAGAACTCAGCAGAACAACGGTTTGGAGAGTGTCATCTGATATCCTGCAATGGGAACTCCTACTGCCAGCCAGCCAGCCGCTCACCATACTGTTTGAGATATCTGATTTCCCACATTACTTCTCTTCCAACAGACTCATTATTATTGTAACACAATGGGTGTTCCCCTCATATGAGAAAGGACAATGAAATCTGGGTTTATTCCCACTCAGGATGGAAAGCAGTGCCAGAATACTCTACTTTGCCCAGGACAGAAATGGTGGTTCCCGAGAACCTCTGTCAAATACACTTTGACTGTGCAATGAGAAGGGAGACACTCTGTGAGATGATCTGCCACTGCTCAGAGTGGAAACCTTGGGAAACATTTCAAATGCAGATTCAAGCAAAATGGAATAGGGAACGGACCTCACAAAGGGAGCAAATGTCTAATGGGAGATTAAAAAATAATATAAATCACCATTCAGGTTAGAAATCTGCACCCTGGCCACTCTCTGGATCTGGTCACTCCTGTTTACTCCACTGAATTAAACCATGTCTCAAGATTGTGATGACCTTTATTTTCTTGTTGGTTTTTTTCCCCCAAGATCTGTAATGTGAACTTACCAGTATGAGGACTTTGGAGAGGAAAAAAGGGTGAGCAAAAGGAGACACAGACTGAGTTTCAGCTCCCTCCCAAATCCTCAAATAGCTATTAGGGTCATTTGTGTATGTGTATGCAATCACAATAGGTGAAGAATGCAGGAAATGTGGTGAGTTCCTGAGGCATTCTGTGGTCATCACACAAGACCAGGAGCATAGATAACTATGGGCCTGTTGAGTGTCTCACTTGAAGTGTAACATTTTGGTTTTTATCCACCCAGACAAGCCTCAGAGGACTTGCCACAAATCTGAAAGGAAGCAGAAAAGGTTTTGAGAGGCCTCCATCTCACTGGCAAGATGAGGAACTCAAACAACCTTTTAAACATCTTTGTCCAAGATCCCAGGCAACTCTTTGCCCGTAGATGAGAGGTATACCAGACAAGCCTGGAGCAGGCAG
This sequence comes from Pygoscelis adeliae, assembly GCF_000699105.1. NCBI lineage: Eukaryota > Metazoa > Chordata > Aves > Sphenisciformes > Spheniscidae > Pygoscelis > Pygoscelis adeliae. The sequence goes on from NW_008824596.1 coordinate 35,658, forward strand.
GAAGAATACCTCTCTGGAAAACTGGTGCTGCATCTGGTCAAATTCAAGAGACCTCAGGGAAATAGATTTTGGTACATTCCTCCAATTTCATGAGACGTCTGGATAACCTCCCTGTTTCTTTCTCACAACTCATCCGCATCCCTGTTTTTGGGCAGGCTGATTTTGTCAAGTGAGGCAAAGAATGGAAAGCCAAGCATGCCCCTAGAAGATCAAAGCAAACAAGTCCACCCTCCATCAGCTTTAGCTGAAGATCTGGAACTGAACCAACATTTCCAGTAATCATGCAAGAAATACAATCCCTAAAGGGCCTTCTCCTAAAGGAAGACCACCATGCCTGTGATGCTGAGACACCACAGATAACCGCCCCATCAGGACATAGTCACAGCCCTTAGTCAAACACTTCTTCAACGGGATGCCAAGTCATGGGATACAGAGATATGGGGCAAGACACAATGATTCTCACCTCTACTGGGACATGCAATCATTACCAGTGGAAGCCTTGTGTTGTGAGAGCTTTTAAAGGACAATGTAAAATTGAAAATGGTATCGTTCAGAAAAGCACAAGACAAATAACAGGGGAGAAACATATCTGGGGTGGAGAAAGTTGTTAGCCTCTGTCTTGTAAATTCAGAATATAGCCAAGCCCCGCATAATGACCAAATTGCATTTAAGGCAGCTGCAGTGGATGACAGCCTAGCCCCAGGAGTATTTCTAGCATTAGGCTCCAAGGATGTGAAGTCGTCACCATGGAATGAGCTGAAAACCCAGAGAGCAGAAGCAGGAGCTGTCAGGAGAAAAATAACCAATGTTAAACAAAATAGAAAGTGTAGTGGCTGGAATGACTTAGAGATTATAAAAGGAAAAGTGGCAAGTGAAGGCTGGCAAACCGAAAATGAATCACAGTAGATTCATAAAACCACGAAATTGTACAGAGCAGAATTCACACCAACAGCCTCTGCCCTAAAATATTTCTGCACAAGAGAACACCTGTGGGAATGTTGTGGTTTTGGCTTGTTGTTTTTTTTTCCCAGATGTGATCAAAATCACACAGGATAACACAAAATGTTAGATAACGCAAAATGTTGGTGTCAGACGACACCAAGTTGGGCGGCAGTGTTGATCTGCTCGAGGGTAGGAAGGCTCTGCAGAGGGACCTGGACAGGCTGGATCGATGGGCCGAGGCCAACTCTATGAGATTCAACAAGGCCAAGTGCCGGGTCCTGCACTTCAGCCAGAACAACCCCATGCAGCGCTACAGGCTTGGGGAAGAGTGGCTGGAA
>NW_008824596.1:37394-46334 GCF_000699105.1 Pygoscelis adeliae
GGTTAAACATTGGAACAGACTGCCCAGGGAAGTGGTTGAGTCCCCATCCCTGGAAGTATTTAAAAGACGGGTAGATGAGGCGCTTAGGGACATGGTTTAGTGGGCATGGTGGTGTTGGGTTGACGGTTGGACTTGATGATCTTGGAGGTCTCTTCGAACCTTAATGATTCTATGATTCTATGATTCTATGAAAATTAAGTGTGGACATGGGTGGTCATCATCAGTAAAGCATGACTGAACACTGTTTTTTAAGGAGTGTCTATCACTTTGCAAAAGTGGGATGACACTCAGTTGCAAGGATAAAACATTCCCAGCACCAAGCTTCGGTCTAGCTTCTCTCCTAGCAACACTAACAACAGGAGAACAGTGGTCTGCTCACTACATGTGAAACAGGCATGGACATCATCTCCTTTCATGACTTCTAGCCCTCCTTGGGAACCTCTCCATCACAGCTGGGCAGCCCAAGAGCACAAGCTCCTCTGCCCTCTCCTCTCAGAAACAATATATTGGAAAGGACAGCTTCCCTCTCATACCATTCAGCAACAGTCAGCCTGGGGGATCAGTAAGAACTAAGCTCTTCTCCAAACTTCTTCCTCACCAATCACTCCTTCCAATGTGGCTGCCCCAAATTTACATCTAGGAAAAAAAATGCACCGTAGGTGGTGAACACACTTGATGCATAAAACTCATCTATTTACTTTCCAAAAACAACCATTCCTGACTACTCGGCTTTGCCAGGCTTTTCAGCCTATCATCCTGGACACATGAAAGAACAGCAACAATAAGCATGCTGCTTCCTATAGATGGGGGTCTGCAAGAAGCAGAAAGCAAAAAGGACAAAATAAACAAACATTCAAGTTGAGCCTAATTTTATTTGATTGTAAAAACCCAAAGCAGGACTAAGTCAAGCTTTCAGGCATCACATTGAGAGCTCTTTCAGTTTTTAACATGATCCCAAACCCTTTTTTGGCCATTGGTTTAGGCACAAGTTCACTACTGCATGAGCAGTGAAAGGTAGAGCCTCACCAATCAGATGACAAAAACACTGTGAGGGGCTAGATCCGAAATCTTGTCCCCTGCACGCCAGTGACAGCCCTCAACTGCCCCTTCCCATCTGCAGCTGCTATGCTCAAGGCATGGGCATAGGCCTAGCTCAGCCCCGCCCCTGCGGCTCCAAAAAAAAACCGGCCGCTTCCCCCCGCCATTGTGGGGTAGGTTTGGACATGCGTCTGTTGCTGTTGACTATGCTCTGCCCCACACCGCGCCACCCCCTACCCACCCCACATTCAACAGTCCCCCACTCCCTGCTGCTTGCAGCCCTTTTATACTGCATGGCTCCAGTCAGCTCTTGCACCACACTGAGCTCCACGGTGGCATCAGGCAACCCTTGTGTGGACTCTATGTGTGGAAAGGGCCTGCTTCATAACAGCTGCATCCTAGACAGGACGGGAGATCACAATGCAGTGATCAACTGAGATGTCTCTTAGAAGAGCAAACCCTGCAGTCCCCAACACCAGAGAGAAACAGGACTGGGACATGCAGCCTTGACAGGAGAGAAGTCTGCTGCCCAAGGCAAGCTCTGCAGCATCTTGGCACCTGCAAGTGAGGTGATGTCACTCTGCAAGAACAACAAGGGTGTGCTGCAGTTTGAGAGGGTGTAATTTCTTTCATATTGCTGCCTGAGGGGTAGCAATAAGCGACAGACCTCGCCTTATTGCCGTGCTTTGTTTCAGTTACCGGCACACAAGCACCAAATCCACCTGAGATGCCCTGTGGTGTCTGCCAGCACCCACTCCAAAAGGGCAGGGCCTTCTTGTAGGGCCTGTGTCATATCTGCCAGCTGCATATGTTTGTGCTGTACACTCTGGACACCTGACATGGACATAGAGGGCATGCATGCAATGTTGGGGCAGGTTGGGGGTGCCTTATCCTTCATTGCCATCAGGGGAGCTCTAGTGAATATAGTTGATGGACCCTAGACAGCCCTAGCTCTCCCAGTGGTACACACCTCCGTTTTGTCAGCTGAACAGCTCTGCATCCTCCACTGAGCTATTGGACTAAGGCCCTAATGCCCCTGGTATCACTTTGGGTAGCCAAGGATATTCCCCACCTAGCCCCCAGCTAATACTCTGGAAGGATCCGGGTCCCTCAGAACTGCTCAGTCAGAGCTCGCAGCCACTTGCATGAGTCTAGAATACCTTATGGCACCTCCAAAGTCACCAGGTGTTTGCATGTTAGTAACTTCTGCCCACTATCTCCACTGATTATATGGGAGCATAGACAAGGGGGTCTCATGCAGACATCTATGCTGTGCATACCTAAAGCTGGACAAGACACGTCCCTCTTCCTGTGTGTTTGTGGTGTGCATGGGAGGGAGCTGTGACCCCTCCAGCATTGAACACAGGATGATGCCAAGGTAGACCCAGCAGAACCACTACCCTAATCATGCATAAATGATCCCCCTCTCTGTTACTGTCTATGTATCCTCTCTGTTTATGGAACAGGAATAGGAATCCACCTCTCTTGGAGCCCCATCCTGTGCTAGGTCCAATTGTGCTGCAGGGATCTGTCTTGTTTAGAGGAAGAACAAAGGTGGTTAGTTTATTCTACTTCTGAATTTTTCCCAGGTGTCACTCTGCTGCCTCGTAGGAACTGTGAGCCCTGCGGGTATCCTGAGGGTGCACATGGGCAGGGAGAGTAATGTCTGGGCCTCCTCTGCTCCTGAGCTAGGCCAGGTGCCTGGGGCTAAGGGAGCCCGTAGCAACCTGGCAGCACTGCAGAGACAGCTCCTCTGCAAAGAGCAGCAGGCCTCAGGGCACTGCCTGCAAGTGCCAAGATGAGAAGAGGGAGACAGAGCAAGACTACAGGCAGTCTGTGATGTAAGTTTGCAGGAGGCTGCCATTGATTAATGGTGCAATTATTTTGTCCGGTGCTTTGTTAACTATTCAAGGTTGGGAAGGTTCGCAGTAAATACTTGGCATGGCATCTAATCTCAAGGGAGATAAATCAGAAACATTCTGGACAAACAGGGCATCCTGGCTTGTATAAATCAGGCTGTTAGGAGATAACTTGTTTTATCAGCAAAACCAGAGGAATTTGGCTGCAACAGCTGAAGCCTGAAACTAAAGGTGAAGGACTTAATTCCGACTAGGGGAGATCATGACCACCAACTCACAGCCCACCAACTCAAGAAACCCTCCAACCCAAAACAAAAGGAAGACTGAGCATGCAGACTAATTAGCATAAGAATCGAGAGACTCATTTAACCAAAAGGTGATAGAATATAAATAGTGTGAAGTTTTGATAACCGAAGAGCTAGTCTTTTGTGGACTACCACCTAGCTCCCTACTTTGCGCAAACTAGAATATAAGAAATGGAAATACCTCTCCTCAGTGTGTAAATTGGCATTGCACACAGGGTACCGGACCCTGCTTGTGGAACAACATCTGGAGTCGGAGGACAGCTGAGCTTGTTCAAGGAAAACTCTCCACAGCCCATAATATGGCAAGTTTCTGGCTGCTGTGCAATGTGGCTGAAGTTCCCAGCAGGGTCTTCTAAAGCTAGCACATCACACAGCTGACAGCATCTTTAAGGATGGTGCTCTCTCGACTTCTTGAGTGTGCAGAAGCAGGTACCGCAGACCAGGGATTGCCTGCCATACCATCAGGGAGATGGGTAATCACCACTGCTGTCTCTAGTGGACAGCTGCAAGGGCGTGGAGCTGGGGTGTGCAGAAATGCCTTCACAGGGCTGTACTTCAGAGCAGCATCCTTGTGCTCCAGCAGTCCTGCATGCATAGGCAGCAACTGCTGTGTGTGAGGGTCAGCACTGGGACCTCCGGACTGCACTGTGGGGAGAAGGGCTGGGTAGACAGAGCAACTCCTGGCAGGGCAGGTGAATCCTCCCATTCAGATGGTGCTGCACGGGCCAGGGCTGCTTACAGCTCTAGCTAACCCAATGACATGACCAGAGAGGACTTTGCAACAGGATGTTCAAGACTGGCAGTACATTAAAGGCAAGGTGCTTTCCTGAGTCTCTGCTTTCACGTTTCTACTGTTGGCAGAGGGGAAATGGAAATGCATCTGTCAGGTTTGGAAAAGGATTTTTCTTCTGTACCATTACGCTGAGACACCAATAACAAGAGGCCTTGCAATGAGCTTTAGAAAGTCCCATCACCAAGCCTTCAGCCTGCAGACAACACAAGTGTCCCTTTTTCTGGCCTCATCAGAGACAGCTCCAAGCTGAGATGGCTTCACCACCTGAAAACAGTTCAGGCTGCAGAGCAGTGGTCAGGGAATTAGATGGAAACACTCACAGAGAGTGACTGCCCTGCATGTTTGCAGCTGGGAGGGGTCATGCACAGGTGAAGGCTCTGCTGAGCACCTGTCTCCTTCCTTACCTCCCCTGGCAGAAGGATCATGGCATTGCTCATTGTTTCTCTGCCTGTCCATGCTGCTCTTGCTCTTGCTCTTGCTCTGGGGCTCCCTGAAGAGAGGACTTTCACCTGCAACTCAGATACTGACCCTGAGGATCCTTACACAGATGCATCTCAACAGAAGCAAGCTATCCAAGCCTAGGGGGTCCCTGGGCAATGCAGCCCAAGCAGATGGGGAATGAGCCAATGCTCTCCTTGAGGAGACATTGGACTATCTCACTGGTGTGACCTGCCATGTTCTGCAGTGGCCTCCAGCAGGGCACAGCTCTCACACAGAGTCTTTGTGATACCCACGAGCCTGGTGGAGGAGCTGCAGAGTTGCTAAAGCTGTGGAAATGGGGTTTGGTGGTTGTATGGTGGCAGCTGAAATGATCCTGATCTGTCTTTGTCTTTAATGACAGCACCAAGACCTTGTGATTTAACCCAGCAGGCAGCTAAACACCACACAGCCGTTTGCTCACTCCCCCAGCCCCCAGTGGGATGGGGGAGAGAATCAGAAAGGAAAAAGTAAAATTCGTGGGTTGAGATAAAGACAGTTTAATAGGACAGAAAAGGAAGGGAAAATAATAACAACGATAAAAGAACATACAAAATAAGTGATGCACAATGCAGTTGCTCACCACCTGCGAACCGATGCCCAGCCAGTTCCCGAGCAGCGGTCACCCCTCCCCTGGCTAACCCCCCTCCCAGTTTATATACTGAGCATGATGTCACATGGTATGGAATATTCCTTTGGCCAGTTTGGGTCAGCTGTCCTGGCTGTGCCCCCTCCCAGCTTCTCACTGACAGGGCATGGGAAGCTGAAAAGTCCTTGACTAGTGTAAGCACTGCTCAGCAACAACTAAAACATCAGTGTGTTATCAACATTATTCTCATACTAAATCCAAAACACAGCACTGTACCAGCTACTAGGAAGAAAATTAACTCTGTCCCTGCCGAAACCAGGACAATCCCGAGTATGTACTTTGCATACAAGAGTTTGTACAAGACCTCCTGGAAGTTAGAGGTCACTCCCAGCTATCACAGAATCACAGAATGGCTGAGCTTGGAAGGGTTCTCTGGAGGTCACCTGCTCCAACCCCCCTGCACAAGCAGGGCCACCTAGAGTTGGTTGCCCAGCACCATGTCCAGACAGCTTTTGAGTATCTCCACGGATGGAGACTCCACAACCTCCCTGGGCAACCTGTGCCAGTGCTCGGTCACTCTCAACAGTGAAAAAGTGTTTCCTGATGGAAACACTGAGGGAACCCCATATTTTTCAGTTTGTGCCCATTGCCTCTGGTCCTGTCACTGGGCAACACTGATATAATTTCAACTTACGGGATCAAGTTTTTCTATGTGACATTCAAGCCCTTTGCTGTGCACAGGTAAACATCAGGCTAATGCTAAGTGTACACTAAAGAGCTCTAAGCAAAAAGGATGCTGAGGTATTACTTTTATAGCAATATATTTCCATGTAAAAGAGCAGTGGAGCACTGGCAGGGCCATGTTGCATTACTAAGATTTGTTTTTTCCCAGCCCTTACTGAAAAGCTTCTTGAAGACCACAGTTGTGTGCTTGAGTTTTTATATATCCTGAAATGCAATGGGTTTTAGAAGGAGAAACTAGCAATACAAATAGGAGTTGAGGAGAATTCTGTTTAATGTTTCCTATGCTAAGGTATCTTTGTCAAGACAAGATGGACACATACTAACAAAGTTGGAAAGGTACCTTATACACCATGTATTAGCCTAAGTTAGATCCTTTAAGAACTCTGTACCTGGATAGCTTGAACTACATGTAAAATTGTAAATAATGCAAAAAAAAAGAAAAATATGTGTGTGGGGATATAAATCAATGGCAAAAAAAACCAGAGCGATGTCTGCTTTTCCTTAGGGCACCTGACAGAGCAAAGAATTAAGATAAAGATCAAAGATTATGTTTTTTTATAATAAAGCTCTAGGACACTTAGTAAAACCTTTCCATTTACAGAACTATATGGTGTTTTAAGATTCTTTCCACTATTTTCTTTTCTGCATCCAAAGATGCAGAAAGATACAGTACCTGCCTTTCATCTCTTTATTTGCCTCTAGCATCAACAAAGAATACTATGTTCTCTCATTTCAATTCAAAAGATGGCATAAGAAAACAAGAGTTATACTAGTGCATAGAAAAAAAATGACAACAGCATATTTCACTTGCGATGTACTACAAAGCTAATGTCAGTGGCCAGCAGATCGTAGCTGCAAGCACTTGTTAGTGGGGCAGTGTGTAAGCAGCCTGGCCAGAGATGCAGTGGAGCGGAGAGCTGAGCAATCAGCATAGGTCAGGGCAGCAAGCAATTGGCAGTGGCCTGGCCAGCGGCATGGCAGACTAAAGGAGGACGTTTTCGTTGGGGGTCATGCACCAAGATGTTCTAGAGGAAAGCCTTCTGTGAGACATCAAGTATGAGAGCTGTCAGGTCCCTGGGGCAAAATTCTTACTCTGCTGTACTTGCGGCGTTAGGGGAAGCCTTTCTGTGTCGTACCGAGGCAGCACAGGGGAAGCCTTTCTGCATCATTCAGTCAACATGGGGGGGAAGTCTTTCTGTGATGTACCGAGGCAGCGCGGTGGAAGCCTTTCTATGTTGAATAGATACTCATTGTTACCGGTTCTGTTGCTGTGGGTTGGTGACCCAGAGTGCTGAAAGCAGCCAGATGTGATTCCCAAGGAAACAGCCCTTAGGGCCTGAGCTGGGGGAGTGCAGGAGGGCACCACCCCAGCAGCCTGGACCAGCAGGGGCAGCAAGCCTGGCCTCTGCACCATTTCCCCCAGCTCAAGGTCTGACCTTCAAGGCACAGAGAGGTCTGGGCTCAGGCGACCAGTGCAGTGGTTTCAACTCTCTGCAGCGCTGGAGCTCTGGCAGGGAAAAAGAGGAGTCGTGTGCAGCGGGGCTGGTGCCCCTCAGCTCCCTCTTCACTCCTGACTGTTAGCTGTGCCGGGAGGGAAGCAGCCTGTGATGAGATCCTGGGTGAGTGTCAGGGGGAACAGCACAGAGACGCCACGGCCAAGCCTGTCCTGGTGAGAAGTCCATCACTCAGGTGTGAGTGACTCCTGTCCATATGAGCTGCTGGTATCCTTCCAGAATGTGAGGGGAAGGTGGCTGGTGACAAATTAATCTCAAAGGCAGGCTCAAGTCCTTTGGAGGTGCTGAGCCACTCCGGGGTCACTCTCCTGTGTTCCTTCCTGGGACAGAGCGTGGGTCTCTGCTGTTCAGTCATTTTCTGATGTGAACACAGAGACCTACTTCCCAAAGGTCCCCGGGGCTCATCCCAGCTGTCGGGAGAGTGGACCAGTCCCAAAAGGGAAAAACTGGAGGCTGGCTCCTTCTCTCCCATGTCAAAGAGTATAAAAAGTTGTAGGCGTCGGGAGCGGGAGCTGGAGCTGGAGGAGGAACAGGAGCAGGAGCAGGAGAAACAGCAGCAGGAGCGGTGGCAGCGGCAGCGACAGCAGTGGCAGGAGCAGCAGCAGCATGCTGACGAGGTGGCCGAGTGGTGAAGGCGATGGACTGCTAATCCATTGTGCTCTGCGTGCATGGGTTCAAATTCTCTCCTCTCTGACAATGGTCAATTTCTTTTCTGGATTTTGGCTCCTTTTCACCCTTGGTGAGATGTTGTGATCTCACTGAGAGCAATCACAGTTCTTCCTCAAACCAAAGTGCAGTCTTGCCTGTTGCTCCTTGACAGGTTTAGAAGATCCTGGCCTTGCATTGGTGGCACATACTGATGTCCTCCTCATCCTGGGGAGTGCAGCCAATTGTTACTGTAAGTTGGCAGATGAAAAACAGATTTATTCAAGACTACATATTTATTTAGTTTTCGTAAAACTTTCCCAAGAGCAATCAAGTAATTTCTTGCATCATTCTCCCCTTGTATTTGAATCTCTCCTGGCAGTCCAGGTGTTTGGTACCGTCATCCATACATCAATTTGTACGGGCTGAAGTGTTGCCTACCTCGTGGTTGGACTCTAATTCTTAGCAAAGCTAAAGGCAAAGCCTGTGTCCAATTCATCGAGGTTTCCTGACATATCTTACTTCACTGAATCTTGAGGATACAATTCATTCTTTCTACTTTACCACTAGATTGAGGCCTATAAGGGATATGTAAATCCCAACTAATACCTAACAGTCTGCTTATTTCGGTAACTACTTTGGCTATAAAATGTGGACCCCTATCTGATGACATCCCTAAAGGTACTCCAAATCTTGGAATTATTTCTTTTAATAATATTTTTACTACTTCTTTTGCTTTATTGGTGAGACATGGAAAGGCCTCAGGCCATCCTGTATATGTATCCACAAGGACCAGCAAATACTTTAGCCCTCCTTTTCTTGGCAATTAGGTAAAATCTATCTGCCAATACTCCCCAGGTGCCTGTCCCTTAGCAGTTTTTCCAAATTGAATTTTATTCTGTGTTTTTGGGTTGTTTTTACAACATAGCTCTTACAACATAGCTTTTACAACATCTTTGTGTGATTGATTTAATAA
>NW_008824596.1:50552-52378 GCF_000699105.1 Pygoscelis adeliae
CGCCAAAACTGTTACCGTAAGTCGGCAGATGAAAAACTCTCTAAGACTCGATTTGGAGTTTTAGAAAGCAGGCATTCTTTATTGCAGTGCCGGGCGCGCAGGGGATCGATCGCTCCACCTAATGTGCGCGCCGGATTGCTCAACCGTGGGAGTTATGTACAATCAGAATATACATATTCATTAGATTTCTGAGAAATGATTAACATATTAATGTTATTTCATTAACATATGTAAAAGTCTTTACGCATGCGCTCTTATGTCCATTGGTGGTCTTTCAGGGTCCTCTGGTGGTCATCGATAGTCTTCCTCACCGTGACCGCTAGTTGAACTCAGTTCTTGCGCATGCGCAGTTTGTTCTTTGGCTCAGTTTGCACACTTTTACCTTCACAAACTAGCTGTCTTCAGCATCACTTCCTTATCTACAAAGTTTCAAGGTCTTCTGACCTACTGAATGTTTAGCTTATCTATTCAGAGAGTATACCCCTACTGCACAGAGTATACTCCTACTGAACGTTTGGCTTATCTATTCACATGTCAAGCTTGGCTACATTATATCCAGTGACGAGAACCATATGTCTCTTCAATATTCCTCTGTACTCAGTATCACAATCCTCAGGGAGGACTTCAACTGTGAGGCACCCCTGAGGGCAGGTCACTTAAGGGCCTGAAGCTAACCATAAGAGGCACAAGTCTTTGCAGGGCTATGCAGGAGGTCAGAGCAGAGACACACCTCTACCGTGTCTGTCCCACATGGAAAGAAGGAAACACAGATCCCCATGGGTGATCTCTGCTGAGCTGGAGAGAAACCTATTTGTGTATAGGGATGGGGGCACCAAGGCCTCTCCTGAAGATGGCCAGACAGCTCCACAGTGTGTCTCTGATCTTATGCTGTGCACCTTTCATGTGGGAGCAGTCGCTGGACGTTTTTCAATTTCGGAGCTGGTCTCTGGCGGCACTGAGAGAGAGCATGTTGGGAGAGTTACATGGCTAGGCAAGGTCAGAGCCCCAGTGTCTGTGGGGCTGTGGAAGGGCTGCCAAGGGAAGGTGAGGCCCAGCAACAGCTTTCAGTTAGGTGGCTCATCAGCATGTATTAGCTCTAGAATTACCACAATTATCCAAGGAGCGGGAGAGGAGCGACCAAAGGAACCACAAGTGATTTAATGAGCCATTTGCAGTTTCACTGTACTGCCCACATGTACTTAGACATGGCATGGCTTAAGCTTTGAGAGAAGCATATGCTACAGGCAGGATCAACCAGTTAACTGCCACTTGCGGCGCGTGCACAGACGCCCAGCCTGCCAGTGTGCCCTACCAACCCTGACCGCCCTGCTCTTTCACCACTCCGACCCATGGGAGCAGCATCATGGATGCGATGGTGGCGGCATGGCAGTGGCAGCACCAGCGGCAGCGACCATGGTGCCTGGGCAGGGCTAGCGGTGCTGCAGCCCCAGAGAGGTGGCGCCCCACCAACCCAGGTGTCCAGCCCTTCCCACGCCACCGTGGGCAAGGAGCCAGGACCACTGCACAGCTTTTTTCCCTTGCATGCAGCGGCACCACGCTCCCATCTCCCGCGTGATGGGGACAAGCACGTGTGCACATGCACCCACTCCACATGGCATCGGCCAGCTGGGGCTGACCTGCCCCCAAGACTGGCCCAGCTGCAGATCGCAGGCGATCAAGTGGGAGGGGGGACAGGGACTCGCTCACCTGCTGCAGGAGCACCAGACGTGCTAAAGGAGACAGCGACCTGCTGAGGCACATGTGACCCTGTGACCGAGGCCGCTGCTGGGGCAGCTAGCTCCACAGCGGGCAGGGGGGAGGCAGGA
>NW_008824596.1:53577-53943 GCF_000699105.1 Pygoscelis adeliae
TGCAAGGGGGGGAAAAAAGAAAACACGAGGCGCTGTGCCTCCCGCGTGCCATCCCTGGGTATTGGGCGCCACAGAAAGCCACTGAAGGCTCAACACGCTCGGCCACCTGCATTCAGCTGCTAGCCACCAGGACCGGCTGCCGTTTTCTTCATGCTTTGCGGGCTCCAGCTTAGGGCTGGAGGAAAACGATGAGACAATGACACCTCGTCCACACCGTGCAGACCTTTTCACCGAGCCCTCTGGCAACCAGGGAAGCAGGGGCAGGCCAGACACCACAGACTGCCTGTGCATGGCTTGCGCCGCAAAAAGAGGATGAGGTGCCGCCACCTTGCCTGCGCCATCATCAGGCCCTTGGGGGCCGGGGAA
>NW_008824596.1:54047-54734 GCF_000699105.1 Pygoscelis adeliae
AGGAGGATGAACCGCTACCTCACCCGTACCCGCGCAGTCCCTTCACCAAGCCCTCCAGCATCAGGGAAGCCGGGGCAGGCTGGGGACCACCAGCTGTCTGCATTCGGCTTACACCATCGGAAAGGGAGGACGAGGTGCCGCTGCCTTGCCTGTGCAATCATCGGGCCCTTGGGGGCTGGGGAAAGCTGCAGCAGGCTTGAAACTCCCCAGCCGTCTGCATTCGGCTGCTGGCCACCAGCACCGGCTGCCCCTCTCTTCTTGCTTCGAGGGCTTCAGCTTAAGGCCGGAGAAAAAAATGCCCCCCCCCCCTTTTAAGCGAATCTGATATGAGGCCACCCCTGCCCAAGTCTCCCGGAGGGTGGGGCAGGCTGCAGGGGCGGGGGGTGTGTGTGTGTGTAATTTCTATTTTTTTTCTCATTCTCGAGATTTAAGCGTATCTGATACAAGGGCCACCCTGTCCCTGTTCTCCAGGCCAGGGGGAGGCGGGAGGGAGCATTTCTTCCCCCACCCCCGTTTCCGAGATTTAAGGGCTTCTAATACTAGGCAGTAAGTTTAAACGTACTGTCTCATGCAAGAGATATTTTTTCTTTATCGGTTCGAATAGAAAAAAAAATCAATACAATATTAAGAAATAATTTTTAAGAATTTCGTCTTTTTTAAAGGCCCCCCCCCCCGCACTCGCGCGCA
>NW_008824596.1:55670-57870 GCF_000699105.1 Pygoscelis adeliae
CCCCCCCTGGCGCGCTCCGCGGCCCCCCGGCGGCGGCGGCGACGAGAAAAAGAATTAAAAAGGGGGGCGGGGGGGGGAGAAAACAAATAAATAAATAGCTAAACGAACAAAAAAGAAACGGGGGGCGGGCGTGTTTCTTTACGCAGAACTCTCCGGGACGGCGGCGGGTGGGGCGGGCTCAGGAGAAGCACGATCTATCGCTCGCCGTTAATTGTTGATAGAATTAACATACACCGAGCTACGGTTAACGACCGTTAATTACGTTATTAAGCGGTAATTGATGAATGAATAATTAGCGATAGAGCGATACGGATTAATTTTACTAGAATTAACACCGACTGGATTAAGATCACGTTAATAACGAGTTACTGTATTGATAACGCGTTCTGGATCAGGAATGGAGCTGTCCTAGCGAACGTGCGTTATTAATGGTAATTAGTTAACCATTAACTATCAGTCGGTCATAATTAGATAGCAAATAACAGCGCTGATAAATAAAAATACCAAATAATGATAATTCATTAATGGGGTATCGCAAAAAATTTACAAATAAAGTAATCGCAACTTATTAATAGAAAACTAATATCGGTTATTAATAACCAGATAGTAATTATTGACGATTGAGTGATACTCGATTAATACAAGCCACTGATTGATTCATCGATTTTTTTTTTTTATTCCTTTCTTTATCGTACACCGAGAGGTAATCGCTAACTCAAATAGCATCGATCAAGAGGAATGAATACTTATTAAGAAATTATCAATAATTAAGAGTCAATTATTTTTTTTACTTTATTGATTGAACACCCGTAGATTGAGAGGATACGTACAGAGAATGATAACCATCCATACTGATTGTTATGTGTAACTCTCACAAATCACGGTGAGACTGGTTTGAGTGTATGATCAATTTATTAATTAGCAAGAAATGGCAATAAGCAAAACAGCGCTGGGTGGCCCAGGAGCCTCTGCTCCACCGACGGCACACGCGGGTTGGCAAAGCACATCAGGTTATGTACAGAAAAATCATACATACTCATCAGATTTCCTGGAAAGGGTAGTCTTATGGTGATGAGCTCCCACGCATGCGCAGTAAAATTAGGGTTAGGGTCTTTTCACCCTCCGGTGGTCATTCATAGTCTTCCTCGCTCTGTCCTCTGGTTGAACTTTGGGCTTTCCTTTGTCCATATATAGTCATTGAATTAGTTTATCAGTCCTTTGACTCTGGGATATTACAAGGGGGTCAGTTTAACTAGTTTTTTAACACTTACCTTGACACAGTCGTCCTGAGTTCCTATTATCAGTGATTTACACCGGAGGCCTAATGAGCTAGCTCAAGGCCCATAAATTCTGGTCATGTAAGAATTTACATGTCTCTACTAAATCACTAAAACTATGCAAGTGAAGCTAAGAAAAATCACAGCAAGGTTTTAGTCAGGGATTGTCAGGGATTTAACCCTTTCATTTCCCCCATTTCTCTAAAATTTGTAAATTCCTTTACAAATATTCTGAGTTATCATATTTCATTACCTTAGGCAAAGTCCAAACTCTCATAGCCAGTTTCCTTAGCTTATACCACAAAAGGCAATTGTCTCATCAAGTTTGGTGAACAAACAATATATCACTTATCACACTGATGATCTTGCAAGAAAGCATTAATAAATATTAAGTCATAATTAATAATAAAAAATGACAAGTTTATTGGTCTGTCTTGATAACGTATTACCGTTACTCTTAAAGTATTAGTTATTTAGTCCTCCTCAGCTAATTAATAAACCAACAAGCAGTATTTCATGTATTCTACTATAATATATATTACACTATACATTATATATACACACACACACTCCAAAGTGTGAATATATATTAACTACTCAGCCATCGGTGACAACATAAGCAGCTGCGCAGGGCAGGGGCCTGCTCCTACACGATCACCTCCTTGGCATCAGGTGACATCACAAGCCCCTGCACAAGCCAGCTGCCTCCTCCTGCCCTGTCACACAGGCAGGGAAAAACGGCAACGCAAGCACCTCCACGAGCCGGGTGTCCTTTCAGATACTCGGACAGCAGTTACCCCAAAAGCACCCTCGCAAGCCAGGGGCCTGCTTCTGCCCCAGCACCTAATCCGTGTGGTGGTGTGCTCCCCGCCTCTGCGTAAGCAGTGACCACCGGTGGGGGTCGTTGTGGCTGCCTCCAGCTT
>NW_008824597.1:0-8039 GCF_000699105.1 Pygoscelis adeliae
CCCTCTGATCATTCTTGTGGGCCTCCTCCTCCTCTCTTATGTTTATTTGGAATTGTCCTGCATTCCAAATTACGCCCATCTCCTATTGTCCTTTCAGTCTGTACCACTGACAAGAGTTTGCCTCTGTCTTCTTTACTCCCTCCCAGCAGTTATTTATACATGTTGATAAGATTCCCACGATTCTTCTCTTTTCCGTTCTAAACAGTCCTTGCTCTCTTTGTCTCTGCTCACATGACACATGCTCCAATCCCTTCATCATCTCCATGGAGTTTCACTGGACTCGCTCCTGTATGTCCATGTTTCTCTTGTACTGGGATGCTTAGAAATGGACAAGTACTCCACATGTGGTCTCACCATTACTGAGTAGAATAATCACCTCCTTTGACCTGTTGACAACACTCTTCCTAATGCAACACTGGATACTCTTGGCCACCTTTGCTGCAAGGTTACATTGTTGTCTCATCTTTAACTTGGACTCCCAGGTCCCTTTCTCTCAAGCTACTTTTCAGTTGGTCAGCCCACACTGTGTACTGGTGCATGAGGATCTTCTTCCTCAATATAGGACTTTGTTTTTCTCTTTATTGAAATGCATTCCTGTCAACCTATTTCTCCAGTCTGTCAAGGTCCTCCTGAATGGCAGCAGGACTGTCTGCTGTATTATAGAATCATAGAATGGTTTGGGTTGGAAAAGACTGTCAAAGATCATCTAATTCACTCCCTCCTGCTATGGGCTGGGACATCTTTCACTAGATCAGGTTACTCAAAGCCCAGTCCAACCTGACCTTGAACATTTTCAATGATTGGGCATCCACAACTTCTCCAGACAACTTGTTCCATTGTCTTACAACCCTCTTCATAAAACATTTCTTCCTTATGTCCAATATAAAGCTACCCTCTGTCACTTTAAAATAATTGCCCCTTGTCCTGTCACTACAGGCCCTGATAAAAAGTCTTTCTCCATCTTTCTTACAAGCCCCCTTTAAGTACTGAAAGGCCACATAAGGTCTCCCTGGAGCCTTCTCTTCTCCAGGCTGAACAACATAACTTCCTTGAGGAAGTTATGATCTTACCAGGCATGGAGGTAAGGCTGAGTCGTTGGTAGTTCCCAGAGTCCTCCTTATTGCTCTTTTAAAAATAGGTGCGATATTCCCTTTTCTCCAGTCACTTGGAACTTCGCTTGACTGCCATGGCTTTTCAAACATGAGAGAGTGGCTTAGCAACTGCATCTGCCAGTTCCCTCAGGACCCTAAGATGCATCTCATTGGGACCCATGGACTTGTGTATGTTCAGGTTCCTCAGGTAGTCTCAAACCTTATCTTCTCTTATGATGGGAGGGACTTCATTCCCCAAGTCCCTGCCTTGAGGTTCAGGGACTTGAGAGATGTGGGAAGAGTGATTGCAGTGAAAACTGAGGCAAAAAAAAAATAGTTGAGCACCTCAGCCATCTCCATGTCGGTTGTAACTAGTTCACCTGCCTTATTCATTGCGGGGGTACATTTTCTTTAATCCTCCATTTCTGACCAATGTACCTGTAGAAGCCCTTCTTATTATTCTTCTTCACATCCCTTACCAAATTCAGCTCCAACTGTACCTTAGCTTTTCTGATCCCATCCCTACACATCCGGGCAGTGTTCCTATATTCTTCCCAGGACAGAAGTCCCTGGTTCTACTGCCTGTGCATTTCCTTCTTGCACTTTAGTTCAATTGGGAAGTCCTTACTCATCCATGCTGGTCTCCTGCCTTCCTTGTCTGACTTCTTGCACATGGAAATAGAGAGCTCTTGCACTCAATTTTTTTCAGTGTGACAGTCTCCCTATAGTTCTTAGAAAAAGAATGCGCTTATAAAATGGTAATTCTTTTGAAAGATGTTGCCTTTCTAATTCTAATTTGGTGGAGATCTCAAGCTTCTGCGTAGGCTTGCACAGCCACCAGTTGGTTGGGGTGACCATCAGGGCTGCAGCCTAAGTCTGTGGGTGAGCAGAGCAGGCAGCAGCCCAATAACTGGCACCCTTCCGCATGAACTGCCAACACAGCTCCCAACAGATGCCACTCACTGCACACCCTGGTCGCTGGTGCTCCCTAGGTATGAGTTATATACACCTTCCCATGGCTTGAACTGGCCAGGGGGGCAGCCAGCACTGCCCAGCTCTCGCCTGCTCCTCTCCTTTCAGGAAACCTGCTGCCTACAGGCCTGTCCCTCCCACACACACAGCCCAAGGGTGTTGGGGGCCCAGAAATCCCCTCAGACACCCCCCCCAGCTACCTCACAAGCCTCATGTTCCTCTCAGCATGATGCAGCTGCTGCTGTTGCTGCTAGCATCGTCTATCTGCAGTTTGAACTGTATCACCCACTCCTCTAAGGTTTGTATCATCTGTAAACTTGCTGAGGGTTCACTCTGCCCCATTTTCCAGGTCATTAATGGAAAATGTTAAACAGTATGGGATCCAGTATAAGTCACCATTAGTGTACAGCTTGAGTGCCTGGCCTCCAATTGGAATTTGTGCCACTGATCAGAACCCTCTGGGCCTGGCACTTCAGCCAGTTTTCAGTCATCTCCCTTGTCCACTTATCTGGTTCACACTTCATTAATTCTTCTGTGAGGCTATCATGGGAGTGAGCTGTGAAAGTCTTGTTCAAGTCAAGAAAATCAATATCACTTGCTCTCCTCTTGTGCCCAAGGCAGTCATCTCCTCATTGAAGGCTTAGATATACACATCAGAAATTATTTCCCTGTCATAAATCCATGCTGACTACTCCAAATCACTTTTCTATGCTTCATATGATTGGAAATGATCTGCAGTATTATATGCTCCACCACCTTCCCAGCAACTGAGGTGAGGCTACCTCAAGTTCCCCAAGTCCTCCTTCTAGCCTTTCTTGAAGACAGAAGTACTGTTTGCTTTCCTCCAGTGCTCAGGAACCTCTCCGGATTACTATCACTGTTCAAAGACCGTTGAGAGTGGCCTGGCATTGACATTGGTGAGCTCCCTCAGCATTCACAGATGCATCCCACCAGGGCCAATGGACTTGGGTATACCCAGTATTTTTGAATGTTCCCTAACCTGATCCTTCTCTACCAAGGCTAAGTCTTCATTGCTCCACACTTTCCCACTGTGCTTAGGAGCCTGTGTTTCCCTAAAACAAAACTTACCAGTGAAGACTGAAGTGAAGAAGGCATTGAGTTCTTTGGTTTTTCTTATATCCTCTGTTACCAGTCCCCCCTCGCCCTCCCCTCACATTCAGCAGTGGGCCCACACCTTCTTTAGTCTTCCTTTTACAGCGGATATACTTGTCGAAACCTTTCTTATTGCCCCTCATGGCCCTTGCCAGATTCAGCTCAAGGTGGGAGGTCAGGTTGAGAAATTCTCCCTGAAGTTGAAGGCCACTGGTGACATGCATGGGGAGCATGAACCTTGGGGTGGGCAATGACAGAAATGAGGTAGTTTCTAATTGCCACATGAACAGCTCTTTCATGTGTCTTTCAGCATGGTGAGAGTTCAGGGGTTTCAGGACCCCTGGATCTATGAGCCCCCAGAGACTCAAGGCATTCCTTCTTCTGCCCTGATTGCTCCAGACTGTCCCAGACCCACTGTGTCCACTCAGCAGTGGATCACCACATGTCCCATCCCACGGTGAAATGAATGCCAGGTCCACCAGCCCCTTCACATACTGCCTCCCCAGGCCACAATCCACTACACAGGGTTGCAGAGCCCAAATGCTTAGCCAGGGCTAATTCTGGGACACCAGTGCCTTGATCACAGGTGTCCATTGGCACTAAGAAAGGATAGAGCAGCAGCCAAAATTTCACCTGTCCCCAGGGAAAGTAAAACTTATCCTGTGCATGCACTGGTCACCAGAAAGAAGATGAAAAGTGTCAGGGGTGCATGAACTTTGAATGAGGAGAGCCAAGGTGTGAGAAAAGCCTATGCCAGAAGCAAGAAGACAGCAATCCCCATGGAAGGAGGAGATGAACACAGGCCCCAGGCACCATCCTGCTGAGGGGACAATAGGAGATTCCCTGGGTGGGAGCCATAGGCAGCTCAGGCTCTTGCAGCTTTATTGCTGCCTGTCAGGACTCTGAGACTGTTTCTATGGGCACAGGTGGCAAACAGACTGAGGCCTACTCCCCAAGGATGTTTGTTTGTATTGGGGTTTCTTGGCATGGCACAAAGTCCCTCCAGACTCTGGCAGGAGCATGGACAGCACTGAACCTGCAAACTCCCACAGCACTGAGGGTGGGAGCTTCAGAACAGCCAGTGGGCAAAAACACAAACATTTCATTAAACTGGCATGCTTTGGAAATGCACTTGAGCCAATCCTCCTTCCCCTATCCATTCTCCTCCTCCTTCCCTCTTCCCCCTTCCTTTTTCCCCTCCCCTTCCCTTCCCTTCCCTTCCCTTCCCTTCCCTCCCCTTCCCTCCCCTTCCCTTCCCTTCCCTTCCCTTCCCTCCCCTTCCCTCCCCTTCCCTCCCCTTCCCTCCCCTTCCCTCCCCTTCCCTTCCCTTCCCTTCCCTTCCCTTCCCTTCCCTTCCCTCCCCTTCCCTTCCCTTCCCTTCCCTTCCCTTCCCTTCCCTCCCCTTCCCTCCCCTTCCCTCCCCTTCCCTTCCCTTCCCTTCCCTCCCCTTCCCTTCCCTTCCCTTCCCTCCCCTTCCCTCCCCTTCCCTTCCCTTCCCTTCCCTTCCCTCCCCTTCCCTCCCCTTCCCTTCCCTTCCCTTCCCTCCCCTTCCCTCCCCTTCCCTTCCCTTCCCTTCCCTCCCCTTCCCTCCCCTTCCCTCCCCTTCCCTTCCCTTCCCTTCCCTTCCCTCCCCTTCCCTTCCCTTCCCTTCCCTCCCCTTCCCTCCCCTTCCCTCCCCTTCCCTTCCCTTCCCTTCCCTTCCCTTCCCTCCCCTTCCCTTCCCTTCCCTTCCCTTCCCTCCCCTTCCCTTCCCTTCCCTTCCCTCCCCTTCCCTTCCCTTCCCTTCCCTCCCCTTCCCTCCCCTTCCCTCCCCTTCCCTCCCCTTCCCTCCCCTTCCCTCCCCTTCCCTCCCCTTCCCTCCCCTTCCCTCCCCTTCCCTCCCCTTCCCTTCCCTTCCCTTCCCTTCCCTCCCCTTCCCTTCCCTTCCCTTCCCTTCCCTCCCCTTCCCTTCCCTTCCCTTCCCTCCCCTTCCCTTCCCTTCCCTTCCCTCCCCTTCCCTTCCCTTCCCTTCCCTTCCCTTCCCTGGAGTGGATTCCTTTACTGAACAATGAAATGGTACTTTATGAAAGACAGAGGCATTCCCTGAAACCTTCCAGGATGTGGTGCAGCAAGGAGCCAGAATTCCTTTGGCTTGGGGCTTTCTTGTTCAGTTGTTGCAGACTGAAATGGGAGTACCCAAAATGTCCATGGGATGGCAGCATGAGAACATCCATGGAGTTTTCTGTTTATTCTAGCTCATCTGCTCACTCTCCAGATGCTCTTTCACCAGCTGCTCAGCCTGACAAATGGAACCTTCTCCTCCAAAACAGAAAGCAACCTTAATCCATGCCTTCCAAGGCTTGCTAAACCTGCATAGAAAAAGGGGGAAAATGCAGAAAAAATAGCAGGTGTGGGTGGTCTGGAGGGAAAAAGAGTTTGTATGGGGGAACTGGGTTGTACAGGGCATTTTCTCATCACTGGCAAAGGAGCTCTAATTGCTGAGTGGGTAGGAAAAAGAAAACCACCCTGCAAACACATGATTTCTAGCACTGTATGAAAGCCCCCTCAATTCCCTTTTGAGTATGAAGTAACTAAAAGTAAGACACCTTCATTTCTCTTCTAGCTTATGGCCTGTGGGCCAAGAGAAACACAAGGAGCCTCTCTCAACTAGACTTACCACCTCAAGGGGACGAAGCTTCTCAAGTCTCTGATTCCAGGGTTGCATAAAGAAAAAAACAACGTTCTTCACTGTGCTGACAGTCAAAACAGCAATCTGGGCGGTGGGGTCATATGCAGGGTTTGGGCTAGTGCAGAACTTACAGACTCCCACTCTGTCATTGGCAATGCTACAAGCAAGCGGTGTTACAAAGAGGGATCGCGATTCCGCATTCTCTGTTCCCTACTGAAATGCCCACCTGTTGTGGTTTAACCCGGCAGGCAGCTAAACACCACCCAGCCGTTCATTCACTTACCCCCCCCCCAGTGGGATTGGGAGAGAATCAGAGAGAAAAAAAAAAAAAAAGAAGTAAAATTTGTGGGTTGAGATAGAGACAGTTTAATAGGACAGAAAAGGAAGGGAAAATAATAATAATAATGATAATAATGAAATAATATACAAAATAAGTGATGCACAATGCAATTGCTTACCACCTGCCAACCGATGCCCAGCCAGTTCCCAAGCAGCGGTCACTCCCCCAACTAACTCCCCCCAGTTTATATACTGAGCATGACATCACATGGTATGGAATAGCCCTTTGGCCAGTTTGGGTCAGTGTCCTGGCTGTGCCCCCTCCCAGCTCCTTGTGCACCTCCAGCCTTCTCAGTTGGTAGAGCATGGGAAGCTGAAAAGTCCTTGACTAGCGCAAGCACTACTTAGCAACAACTAAAACATTGGTGTGTTATCAACGTTATTCTCATGCTAAATCCAAAACACAGCACTGTACCAGCTACTAGGAAGAAAATTAATTGTACCAGCTGAAACCAGGACACCATCCTAACCCCATCTTGCAGTCGCACTGCCTACGTCCAGACCTGAAAACCTGAAAACCAGTGCTTTCCTCCTTTCCATTCCATATTCGTCCCCTGGAGTATCTTAACATTCACGTCTGAACAACTGTTATCAATCCACAATTGATAACAGCTCAACACTCATAAAGCCTAAAAGTCCCATGGCTCCATATTAAACCACAGAACACCTTCTTTTGAATGGTGTCATGCAACACTATGGGGACAGGCAGCCTTTTTAGGGATCCTCAGTAGAACGTTGTTAGAATCAAACGTGTGTCATCTTGACTCTCCTGGGTGCTCAGGACCCCTTCAAAGGAGAAGGGGGTACATGACCCATGGCTAAAGGCTGCCTGCCCAACAAGATGGCGTACCAGGGGTTAGGAGTAGGAGGCACTGGTCACAATGGCATCTGGGAACTGAAATTATTTTTGTGCTCTAGTACAAGAAACTTGTATAATTTTTCGTGTCTCCCACTATGCTCTTTTCCAGTGAAGACAGGGTGAGAAAATGAAGACTGGAGACTGAGACAGCTTGTCCTGCATCTTCATTGCCAGCTTTACCAGAGCCCTGGTTTCAAGCCAAGCCCCTGCCTGGGGATGCTGGTGGCTTTGCCCTGCACAGGAGGTTGGTGCCAGGCCTGTACTTGGATCCCGGGCACAGCATCTGGCCTAGTCACTACATGGTGGGAAGGAAGGGCTCGGTGATGCTGAGCCCCTCCAGAGCCCTGCAATGCCCAGGTCTCCCAGGGGGCTGCAAGAGGGCTTGATAGTGCTATGTCTTCCTGCAAGTGTCACTGGGGATGAGAGCGGGGTGGTTTTTGCCCATCTACCCTGTGCCTTCCCCTTGTGGGTATCCAAGTGAAGCCCTGGAAGTTCTCCCAGGCTTTGGCTCCCAGCAGACACCTTTGTCTGACCCACATCTCAACCCAGCTGGGCTCCCAATAGCCTGCAAGGCCAGAGGCACATGGCCAAGCCACTCTCTTGCTTGACAAGGCATGCCATCACCAGAAAGAGCTCAGGAAGGTCTTTCCAACTTCTGGGGAGAACAGCAGCCCTGCTGGTCTCATCCGCAAAGCCAGTACCTGCAAAAAGGCCAAGGAGGAAGCAGGCAAATGTCTGGACATGGAGGACTCAGTGCAGTGGGGCTTGCAGCATCTTTCAGATTTATTGCTGCTGGTATCCCATGTGTGCACAGCCATCCAGGGGAGCAGCCCTGCTGGAAACCTCTGGCAGGGGCTGGAGCTGTTACAAGGAGATGTGGAAGCATGGGGAAGATCTGGTCTTCAGGGCCAGCTCCGGCATGCTCTGATACCATGTTTTCAATGTCCCCTCTTCCTGATAAACTTGTACCCCATTGAAACTTGCGTGTGATACCCAG
>NW_008824598.1:0-307 GCF_000699105.1 Pygoscelis adeliae
CCCCCTGCCCCCTGGAGAGACCCTCCTCCCCCAAGAGGTGCACAGCACATGGGGGATGGAGGGGACTGTGTCCTCATCCTGGCTCACCTGCTCGCCCCGGTCGCCCTTCTCACCCCGGTCACCCTGGGAAAACAACGCGGTGGGCATCACAGGGCTGTCCCCAAGCCCCTGGACGAGGTCCCCCAGCCCTCACCCTGCGCCTCCGCACACACTCACCTTCTCGCCAGGCCGCCCGGCCTCCCCCAGCTCCCCAGCCCGGCCCGGCACCCCGGGGATGCCCGGCTTGCCAGGCTCCCCCGGCTGCCCA
>NW_008824598.1:738-2506 GCF_000699105.1 Pygoscelis adeliae
CCCCGCAGCCGCTCGGACACTGGCAGAAATGAGTCTGAGCTCCCATCATAGGCACCCGTGAGCTCCTTCAGGGATGAAATCTGGGAGGGAGGGAGGGAGGGAGGGAGGGAAGAGCTATCGGTCAGGGGGTCAGTGCAACCCAGCTGTGGCAGCACCCCATGGCCCCGCCAACCCATCCCGGGTTGCTCAGGTTTCCCACTGCCTCCCATGTCCCCACTCCTGACAGCCCCCAGCCCGACAGCCAGGCACTATGTACCTTGATGCCAAGCGCTTCCAGGCTACGTTCAATATTCTGCAATAAAAAGACATTAAAAACAAAGCGAGTGTTGGCTTGCTCCCACCGTGGGAGCTGTGGAAAGTCCTCTGTCCCCCAGGGCTGATGTCCCAGCCCAGCAGCTTGTGGGGGGGACTCACCACTGCGGTCCCAGGGTCTCCGCGTGCTCCAGGGTTGCCAGGCCGCCCCTAGGTTTGCAGGGAGAGAGGGAATGCAAAGATGTACAGAGGTGCGGTGGGTGAGGCGAGCAGTGCTGATGCTGCCCTCAGTAGGTTTCAGAGTTAACACTGCTAGTGCTGCCTGTGCAGGGGCTGTGGTTGCCACCACGCTGGGGTGCTCGCAGCTTATCAGGCTTGGTGCTTGGTACTCACCGGCTCCCCTCGCAGTCCAGGCTCCCCCGGGTCCCCCTGAAACACAGCAAAGGCATCAGGTGGGGCAGAGCCAGGCTGCCCAGCCCCAGCTCCTGTGCCAGGGTCCAGCCCTGCCAGCCTGGGGGCAGGGAGTCCCACCAAGGACTCATCCCCTCTGGCACGGGGTCCTCCAGACCTTTGCCTTGCGGGGCTTGCGGGCAGGAGCACACCTACCTTCAGTCCAGCCACCCCACGGAGGCCTGGCGAGCCCTGGCAGATGCAGAGGGGACACAATGGCACCCGGCACCCATGGACATGGGGCAGTGCCCCAAGGGAGCCATGGGCAGGAGTCTTGCCTGCCCCACGGCAGCCCAGACTCCAGGGTCCGGTGCTGGGTGGGCTTGAGGACTACGCACCTGGCCTGGGGGGCCGACCTGCCCCGGGATGCCAGGGAGCCCAGGGGGGCCGAGGGGGCCTGGCACACCTCTGTCCCCCTGCTCGCCCTTGGCACCACTGTGGCCCTGCCAAGAGAGCAGTGTCACCCCCAGGACCTGGGTGCCCAGGTCTGTAGCCGGTGGGGGCATGTACCCACCACCCCCCATCACCACGCTCCTCTGTGGAGAGGTACTCACATCTCTGCCAGGGGGTCCCGCGTCACCTTTGTCTCCCTAACCAGGAGGGAAAGGAGTTAGAGGGATGCTGCCCCAAAATGATGCTCCTGGACCCAGGCAGGGAGAAGCCACGCTGGTGTGTGGTGACTGTGCAGAGACTGCACAGGGACACCCGGGGCTCAGCTCCTTACCTTCCTCCCGTCCTCTCCCGGTGTCCCGTCTTCTCCCTGGGGACACAGGCTGCCAGTCAGCACCTGGCTCGACTGCCCAGCTACCCCTGGCACAGGCACCAGAGGATGGGGACAGGCACCGGGGGCACAGCTCAGAGCGCAGGGGCCCTTTGCCGCATGTCCCCCTTGCCTTTATGTTGGACTGGGATCACTGTCCCTCAGGACCCTTGAGTGAGCCCCAAAGCCAAGCCCTGCTCCCCCTACTCACATTCTTGCCACTGAGGCCAGGTTTGCCGTCATCACCGGGTTTGCCCTGGGAGGAAGCCGAGGCAGGGCGACACCCACCCGCTGGCTTGCCCCACC
>NW_008824598.1:2714-4713 GCF_000699105.1 Pygoscelis adeliae
CCCGGGGCCAGGCAGACCCTGCTCCCCACGCAGCCCAGGCAGCCCCTGTGGGGAAAGGAGATGGGGACCACAGGGTGGCAGGGCATCTGCCTCCCCCAGCCAGCTCTGGGAGGAGGGAGCGTGGCCTGGAGGGTGGCACCCTGCCGGGGATGGGGGACGGTCCCGCTGTGCTGTTCTGGACCAAGGAGCACAGGACAGGACATCGGTCCCTTGCAAGCGCGATGGCCGCAGTGGGAGCACAACCCAAACCCGCCCTCCCCGGAGGTACTTACATCCCGGCCAGGGTCCCCCTGCTTCCCTGGATCCACCTGCAGACAAGAAGCAGATGAGGGCAGGGACACACCTGCCCTGCCACGGGGCCCCCATGAGCATCCCCAGCCTGGAGCAGAGGATGTCCGGGGGGGCAGCTTCTCCTGCCCCATCGCCCCTCCATCCTGCAGCCCCCACCTGCAGTGTCCAGGGGCGGCCATGCCCCCTGCCCCAGACCAGGCTCACCCGCAGCCCAGTGGGGCCTGGGGGCCCGGGTTTGCCTTCCAGCCCATTGCGGCCATCCAGTCCCGGCGGGCCGCGGTCCCCCTGTAAGAGAGCAGGGCAGGTGGGCTGAAGCCATGGGGCAGGAGTGGGGTGCTGTGGGGCAACAGGCAGTCCCCAGCCCCAGCTCCCTCACCTTCTCTCCTGGCAGGCCTCGGTCCCCAGGGTCACCCTGCGGGGTGGGAAGAGGAGTGAGCATTGTTGCCCTTGACTGGGAGCCGAGCAGGGTGGCAGACGCCCTGCTCAGCCCCCCGTGGGGAAAGGGGCACTCACCCGTGCACCAGGGGGGCCGCGGGGGCCCTCCACGCCCTGCAAGAGAGAGACACGCTCAGCAGTGGGGCATGGGGGGGAAGGAGGGGGTCCTGGGTGCTTGCCCACCACCCCCTGCACACCAGGACCCCCGGCTCTCCCGCAGAACATTGCCCATCTTGCTGTCCTGCTGCCTCCTGCACCAGAGACCTGGCACCTACCCTCTCTCCAGGCAGGCCGGGGGAGCCAGTGTCGCCCCGGGTACCCTTTGCGCCATCCTCACCCGGGTCCCCGGGGTCCCCCTGCCAGGGAAGGGCACCACAGTTAGAGGGTACTGCCCCGCTGCCAGCGCAAACACCTGTGCCAAGCCCGTGCCAGAGCCTGTGCTGAGCACCTCTGCTTATGCCGTGTGGTTTAAGGGTGGGATAATAGCAAAGGTCTGAAAATATGGGCACTGGCTGAAAAAAGAGCCAGCCAAGCTGGGGGGAAGGCACCGGCCAAGGCACCCTCCAGCACCCTGCAGAGCCCAGCCCGTGGCCAAAACAGCCCTGAGCCTGAGCTGGCTTGTAAAAGCAGAGCACCCAGCACGTGGGGTACTCATGTGGGATCCCTGTGGGACTGGGGAGCCATGAGAACACTGCTCCCTTCAAGGATCTCAGCTCTACAGGGACCTTTTGCCCCATCACCCTCCTCGCAGCACCATGCAGGAGCGCCAGCCCACGTGCCTCCAGATTGCATGTGCCCCCTGATGCCATGTGCCCCCCACATCCCACGTGCCCCCCACATGGCATGTGTCTCTCAGCCACAGTGCACATCAGCTCCACATGGCGGGGGCTGTTTTGGGCAGGGAGGGCTTGGTGCACCAGGACCCCAGCACACAGCCAGAGCCCGGTAGGGGACAGCACAGGGCACCCCGCCACCAGCATCCCAGGGACCCACTTATTACCTTCTCCCCCTTCTCCCCCACTCCTCCGAGCCCCACGTCAACCTGTGGGGCAGAGAGGGGCCGTCAGAGCACATGGGGCTGGGCACTGGCCCGTGGGCACGGAGAGGGGTGGGGGCAGAGCTTACGGTTCGTCCTGGGGGTCCAGGAAGCCCCTGAAAGAATGGTGAGGGAAGCAGGTTAAGGGGAGCTGGCACGGCCCTAGGGAGGGCAGGGCTGGCTCCACGATGGGGGCCAGGCAGGGGGCCCCGTGCCCCCCCCGCCACCCGTGTCACT
>NW_008824598.1:5863-6668 GCF_000699105.1 Pygoscelis adeliae
GGACGGGGGCCATGAGCCCGGCCGGGGGGAGGGCCCAGGCCATGAGCCGGTGTCCCGGGGCAGAGCCTGGCCAGCCCCAGCCCTGGGCACACCCAGACTCACCCGATCGCCCTGCTCGCCTTTGGGGCCGGCCGGCCCCGGGATGCTCACGCCAGGGGCACCCTAGACATGAAGGGATGCAGCTTAGAGCAACTGCACGGGCACCATGAGCCCAGGGGAGGCTGTGCCGTGCCCCCTGTGACCCCCATCCCCAAGCAGTACTCACACGGGCGCCTTTATCTCCTGCGTCGCCCTTGGGGCCAGGAGGTCCTTCAGGTCCTGGGAAGCCTCTGTCACCCTGGAGCAGACGGACTGGCACCATCCAGCCCCTCCAAACCATCCCCCTTCCCCCCACTATAGCTGGGGACAGCCAGGTCTGGGGACCAGCATAGGCATCCCCTCAGGTTGATGCCCAGCTGTGCTGTCCCCCCTCCCCAGCCCATGGCCGTGCCCCACAGGGTGCCAGCGTGGGGCTGGGAGGGCACGACTGGGGTAGGGTTACCTTCTCTCCTCCAACACCGGCCACGCTGGGAGCCTGGGGGAGAAGCAGAGGGGACCGTGCTGGGCACTGCCCATGGCTCCCTGTCCTGGGGCTGGGGCAGGCAGAGATTGACCTGCCGGGCAGCATCACTTACCGGCTTGCCGGGTGGTCCCGGATCACCCTGCGGAGAGATGGGTGTCATTTCCGGCCCCTGCCCCAGCAGCCCCCTGCCACCCCACTGGAACCCCGCTTTGCCCTCACCTTCTCCGCCCCGGGGACGGCTGG
>NW_008824598.1:6948-10375 GCF_000699105.1 Pygoscelis adeliae
AGCGGGCCGGGCACCGCCCCGGCGTGGCTGCAGCTGCCCCAGCCCACCTACCTTCTCACCCTCAGGTCCTGGCACGCCACGGTCCCCCTGCAGAGCGAAGCAGAGGAGGGTTTCAGGGAGCCTTCCTCCCTCCATGCCACACTGCCCCTGCCCCACATGCTGCCCCAGAGCCCTTCAGGGCCCGGCCCCAAATCCCATCCGAGACCACTGGGCTCTGACAGCAACCACCAGGCACAGCCACCACAGGGACACAGGGACACCAGGACCGCCGACGCTGCCGAATGGCATAGTCCTGCTCTGGTGCCATCTCCCCTTCTCGCCCATCTCTCCCAGCTCGCCCGGCGCCCCGCGGTCTCCCTGGCACAGGAGGAAGATGGTGTCAGCAGGACCCGCGGGGGACAGCACAGGTCCTGGCACAGCTCCTAGACCCCTTTTCTCCCCGCTGAAGGCAAGGTGAGAGCATCCCTTTGGTCCCCACACCACTCACCTTCCTGCCCTGCTCCCCCGGTGGTCCCCGAGGGCCCTGCAAAGGAGGATGGAGAAGATGTCACCTCCGGCGTGGCAGGGCAAACACCCATGCTGGCTGGAGCTCCGGGGTGCCTCGGGGCTTGGCTCGCCAGTGAGGCTGGCTCCTGCCCAGCTTACCTTCTCTCAGGAAACTCACCCGATCTCCTGGGTCCCCAGGGTGGCCGGGCGGCCCTGGGAAACCTTCTTTGCCATCACCCTGGGGATTAGGAAAGGCAACAGCCATGCCCATGAGATGGGAATGCCCATGAGATGGGAATGGGCATCCCCCCTGGAGAGCGGTGCAGGGTCTGGCCCCAGAGCAGAGCATCCCCACCGCCCTCTTACCTTCTCTCCCTTCAGGCCGGGGGGCCCGGAAGGTCCCCGGGGCCCAGGGTCCCCAGGCAGGCCCTGCAAGAGAGCACAGCTCAGCCCTGGGGACAAATGGCTGCCACAGCCCCACTCCCCTCTGCTGTCCCTGCTGGCGCGGGGGCCAGACTCACCGCAGGGCCGGGCTCCCCTCGAGGTGCTGCCCCATCCACAAGTCCGGGGGGACCCTGCAGAGACAGGGGTCAGCTCCTGCGTGACAGCCCCGGAGGGCTCAGTCCTTCCCAGCACCCTGGGGGGGCTGCGGTGCCCTCGGGCACCCAAGGGACCTCTGTCCAGGAGGGCAGAGGAGCCAGGGAAATGCGAAGCCACTCACCCTCTCCCCTCGGTCACCCTTCTCCCCCTGCAAGGGCAAAAAAAAGCAGGTAAGGGCAGGTCTGGGCTCTTCGCCTGCCCGCTCGAATGGAAAGGTGGAACATGCTGGACAGAGCCCATCGTCAGTGGTGTCAGGGCACATGCATGCCATGTGCCTCTGCACACTGCCCAGCGCCAGCAACAGCTCATGCATGTGTATGTGTGTGTGGGCACAGCCCATGAGTGGGACCAGGAGCATTGCACAGGGGAGCAGCTTCAAGCTGCTGGCTGTCCCTCCATCTGTCTGTCCACATGTCCTCCCAGCTGTCCCCGCGCAGCACCAGGGGGGCATGTACCTTCACAAACTCTCCTGGAGGTCCCGGTGGCCCCACGGGTCCAAGCGGACCAGGGGGGCCTGGATCACCAAATGGTCCCCGTGGGCCGGGGCTCCCGGGGGGGCCAGGGCTGCCCTGGAGGACAGAGATGCTCCATTAACTGGGGCTGCAGCACAGGCTGGGGGTGCTGGCAGAGACCCCCCAGCATCGCCACCCCTATACCTACCGGTGTGCCCGGCTCCCCTTTCCGGCCTGGCAGCCCCTGTCCTCCGTCAACGATCACCCTGGGCTCTCCCTGAAAGAGGGGGGAGAGGAAAAAAAAATTCAGTGTCCCCATGTACCCCGGTGCAGGATGGGGGCCACAGTGCCACTTTGAGGCCAGGGGCCCAGCAGGGAGATGAGGAGACCCTGTGGTCACCCAGACACTGAGTGCCAGGAGGTGCCAGGGGTGGGGATGTGCCCGCCAGGGTCCCCGCTGCTCCCTAGGGACCACTGTGGGACAGCCCCGTGCCCATCACCTACCGGCTCGCCTTTCTCCCCCTTTGGGCCAGAAAGACCCATCGGCCCCCGCGGTCCCTGGGAACGAAAGGTAAGAGTGAGGGGGGTTGTAGGGTGGGGAGCAGGGCTGGGGAGGGATGGGGCCATACTCACAGGATCCCCTCGAGGGCCGGGGATGCCCTGGGTGCCCTGGAAAACAACAGCTCAGGAGGTGAATGTGTGTCTCTGCCAGCCAGGGGAGTGGGGATGGGATGGGATGGGATGGGATGGGATGGGATGGGATGGGATGGGATGGGACGGGACAGGATGGGACGGGACAGGGGCTCCAGCCAAGGCAGGGATGGAGAGTCCCTGCCCAGTACACTTAGCCTGGGACACACACACCGGGGACAGCAGTGACCCTGCCAACTACAAAGACCCCATGGCACAGGGAAAGGATGGGCAGAGGCTGGCTCAGGGAGCAAGCAAGGCAGGCAGGGTAATGGGAAGAGGCCACCATGCAGCAGCAAACCTGGGGGGACACCCCCACTCACCGGCTGGCCGGGGGATCCGGGGTTCCCGGGGCGGCCGGGGCTTCCTGGTGTCCCATCAGCTCCGGGGAATCCCTGCAGGAGAGAGGAGCATCATGCCAGCACCTGGCACATCCCGGCACTGCCAGAACCCCCCAGTGCCCCAGGTAGTCCTGGTCCTGGCACTGGGAGCCCAGGACAGCCCCATGGTGGAGCCAGGTCTCCGAGTGCCTTTCCCCTGCGTGCCGAGTTGGGGTGTGAGGGAGCAGCATGGGGCTGGACCAGGGCTCCCCAAGGAGATCCCCTCTCCAGCCTGGGCGAGGAGGAGGGAGGGAGGAGGGGCAGAGAGATACCCCCACAGGGCTGGGTCCCTGTGCCTGGGGAACTGGGGGTGCCTGGGTGAGGAGATTGGAGGTACTCACCCTGTCCCCCTTCTTGCCTGGCCGCTCGACACTCTCTCCCGGCAGACCCCGTGGCCCCGCGGGTCCTGGAGGGCCAGGCAGCCCATGGCGGCCCTGGAGGGACAGTGAAGAGGATGGGCTGGGTGTCGGGCAGTGACCAAGGGACGTTCCCTTCTCTGTCCCTGCAGTCAGGCCTGGACAGGTCCCTGCCCTGGCACCCACCCGCCAGCAGGACAAGGGGACCTGGGGACCATGTCGCTGCCCCCCACCAGGAAGCTACCCCCATCTCCCCCTCAGCAGGACATTACCGGCTCACCAGGGGGGCCCGGCTGCCCCGTGCGTCCTTGCAGTCCCTGCAGAGACAAAGCCAGCGCTAACTATCCCCTGCGGGCTGGCATCAGCAGTGTCTGGGGGGACACAGCCCCCACAGAGCCACCAGCGGTGGGGGGACACCAAAACACTCACTGCCTCGCCGCGGTCCCCCTTCTCACCCTGCACA
>NW_008824598.1:11276-11795 GCF_000699105.1 Pygoscelis adeliae
CGGCCAGGGCAGGCTGCGGTAGCTGTACGTGGCCAGAGCCACCTGCAAGGGCGTGGGGGAGCGGTGGGCACCGCTGCCTGCCCGTGCCCCCCAGGCCCCCACCGCCACGGCAGCCCCATACCTGGGTGCCCTCAGGGCCCAGGTGCCCCAGGGCTGACACGGTGTTGGAGAGGAGGGTGCGGACAGCATCAGCGCTGGAGGAGCTGTCACGGGTGCCGTGCACCAGGAAGACAATGTCACCGCGGGCATCCCTGCAGACTGCGGGTAGAAGGAAGGGATGAAGCTGCTGGCAGAGAGAGGACAAGCCCAGCCTGTCCCCCCGGCACAGCCCTGCTATACCTGTGCGCTCACTGACGGAGGTCTCGGCGCCTGCCGTGCTACCCAGGAGTGGACGGAGGGTGAAGGTGTAGCGCTGGCCCAGACGCAGCCCGGAGACCTCCTGGGAGCTGGCAGCGCTGGGCAGCGTCCGCCCCGTCTGCCCCCCAGCTGCTGCCCAGGGGGCAGAGTCAGGGGGGCCAG
>NW_008824598.1:13430-14028 GCF_000699105.1 Pygoscelis adeliae
GGGCCCCCCCCCCGAGGTGCCCCGCAGCTGGCTGGGACCGGCCTCTGTCACCCGCAGCTCCGAGATGCTGCCCACTGTCGGGTACTCTGCACCACCACATGGCACCGCAGCGTCACCTCGGGGTGCCCAGAGAGGCCCCGTGGCTGCCCCGGTGCCCCAAAGGTTTGCAGGGGGATCAAGGACCAACACATGCCCGGGGGGAAACAGCACCGGGACTCCCGATGCCAAGCCCCAGCGTGGACTTACTAAGGTGGACGGTGAGCGTGGCGGCGCTGCCCTCCCGGCCACCCACCAGCGCTGAGACACGCACCAGGTAGGCGATGCCCTCCCGGAGGTCACCCAGCTCCAGCCCCGTCTGGCTGCCCGGGACGCGCCTTGTCCTCTCTGTGCCGTCTGCCGGGAGCAAGGTGGCCACGGAACCTCAGCTCCAGCCGGCTGGGTTGCCCAGGTGCCGCCCGCGCTCCCGCCCGCAGACTCACCCTGGTTGTTGCGCACTACCACTTTGTATTCGGTGGCACCGGGGACGCTGGTCCAGCCCAGCCGCACCCGCCTGCCCGCCTCTTCGACGAGCCGCAGGTCCGACACGGTGCCCACCGGT
>NW_008824598.1:15198-16231 GCF_000699105.1 Pygoscelis adeliae
TAGCCGGTGGCACCGCCAACAGGCTGCCAGGCCAGCAGCATGCTCTGCGCCGAGATGTTGTGGATGGCCAAGTGCTGCACGCCCACCAGGCGCCCTGCAGGTGAGAGGTGCCCATCGCATCCCCTATGCGAGAGCGGGGCAGGGGGCAGCGGGAAGC
Source organism: Pygoscelis adeliae (assembly GCF_000699105.1). Taxonomy (NCBI): domain Eukaryota; kingdom Metazoa; phylum Chordata; class Aves; order Sphenisciformes; family Spheniscidae; genus Pygoscelis; species Pygoscelis adeliae. The sequence continues at coordinate 15,356 of NW_008824598.1, forward strand.
ACCTTCACCTGCAAACCTGCCTGCTCTGTGGGGGGGAAGCCCCCCTTGCCCCTGCTCATGGATGCTGAACTGCACTGAGGTCACCAAATGCAGCCCACGCCTGGGCAGCTCCTTCAAAGCACCCCAGCAAACTGGAGCTCAAACGCCTTCCTCTTAATGCCTTAAATACTTACTGCGGGTTAAGGCTGCCTGGGGCAGCTGAACGAATTGGTTTGCCAAAATTTGAGGTTTGTAAAGGTGTTGCCCCGGGGCCTCACCCCCGCTCCTGCCTGGCAATGCTTTCCACCACCCTCACGGAAACCATGTTTTCTTCTCAAAGAGCATGGTGCTTGAATTTATAAAAGAAACCCTGCATTTTTTCGGTTGACATTTTTATGTCACGTGGGGAAAGCTCCAGCGGAAACACTCCCATAAGGCTACGAAGGAGTTGGGAGAGCACACAGTGCTGCATCCCCTCAGGGAGCACTTTGTGGGGCTCAGAGCATCACTTTGTAGTCGTGCTCACCCGCATCCCCATTCTGGGCCCCCCAGGCAGCAATGGGCCAGGCAGCCCCATCCCCATGGGGCATGGTGACTGGAGGGACATCCCTGTGCTGGGAACTCATCCCTGTCCCCGGCTGAGCCCAGGTCCAGGCATGGGGCTTACGTGTCCGGGCGGTGAGGGTGGCGGGGACAGCGGGCTGCTGCACGTAGCGGGGTCGGAGCATCACCACGTACTCAGTATCAGGGCGCAGGTTGCTCAGTGTGGCTGACTGCGCGCTGGCCCCCAGGCTCTTCTCCTCCCCCTGGGCTGCTCCTGGTGGGGAGGTGGAGGAGTAAGGGTGGGCGTGGGGGCACGGCACGCGCCAGGCCCGGGAGGGAAGGGGCGTCCGCAGG
>NW_008824598.1:17500-18983 GCF_000699105.1 Pygoscelis adeliae
CGGGGGCCATCAGCTCCAGGGTGCATGGAGCGGCAGGGAGAGTTTGCTGGAGCAGCACAGCCACATGCCCGGTGAAACAGGATGGCCAGGAGGGCATTTTGGGGAGGATGGGTGCTAAGGGTGCACCCAAGGTGAGCGCATCCTGGCACCCAGCACTGCCGGCACCCTCGCCCCGCAGGGAGGAGGATGGGGGCCCATACCCAGCAGGCGTAGGGTGCCCCCGACGCTCGTGCACACCCTGCGTGTCATCAGTGGCACCAGCGTCCCCAGCAGCTTGAAGTCACCGACGTAGAAGAAGAAGGCATCGGTGGGCATCGAGGCCACACGAATCAGCTCCTTGTGGTCAGCGTTCTTGATCCCTGGCAGGGATGGAGAGAGCGGGTGAGATCAGGGACCCTGAACTCGGCGGGATACCTCCTCACCCAGCACTGAAGCCTCGCTCACCCACGGCAAAGACCTTGATGCCCTGACTCTTCAGCTTTGCTGCCGGCCCCTCGGCATCATCCTGGGACTTGCCATCCGTGATGAGGATGCAGATCTGCGGGGCCAGGCGAGAGCCGTGAGACCCAGCCCGGTGCCCACAGACCCACCACATCCCCACCCCAGGTGTCCCCAGGGCTACCGCCCTGCACGTACCTGGGGGACCCCAGGCCGGAGCTGCGTGGGGCCGAAGAACTTGTCAGCAACATAGCGGAAGCCGGCACCAGTCCGTGTGTTGCCACCCTTGTAGCTCAGCTGCTGGATGGCCCTCCGGACGCTTGTGCCATCGGTGTGCTGGGAGAAGGGGAACTCCACCCTAGGGGGCATGGGGGGACATGTCACCTCATAGCCCTGCCACCACGCCACCCCGCATGCCCCCTCCCCAGGGCTCACCGCGGCTCATCACTGTACTGCGCCACGGCGAAGCGCACCGCCTTCTCACCCACCACCTGCACAAAGGGCCCCACCAGGTCGTCCATGAAGGTGCGGACGGCACGGAAGTTGTTCCTGCCGATGCTGGACGAGCCGTCCACCAGGAAGACAATGTCGGCCTCCAACACATCCTCGCACACCGCTGTGGGGCGGTGACAGCGCTCAGGGCACGGACTGGCACCACGGCATGGTGGTGCTGGGCCCCTCTCACTGTCCCCCCCTACGTGCACCCAATGCTCAGCACCCACCTTGGTTCCTCTTCTGCGCCATGGCAGCCGGGGGGCCCAGGAGCGCAGGGAGCATGGCGAGGAGCAGGAGCCGGCCACTCATCGTGGGAGCCTGTGGGAGAGGATGCTGCCACCAACGCCCTACAGCAGCCCCATGCCTCTGGGGAGAGCGGTGACAGAGCGGCAGGGCCCGGGAGGTCCCAGCACCATGCCATGCCAGGACGCCTGGCAGCCTCGTGGGGGCAAGGTGCCAGCACCGCCCTGGGCACCACTGCTGGCACCCCACGGCGCTGGGGAGAGCCCCCGCTTTGGGCCGGGGCAGGGAGGCAGCGGAGCCGTGCCCG
>NW_008824598.1:20093-25170 GCF_000699105.1 Pygoscelis adeliae
CCCGGGCAGGGGCTGGAGGGCTCCGGGATGGGGATGAAGCAGGAGGGGATTGGACCCCCGGGAAGGGTTTCTGCTGGGCTTGCCACGGAGACCTCGGTGCAGGGCTGAGCGGGCCCCGGTGAGGCTCAAGGCAGTTTTCCCTCCAGCATCTCCATCCTCCGTGTCCCAGGAATGTGGTGAGCGGCTCAGGGACTTGCCAGCCAGGAGCTGGCCGCACACCTCCATCCATCTCGGGGGAATGTGTCCCCAGGGACCTCAGGGCACTGCCTGGCCCTGGGCAGAGCTGGGCAGAGTGGCCACGGGGACCTGAGCCCCCGGCCCCCTCCGGGTTAGAGCCTGGCTCTGAGCACCAGCCCTGGGAAGGATGATGCTGGTGGACAAGGCCTGCTCCCCATACCAGCACAGCTCCCATGAGGTTGCAGGATGGCCGGGCCTCGGCCAGGACCTTTCCTGCACCCACAGCTCATGGTAGCCATCACGTGGGACCCTAGCACCCATGGCTCAAGTATGGGGACTGCCCTGGAGCCAGTTGTGGGGAATCCTCCTGCCCTGCTCCGGACACCCATCTCCCAGCAACCACCAGAGCAGACCAGTGGCCGAGACCTACCCCAGAGCTGGAGAAAAACACTGGAAAGCCACTGGCGATGTGACTGCAGTTGGTTGGAGGAGGCGAAAGGGAGAGGATGCCCAGCAAGGTGGGCAGGGACCCCGGCACTGCCCTGACCTCGCTCCCTGCCCACCCAGCGACTGGTGGGACTGTCCCCTGGGGCTCCTCCTCGGCCCAGGGTGCACCACTGACCCTCAGGGTGCCACTCGGCCCCAGGGCATCCTGTGGGACCATATTACTCCTTGGGGGACATCATGCTGCACCCCATCCTCCATGCTGGTGCCTGTGCTCACCTGGGGCTGACCCCAGCTCATGGCCCCAGCACGTGCCCCATCCCACCTCCCCTCTGTCCCCTTGGTCACCCTGCATCCCCCTGTCCCCAGCACCCTACCTAACTGTGCCCTCCCAGCCACCCGCCCAGAGGGTCCCCTCTGGCTCCTGGTGGGGCAGCGGGCAGGTCCGGGGGCATCTTCCTGCGGGTAGCGAGGGGAGCAACAGTGGGGGTCCCTGGGGCCCGGGGCCACCTCACAGCTGGGGGCCCAGGGCAGGGCCACCTGCCACTGAGCAAAGATGCTCCAGGGCTGGCTGCAGGCAACTTTCCCAGGCACACACTGTTCCCAAGCAGGGGAGGAGCAGCGATGCCCCCGCTCTTCTTAAAGGCGCAGCAAGCAGTGCATCCCCTCCTCTTCGTTACCCTTCCTCTCGTTAGGCCCCAGCCCCAGCCCCCAAACCTGGCCACCCAGCTCCAAAGTTCACTGTGGCCATGGGTTTCCCCCTGCCTACCCCAGCTTTGTGGGTCCAGCCGTGGGTCCAGCATCCCCAGGTCAGGACCATCCCCAAACCCTCCTCCCGCCAGAGCTTGCTTAATGAAGGCAGGGCGGCCTGTTCCAATTAGACAAGGGGCTTCGTTAAACAGGGAGCGGAGGGGTCTGCCAAGGGCTCTGTGGCTGGCCCTGGGCCCGGAGCTGGCGAAGCAGCCCCACGGCGCGGTGCCGGCAGCAGGGCACGGGCAGCCGGGGGTCACCCCGGCTAACAGGGGCAGTGCTGGAATGAGCATCGCCCAGCGGGCACCGCAGGCAGAGGCACCGGGGCAGCAATGCTTTGCAGCTGTGCCGGGGGCTCTGCCTGCCACCTCGGCCCCTGGGAATGTGGCAGGCACTGGTGTGGGGTGGTCCCCAAACCCTGCTCCCCCACGGGCAGCCTGGCAGCCCAGGAGCATCTTGACCGTCTTACCAGCAGCATCCCCCTTGCATTGGCACTGGAGGGGGGCATGCAGGGGTGCTGGGTCCCCAAAACCAGAGTCCCTCCCCCTCCACAGTGTTTCCCAGCTCCCCCCTCGCATACCAGGGCCTGCAAAGGAATCCACGGCCCCGGGCGCGTGACGGTGCTGCCTCAGCGGAGGAAGAGCACCAGGTGCGAGTGACTCACATGGCTGCCCCACGCCGCTGCACGCCAGCCCCTCCAGAAACATCCCAAAAAGCTGTCGGCCCTTTCCCAAGCCTGGCAGGCTGGCAGCCAGGCCACCAGTCCTTATTCCCACAGCCGAGGCTTGGGGTTCCCCATCTGGCCAGCTTGGCCCCAAAGCACATTGACTCCTCTCCACTGACACTGATCAAAGCTTGCAGGGCTGACCCTAACCCCAGCCCCTCGCCCCTGCCTGCCCTGTGTATGCCATCCCAGTCCCCAAATCCCCAAATGCCACTCGCCAGCCGGTCACGCACCTCCCATGGCACAGCCTCTGCTGCCCCATAAGTCTCAGATCACGAGAAGCCCCAGAACATCTCCTCAGGTCCCACTGGCCCTAGTCCCTGCAGGGCACTGCCCTGGGCTGCAGACACAGGGGGAGCACCAGCTCTGAGCCCCGCAGGGGGTCATGCCACCCCCAGGGATGGGAGCCCCCTGATTTGAGAGTGGGCATGCAGAAAGCACCAGGGCTGAGCCTCTCCCTGCCCTGTGCTTGCCAGGCGGGCGGCCTCACCGCTGCCTTAGTGAGAAACAAGAGGAAAACCTGTTTTCTTCAGCCCCAGGTGAGGTTTCAGCTCGGCATCGGGCGGCAGGAAAGATGAGTCACACGGCACGGTGAGACGCGAGCTGGGCTGCAGAGCCAGCTGTGGCTGCGGTGCCGTGGGTCCTGCGCCCCATCCTCTGCCCACCCTCTCCACATCCCACAGTCACTGCCTTCAGCGCTGATCTGGCACAGGCTGGGATTCAGCACAACCCTTACAGGATTTTAGTTTCCTGGCCCTACGGCGTTCCGGCAGCGCTCCCCGCTCCAGCACGGCATGGGCATCCCCAGCCGGCAGGGATGCACGGGGCAGCTCCAGGGCTGCTGGAAGGGAGCTGCTGCCTCTCCAGGCCCTCTTAAATTTGGGGGCTTTCAGGTGGAAGGGAGCAGTGAGGGGCTGGCGCCAAGGCGGGCGAGGGGAGGAGGAGCTGGCCAAAGCCAGAGGGGGAACCTCTCCTGCCACGGGGGCCAGTTAGGACACACTCCAGGAATGTCTCCCAGCACCAGCCACTGCCAGCTCCCCACCACGACACCCAGCCGCCCGCCCCCGGCATCCTGGGAAAGGGGCCTGTGGACACCCGTTGCCATCACCAGCCAGCTGAGGGAGAGTGCCAGAGGGCCAGCATCACACTCATGGTGTGGCCTCATGGACTCCCGTGCCACCCCACGGGGCTCCCCAGCAAGCCCAGGGGCCATGGAATGGGCCAGGGAAGGGAACTGGTCACCCCTTACCTCCTGCTGACCTGCCCCAAGGGGTTTGGGATGGGACACGGCCGTGCCAACCCTCCAGACTGCGCTTCACAAGAACAGACAAGCAGACCCCCAGCTCCTCCGTGCCAGAGGGGACATCTTGCAGCTCCCTCTGTCCTGCTGCTGCCCAAAGCCACATCCCTGCAGGAAAAGGAAGCAAAGTATCGCATCAGCATGAAGCCGTGACTGGCGAGCTGCCCTCTCTGCCCAGCGGCTCTGGGGATGCCCAAAGTGAGGGGGATGCTCCTGGCTGTGGGGACCATAGGGGGTGTGGGGGCCGTAGCAGGGAGGGTCTGCTGGGTGAAGGACAATGGAGGCAAGTGGTCCCGCTGCAGCCAGGCTTGGGGTGGGGCTGAGCCCGCTGTGCCCCCATGCCAGGGCTCCCCATGGGGTGGGCGCGTGCCCCGGCTCCCCCCACAGCTGCTGTGGAGGGATGGGAAGTTTTTCCTGCCCGTAAACTGTTGTGTCTGGAGGCTGCTGGCAGCACGGCCGCCCACCAGCATCTCACGGAGCTGCACTGGACTGCAGCCAGGCCCTGCTGTCCACGCAGGCAGAACTCAGGGAGGGAATGGTGACACTGCGGGGATGTGACCCCCCCCTCCTTGGCTGAGTCAGGCAGGAGAAGGCAGCCCTGGTCAGCCTGACCACAGAGGCCGGGCTGGCTCTCAGGGACAGCAAGGGAGGGGAAAGCCAGGCACCACCAGGGCTCTGCCAAGCGCCAGTGGTGCTTTGCAATGGCACGGGGCCAGCGTGCCAGAAAGGGAGGGTGACAGTGGGGATGATGGCAGCAGGATGAGGAGCCAGCAGCACTGCATGGGGCTTGAGAGTCCCTAGTTAACGAGCTACCTTCATCAGCTGCATCCTGTGACTGGGCTTTGAGTGATGCTGGGGATGCCCAGAGAGGCTGCACAGTGGCTGGGGCTGGGTGTTGGGGACCCAGGGAGAGGCAGGGGGAAGCAGGGTGCAGGCAGGGGCAGAAGTACCCCTGGAGGTGATGTGCCCCATACTGCACATAACCACCCATGCAGCCTGGCTTATCCCACAGGAATCTGGCTTCTCAACTGATTGAGGCACGAGCTGCTGCCCTTCGCTCCTGGCCCCGCGGCCCCCACCCACAGCAGGGACCAGGGTCCATAAAATAAGCCTGGCTTGCCCCCGAGGATGGGGATGCAGGAGAGGGTGGAAACACAGGGACCGGGTGCAGCAAAGCTCCCCCAGCACCTCTGCGTGGGGCCAGTGCTGCTTTTCCCCATGCTGACAGCCCTGGGGGGTGCACATGCCCTAGAGATGCCCCAGCCAGCCCAGCACACGCCAGCTACAGAAGGGAAACTCCTGCGTCTTCGTAGGGGCAGACAAATTGCCTGTCTCGGGGGCACGGCGGATTAAGGCGCTCCCAGCCCAGCCCTGGCTGGGTATGCAGGCAGCGGCAGGCAGCGCCTGGGGCACAGCCAGGCTCGGGGTGCACAAAGGGGACCCAGGGACCCATCGCAGTGCGAGAGCAGGGCCTGGCAGAGCAGAGGGAGCAGTTTCCCCTCAGATGCCTGCAGGAAGGAAAAGATGAAGGGAAGCCGAGGGAGAGCTGCCAGCCCGCGGCGCGCGCGCTCAGGGCATGTGTGGGCCGGGGCCACAGTGCACAGAGCGTGACTTGACACGCTGGGCGGCTGAGCCAGCCCGTGCCCGCCTGCACTGGGTGCCTGCACCCGCCGGTGCTGTGC
>NW_008824598.1:26270-28477 GCF_000699105.1 Pygoscelis adeliae
CCAATGGCAACAGCGGATGCCTCCCTGGCTGCAGCAGCTCAGGGCAGCTGTATTCCCAGGGGAGGAGCGTTGCCAAGAGGAATAGCTGTGAGTCTGAGGAGCTGGCCCTCGGGGGCCCCTATCCCAGCCCCGAAGGACGGGAGTAAGGACACGCTGGACCACTGTCCTTGGACCCTGCTGCTGCAGCAGGGTTTGCTGTGGACAGTCATTGCCTTCCCAAGAGATGGAAATAACGATTCACTAAGGGCTTATGCACAAGCCCTCCTGCTGCTGAGCCGTGGGCAGAGGCACAGCCAGTGCTGGCAGAGGAGCATGCCGGCCTGCGCTCACAAGTGACTAGCAAGAGGGACCCGGTCTAGAGCTGCACAAGAGGGAGTTTGCCCACCTCAGCTCTCCAAACCCAGCTCTCCCACAGCCAGGGAAAGACTGCCCCCCTTGCCTGCTCCCCTTTCAGCCGATCCTGCTCTCACTTCCCCACTTTTGCATCTGGGATGCAGCTCTGGCAGCTGGGAGGATGGGGTGGTTGCTCAATCCTTCCTCTCTGCCTCTATTCAAGTGTTTCACAATCTGCACCAACACCCCCTAAAAACTACCTGCGGCTCCATATAAATTTCTGGCAGGGCTCATGAAAGAGCCCCCGTCCCGCTCTTCATGGGGCTTGGCTGCTCCTTGCGCAAGGGGTGCCCGATGGAGCCATGGGGAGCATCGCCCACAGCTCGAGGGCTGGTGGGAGACGTGCAGTGTGGCACTGCAGCCCAGCAGGCAGCCGCTGGCACGTGCTCCACCGGGGAGGGGACGGCACAGCTTGCACTGAGGCGCGGCAGGGGGCCCTGCCCAGAACAGGCAGGGGCACAGAAGGGGGTACATACCACTGGAAAGCCAGGGGCATGCTGCAGCCTCCAGGGAAGGGGCTTTTGCAAGTCTTGGGTGCTGGTAAAGGCACGTGGATGGCACAAGCTCCTCTACCTGCAGGATGCCATCGTGCCTTCCCCTACCAGGGGTACGCCAGCTAACAGCGCTGGATCTCCAGCAGCTGTAGGATACTGCCCTGATTTTTTCATGCACCAGCCAGTCCATGGAAAGGATGATAAAGGTTTGGCCATCAGTCTGCTGGGGTGGTGAGGAAGCCAGGGGTGGGGTGGGGGGCAGCACCCAGGGGACCAAGGCTGCAGGAAGGGCTGGAAGCACCCCTACTTGTGGGGCAGCAGCCAGGGTGCAGGGGGGACCGTGCTCCAGAAGGATTTGCGCAGTTCACGAGACCAGACTTGTCCTCACGGCTCTCCCCCGCGAGGCTGTGCCATTGCTCCTTCAGCTCTTTGGCTGGGTGCCTGACTCCAGAAGAATAAAAAGGACTAAGCACCCGCCCTGCCCCGTTGGGTGAATCGTTGTCTGTCACCATGGGAACTCCTCCCTCCCCAGACCCCCCCCAGGATGACTTCATATCTCCATCGAGCAGGAGGGCTGCGTCACCAGGATGGGACGGGGCGGGTGGCCACGTACATCTCACGCAAGGACCGCCACAGCTGCAGTGGCAGACACAGGGCAGGATGCTGCAGAGCTCCAGGGGGAAGGCTGAGCAGCCCGGGTGACGGTCCCGCAGAGGATGGGGGTACGGTCTGCACCCACACAGCATATCCCCAGAGGAACAATGACGGGGGGCTCTCAGAGCTCCAGCTCCTTGCAGAAAACATGCCTGCAGCACCTCTGCACCCCTCCCTGTTGCCACCGAGGAGGGAGGAGCACAGGATCCTGTCTCTGGCCTCCCACCACCTTCAGGAGTCACCAGCCTGGGACCGTGGGGACCTTCTCCCTCTCCATCCTCCTCAGCAAAGCCAGGGCAAGGTCACCTGTGAGTCACCGCTGCGCGTGCGAGGCAGAAACAGGAGATACTTGCATTCCCATGTCATAGGGGCTCCTGCCAAGAGCTGCACATCTGGAACAGCTGTAAACAAAGCAGGGGAAGCCAGAGAGGCATGGCAGGGAGCAGCTGGGAGCAGCGGGGACCTCCAGCCTCGCAGCAGCCAGGCAGGGGGAAGGGGTGGAAATAAATGCAGAACTGCCATGTGGAGCCGAGACGCCCCAGGCTCAAGCACGCTCACCCGCCGCCTCTTCCTGGAAGCCCCTCGGCATGCCAGGGCATCCTCCGCGCCAGGTGAGCAGAGGCAGGAACTTGCCATGGACATACTGCCTGCCGCGGGGCTCCGCCT
>NW_008824598.1:28738-43161 GCF_000699105.1 Pygoscelis adeliae
GCCTGCTGCTCCCGTTCCTAGAGCCACTGCTCACCAAGCCTCCTACGAGGCCCCAGCCCCACTCGCCGTGTCCATGGGCAATCATCGCTTCGCAGATCCCTGCCTGGAAATCACATCCTCCAGGTTTCATCGGTAGCACCAAGTCTGTTTCTCAATTGCTATGAGCACTACTCAAGAGCGATGCAGTCTCAAGGGAGAGGTCATGGTTTTGGTATATGTGATTCTGTACAATTCTAAACCGTACCTGGAGAAGCTCAGAATATGGTTTTCTGAAGCTGAATATACACCAAATCCTAAATCTCAAAGCACCACAACTTTAATTCCCTGGATTAAACATTCAAATAAGGAAGAAAAAAATCCCTCCTCCCCCTGCCAAAGAGTCAGCTCACTCTTCCCTAAACATAACAAGAGACAAGCAGCATGTTCCTTTTACAGCTTTGTCCAAATTACACACAAAGTAGAAAATCGTGCAGAGTACTGGGACTATTTTACAAAACACTTTGCACATCTGAGTCGCCGTGTGCTGAGGGCAGTGCACACAGAGCGGCTTTATCTGCGTACTGCACCGAGTGTCAGTACCCACATTGACAGCAGGGCAACGCAGCGCCCAGAAAAGCCAAGTGTTCAGTGTCCCACTGCAGGCTCCTGGTGAAACTAGGAGGAGTACTCAGATATTCAGGCTTCTGTTTCAATATCTTAATCACATAATTAGCCTCGCTCAAATCAGGTCATATGGCATTCGATCCAGCTTCCTTCGCTGCCCTCATGCTGTCCGTGCTATGCAGTTCTCACACCAAGGCAGCGTACAGAGCCTTAAATAATCCCAGAGCGCAGCAGAGGCTCAGTGATGGATGGTGGGACACCGAGCAGGAGCAGTGTCTCCAGAGGACTTGGCGGGTGATCCAGCACAGGTACTACTCCTATCCACACCTCTTTGTGCAAGAAAATCACTCCTGGTCTCACAGACCAGAGCTGGGACCTCCCCAGGCTGCCACCCCCGGCAGCCTAGTGCTGGGTCAGCAGCCCCATTTTCCATAGCTGGGCAGGTGAGGAACCTGGGCAGATCCTCCTCCAGGCACCATGCTTCTAGTAGCTTTTCTGGGCATCCCCAGCAATGGGCTCAATGGGCAGCAAAGCCGAACCTGAGCCTGGCAGCCCCACTTAAAAATCTCAGAGCCCTGAGGAAGGAAAATGCGTAAGGGGAAAGAGCTGGAAAGAAGAGTTGCATGAGAAAGTGAGAACCACTGATCCTCTTTGGATGGCGTGTGGGGTAAAGCAGCTTTTAGTGAGGGTGTTCAGGGCTCAGACTCGCCCCGTTCCAGACACGCCATTCAAGAAAGAGCTGAGACAAAGACGACAAGCCCTGCTGCGGTGCCCCGCTCAGCCTCGTGCCTCATAGCAGCCCAGGATGGCTGTAGCTGGCCACAGGGGTGGCAGCACAAAGGGTAGCAAAGCCCTTTGTCTGTTGCTTTTCCATGCAGTGAATACCCTAAACCTTTAGATGAGCCGTTTCCTTTTCCAAATAGGAAATGAGAGTTCTGGATATGCACCTGGATACCGCTGCTCACCATTCCTCTCTCCTGGTGTATAAAGTCCCCACGGTACAGAAGGGCAAGGTGAAGCACAGGAGGCCTGGGCAAGGCAAGCCCGTGAGTCTGCCAAGCATTGGGTACCACCCTCACCCTAGCAATCCTGCATCCCTGCTGGGTGACGCTTCATCACAGGGAGAACCCAGCCCTCCTCCGAGTAAACCACACTATACAGGGGCTGGCTGGTCATGGCCATGCCGAAGCCTCGGTCAATCCCTGCACCGAGGGGTCCAAGCAGTGCAAGGCTCCAGCAACACAAGACACCAGCAGAGCTGCACTTCTCCTGCCCTGTCTTCTAAACCCCGCTCACCTATTGCTCCCACTGCCATTTTTCACCAGCCTCAGCAAGAGAGCGGGTAGAGAAGCAGGCCCGGAGGGCTGCAGGTTCTCCTCCCAAAAGCTCTCTGGCACCGAAGAGCGGCACGGCTCCAAGCCTCTCATTTCTGTGAAAGCCTCTCTGCAGCTCCCCGCTTCCCTGAGGACAGACTTGGCTCAGCACCTATGATTAGTATCAACTGTACTTTCCGGGGGGGTAATTAGTTCAGGTGAGGCAACTACTGGCAGTTGGCTGCTGTGGCCCCTCTCTTGGCAAGCGCCCGAATCCCAAACAAGCAGCTCACATATCAAAGGGGCTGCCTGCTCCACAAGCAGATCCACCCTGTGCATCTGCCCCGGCCCCGCAGCCCCACGCTGGGGGTACCGACAGCTTTTCCTGCTGGAGACCAGGGAAACCTGGAGCACTCAGCACAGGTCGCTAGCAAGCCTTCCCCATTTTCACTGCTAGATTTTACGTACCTGGAATAGCTCTGTATGGTGGAAAAACGTCACTGAAGCGCTGTGCAGGTGGCATTACAGACACTTGCATAGGGTGCACACAACGATGCACAGCATCCTCTCTTCCAGCCAAGAGACAGAGTGCCAAGGTGTCAGGGAGGGAAAGCAATTGCCTAGAGGTAGGCGGAGGGCGCGAGCTTCAAAGAGGGAACTTTACCGGGAGAGGATAAGAGAGTTAGCACCGTGCAGAAGGGGGGGGAGCAAAGGCCAATTCATACACCAGACTAAATTTATCAGCACAGTCTAATGGGATCCCAAGTAACCTTCCAAGTGAAGTAGCAAAATAAAACACTTAAGCCATTGAAAACTAGACTGATCAAAGAGCCCAACTGAACAATCTCGCATTGTCCAGGGAGCCAGGAAACAGATTTATTAGGTCACCCAGGCCATCTCCAGTTTCAGTGAAATTGCCCTGTTCTAGGGATGGTTCCAACTCCCTCCTCTGACACTGCCACTGTCCTTCACTGGGCAGCAGAAACCACAGGAAGGAGAGCGGAGAAGTCCAGAGAAAGATCTCACTTTTTCAAGGTTCAGGAAAAGCACTGAGGTAGGACACTTCCATCGTGCCAGACATTTCCCAGTTTGGATTCCCTTGGACTAAGGCTGCTCCAATGGAGGAACAGAAACACACCCCGGCTCAAACAGCAAGAGACCTGCCAACAAGGTTAGAGCTTCAGTTCCTCCAGCACCGAGGGATTTAGCTGCCAAATGCCTGACGACTCTGCACTAATTCCAGGTTACGCTTCCCAAGCCCCTCACTAAGGCTCAGAGTATGGGTGCCTTTGCCAAGCAGTAACGCTCTCGACTCCTGAATGGGTTTCCCCTCCCCACCTTTTAGATCCCCAGTCTGGCTGCTTGTTGTTTACCATGGAAAAATGATATCGCAAACCTCTCAATCCTTAGAGCTGGTGAGACGCCCGTGTTTCTGGAAGCACGGACTGCCACAGCACCCAAACACGACAGGCACTACAAGGCAGAGTGCCATTGGAACTGCAGCCAGAAGATGCCAAACATCTTGGGCACAGCTCAGCCTCGACTCCTAGCTGCTAGCAGGCACCCAACAGCGCTCTGCATCCAGTGCCACTCACCAGGGCACTGTTCCTAGTCCAGGTCAGCCCAGATACTCAGATTTCTACATAAAAGCATCTACAAAATGCCCTCTAACGCTGTGTAAGCCAGCCACCCTTGCAGAGCTCCAGCCTCTTGGTCAGGAGGGAGTGGGTGTTAGTCTTCACTGAAGTGCTGGGAGCAAGCTGCTCAGCGCAGCCAGCCTGCTGCTTTTGCAGAGAAACAGAGCAATTTGGAAAGCAGCAGTTGCAGAGGGGTTTGAATCTGTTCCTAGTACAAAGTAGTGCAGGAGGGCCTGGGGAATTACTCAAGGAAAACAACCATTCCCAAGCAGATACCTCCAGAGAAGAAAACCTGTAGGAAATGCTAAAGCAAGGATGTACATCTCCGTTTCCTTGTATTTCTCACCAACTGCAAAACACCCTTGAAGCTCACCTGGGGAGGGAAATATATAGCAATGGAAGACAAAAGAGGATTACAGTCTGATTGCAGTCACAAAACCAAGACGGAATCATTTATTGGTTCCACAAGGCTTGAGGCGTAAGTAAGCTTGTTTAGTTTTTCAGCCCTCAGTGCACTTGTAACGAGCCAGAGCTTGCGACGATAGTTAAACCCAAATTGCATCAAGAACATTTAACAGTTTCCAACTTGCCTAGTATACACAATGAGTTCAGACACAGACTCTCTCATCAAGAATCCAGATTCAGCACAAATGATTTAGTACACTGGATTAGTCTCAAGCGTAATGACTAACTCCTAGAAACTTTTACACTATTTTTAAATCCCACTTGTCAGGGCAGCACCTGGAAATTAAATGAGAATCCCAGGGAGATTTATCCCAAAGACAAAAATTAAACAGGAGTACCTCGCAGCTTCCAAGGGTAGCTGTGACAGGCTAGTGCCACCTGGTGGGAAGCTTTTCTCCATCCCCCTTGCTCAGTTTCATCCTTTCTGTTCCATGTTCCAGCTTCCCAGAGGCAAGACAAGGGACCAACAACCAGATTAACACCAGAAAAAGCAGAAAGGGCTGGGTAGCTCTTTCAACTATTCAGACCTAGAGATTATCTTCCAGGTATAGGCTAGGTCACCCTATACTTCAGTCAGCAGCTTCTCAGCTACTGCATAGCTGAGACTGACTAGATAGATGGAGGCTCATCTGCAAAAGGAATGTGTAGACCAACACCAACATACTCCACAACAATCTCTGCTCATCAGTGAGCTGGTTGAGATAACCATGAAGCTTAAGATGAGAGGTAACACATCCCCATATAGGCTCTGGCAGGATGTTTGTCTAGCAACAGCTCCAGCTCCTCATACCATCCCGACTCTGCTAGAGACAACCATTTCAATTGTACTGAGGCAGCATCAGGCAAGGTTGGGCTGATCACCTTCACCAGTTTCAACAGATGGTGGGAACTCAGCCGACCAGTTTTGTCTATAACTGATTATGGAGAGAGGGGTTGCACAAACTACCTGTACCGCAGAGGCAGTCACTCCAACAAGAGGGTCACAAACAGCCAGGCCAGAAACACTACACCATACCCCAGGGACAGGAAGACGACCAATTTTCCACAGATACGTTTTGATCTCCCTGATGAGCAGGAGAGCACAAAGGTCCCCTCAGGCGAGGGCCCTTTTTTCTTAGGTCTGCACAAGCAGCAATGCTACAGCCCAAGTTTGACCATGCTGCCGCCTGCACAGAAGGGCACAGGGGAAATAGCTAGAGATACCCTGGCAGCCTCATACCAGTGGAAAGACTTCCTTCAACCAGCCTAAAGACAAGACCTCTGAACCAGGACACTGCCAGCTCAGGACAGAGGAGGCTGGGCTGCAGACAGACACACAGACAAGATTCTAGCACGAGCCCTGACAAATCAAGACTGATTGGTCCAGTATCTCACAAATTTGGCAAGATTAACTATGTCTACATACATGACCCAGCAAGACACAGGTAACTCTCAGCAGAACCAACTCCATATAGGATATATTTATTTTTATACATTTAACATCGAGAAGGCAGCCATTTTGATGGGATTCATCTTGCCCCTGGCGCACAAGACATTCAGAGCCAGAGGGAACCTGTCACAGTCCACAGCTTCACTATTTCCAACCTGCAGGGACACGTCCTAGAAACGGATCCAGTACATGGCACTGCGGATACGGTTGTAATCCAAGAGCTGTTCAATGGGACCTGAGTGAACAGAACAAGAGTTAGTCACTGGAGATGTAGTTAAAATTCCCATGCAGTTTCCCATGGTCTTAAAGCAGATGGTGGCAGACTGTGCTCACAATCCAGAGCAGCTGCACACAAAACCAGGCAGCTACAGCTCAAACCTGCATCAGGAAAACCAGCAGACATGATCTCCTGACAGAGAAACCATTACTTGTATCCTCAGAGTAAGTTGTTTTCTTGCACTGCTCCACAATGCACAGGACAGCTCCACACAGAAGTATGAAATAGAGGGAGCCACCAAGTCATGGACATTTTGGCTAGTTCATTCCAATTTCCTGTTCAAAAACCATCTCCCTTTTCCAGGCTGCTCCACTTTGAAGGCCAGAGGAAACAGCTGCATGGAGGAGGGGAATCCACAACATACAGGAAGGAGGCAGCAGAGCGGAGCTGAGCTGCTCAGGCAGGTTTCTGAGAGGATTTGTCCTTGGCCAGACAGACATGCCAGAGCAGCACAAGAGAATCAGGTCCCTTCACTTCCCTTACATAAACCACCATGACCCCAGGGTAAGGACACCTGGCAGACGCCACTGGGCCCACACCCAGCTACGGGACTCCCAATCTTAGTCACGGCTCCACAGCAAGTAGAGATGGGAGGACAGCCAGCAGCTCGCTGCCCCTGCATCTCCATCACCTGCAGGTTTGATCTCCTGGCAAACGTGCCTTGGCAGATCTAACGTGCAGAGGTAGGAGGATACCAGCAAAGAACCAGAGTGGTTAGGAAGCCAGAAGACACACACGAAAGGTGCCTGCAGCTCACTTCCACTCAGCTCTTGACCCCTTTCCTGTGTTTTGAGCTACCATGTACTAATTGCTGCATACTACTTACCAACCGCTGCAATTGCTGGGCATTTGTCATAAATGTATTTACTGCAGACCTCTCTCACCATTCTTGCATCAACGGCCTAATAAATATCAAACAAGCAATTAATGACCATTCTAGCAGACCTGCATTTCTCAAAGTTGGAAGTTACTGTTGCCGTTACGTATCAAGACCATTAAAAAGATATGGTCAGACCCTTGGGGGCCATCTCCACCAACTGTACAGCTCTTGCCTGCAAAGGCTGATGTTCTACACAGTGCATTTTTCTGAGGGTACAGAAGACATGGCAGTCCAAAATCTGAAGCCTTCCAACGGATTACAGTGGATGGCCACCTCTAGGGAAACTGTTAAAGGAATTTCAAGTCATGCTGCTTAAAACAGGTGTATGCCCTCTTTCTGGGATGGACTGAATCCAGCCACAGGGACACAGGATACAGTGAGTCTATGCCAGAGATTCTGACATATTTGTATCAGTGTCAGTGAGCTGAGTGCCTGGACTCCAGGCGGCTTGACTAAGGGATAAGCAAGTCTCATGTTACTGCAGCAAACTAAGGCCCGAAAATGCTGACACCAATCATGCTCAGGTACCCTAACCAAAACAAACAGATACCTACAGCGATCCTGGCATCCCATTCCTCCAGAGGGATACGGCGTCCGTAGTTTAAGAGATGGCTTCCAATATTCTCACACACTGGTGTAGTACCTAGATGTTGAAGATATCACATGGTCAGCACAGCAGAAAGCCTTCCAGAATTGCACAGCCCAATCATCAAAGCAGATAGAAGCAACTCCAGCCATTAAACCAGCTTCTAATGAAGTACCAGTCACAGTTACCATTCTAAAAGCAGCTCCGGCAGGAGTTAAGCAATACAAAGATTGCTTCACCGGTCTCCAAAGTGTTACAGCCAAGCCAGAGCAGTTTGAGGGTCTCAGTTCTAACTTCACCAGGCAGCATGTTATTCACTCTCAGCAACAGAATGACTAGAAGTTTACAGAGTCAGAGCTAGCCTGGAGCACAGCAGGCTGGAGTCAGCTGCTTTGACAACATGGCAGAAGGAACGCAGAGCAGGGGAAAGGAAGTTTTGCCCAGTGCCTGCCAGCAGTACTGCAATGCCCAGCAGATCTCTTGTTCCCCAGGAGAGACATAAGCAGTAACCTTCTGAAAGCTGCGCAGTGGTCAATCCATAAACCAGAACATACCATCCAGTTGAGCCACCATGGCATTTCGGAGATAGTTCTTGGCTCTCTTCACCTCTGACTCTGTGGTACTAGTGCACAGACGCATCCTGGAGAGGAGATGGAAAGACCACCAAAACTCTTAAAGATGTTTGTCTGCTCAGACAGAAAGCGATTTCCTCCCTTTCCCAAGCCTCTGCAGAAATAAGCTATTATCAACGTCACTTGTCTTGCAGGCTTGAGATTCATTCTTGATCACTGCAGAGCAGCTAAGAACTGGGGAGCACTGAACAGCAGGAGGCGAGAGAAAGAGCTCAAGCTTACAGGCAGGGGATATCAGCCAGCAGGTTACACGCCGAGTTACACCCACAAAGGTCTAAGCAGCCCTAGTGCCAGCTCTAGCTTGCCCATCAAGCACAGCAGCAAGCAGTCTGCGGTACGCTATCACAAGAGAAGGAAGGCATGGCAGCTATTCCCACGCATGGCAAGCTGCTATGGAAACTGATGCTGAAAGAACAAGACAGTTCTACAGAGTCTGTCTGGACTCCAGCTGCTAAATCCCTTCCTCCCCTGCCAACTGCAGTGTCTCTAGGGCAAGGGCTAACTCCATCTGCTCCATACACAGCACGGCTCGGCTCTAAATCTCAGATGTAGCCTTGAACCATTACTGCGATATACATGTATACAATAAGACGGACAGACAGAAGGCCTCCAGACAGTGTCATGACTCCAGCAGCAGGGCATTTAACAGCCACAACACAACAGGGAGGAGCTCTGCCTGCTTTGCTCAAATTTAACAAGACAACAGAGATATGTCTCTTGGGCACCTGGGAAAGCCTTGTCTCTAAAGAATGATCTCACTTGTATATTAAAAAAAAAAACAACAAAGCCTCAGTGCTAATACTTGAAAGCACAAACAAAAGACCTGAAGAGTCCTAAGGGATTAAAATAGATCCTCAAAAGCCACATCCTAAGACATTTACAGAAACCACTTACAGGATCTCTTAACCAGAATGCGAGTTACCGAGAATTCACACAGAGACACAGCTCTCTGAAGACCCAATACACTGCCCACCAGCTCAGTCTCCCACAAGAGGGTCAGATCTTAAACAGGAACTTTTGCCGAAGTTGTACTTACCACTCCCCCTGAGCACAATACAGCATATCATCTATGGACAGAGGATCAGAAACAAAATGGAAACCGAAGAGGCCGGTATCAGAGTAAGAGGTGTTGAACGTCTGGAAACTGTGGCAGAGATTATGCTCCACAGCAAGCGTAGCCAGCCTGCTGGACTGATTCTGTAAATAAGGAGATATACCATCAGCCATTTCAGTCTTACAGCTTCCTCACAGCTCAAATTCTTTCCAACTGAGCTATTTTCACAAAGACCACAGACAAGACAGAGTGGAACACTTTGCTGAAGGAGAGCTTAATTTAGGCCCTTCATGTGGTCAACAGATGAGATTCACTGGTGGAAACGCCACAGACAATAGCCTAAGAGTCCATCCAGCAAAACCATTTCCTTTCCCAACCGCAGATTAGAAGCTGGTATGCATACCACTGTAGGAGTGGGAGAAAATGGGAAGTGCAAGGTCTCCCAGTAGCAGGGGTTAGCACAGTTAGGCAGGCCAGACAGGTTTCAGATGAGAATGGATGTAACATTGGGCTTTTAAACAAGTTCCATCTGCTTTGCAGTTGTAAGACAAGCTTGCATCATGAGACTATAGACTGCTCTGTCCTCCTTCCATCACTGCCCCCACTGAGTGGTTAGTTTGTGAGGGTAGCTGAGAATTCATCAGCTAAACCTCTTCCAAACTTAGCAGAGAAGGCTCAGTTCATCTCCCAGCATCACCTCTTAAGAACTGTCCTGGATTAGCCTCGATTACACTTCTATCCTACTTTCCAGACTCCTGACCACTTCACAGTTGGAAGCTAACCACAACAGCCTCCCATAAATCACATTCACCCAGGGTCTCCGTAGTATTTCATATTAAAAGACTCCAGGATCTCCCGCTCACAAGCCTCTTACCTTGCCACCTCCAAACGTGCGGTCATAGCGTCCAATGATAGCATTAGCCACATTGAGGACAACATTATCTGGATCAGCCCATCCTGGCCCCTCCACAGCAAGAGCAATATGGGCAACGGGCAGAGCATCATCTCTGGCACGGATCTAGAAAATCATCAAGGAGCAGGGAAGACATGCATGAGCACTGTGGCTTTGTCTGCAGCCTGCTGCAATGCCAGGTTGACAAACTGGAGGACTTGATGTTATCCCAGTGAAATGAAATAGTCTCAGGCACTACTGAGCAGGAACCAGCTGCTCCGACATGAGTTTTCCAGCAGATGATGTAACAGCCTCACTTTCCTAATAGATTTGGGTCCTATCTAAAACCCAACACATTGTGGCAATAAGCCCCAAGAACAGAACACAGAGGCACTACTAAGATGATGCATCACAATTTCTCTGCGATATACGAACAGGTTTTTTCTCTCAGAAGCAGCTATAACTGGTTTCACATTCATTCAACAGTTTGGCAACAGCTGCTTGTTTTGTTTGGTAGCAGAACAACTTTACCTCACTCCCTGTGAAGCGACAGCGTGGGAGGATAGGCACAGCATCATCTTTGTATGTAAAAGGCACTCCACTGAAGTGTTGCCTAGCTACATCTACCAGCTCTTTGTGGGAAATACCTGGCAATGGGAAAGAGAGAGATTTGCAGTCTCAAACAACTTCATTTAACAAAATCATATGATTTTACATTAGAGATGTGTGACAGGGGTTTGATCACCAGCTTGAAAACAGCCAGGCTTCCCAGAGTCACAAGGATCTAGAACTTACCTCCAGCAGCTGCCAGGACCATACGAGGTGCCTTGAAGTGAGTATCAACATATGAAGCTAGGTCTGCTCGAGTCAAATGCCTAGAAAGAACACAGAGAGACCCAGTATATCAGCATCTCTGAGTTGGAGGGATGAGAAGCTTAGGAGAAGCAAGTTCACAGTGCAGAGACAGCAGTGATGTTGTCGATTCTCTTAGTTGTACGGTAACAATACTTTTTAGAAGCAAGACTGCGCTGTCTGTGCTTTCGCTGTGCTCTAATTCCAGAACACAGAAAATGCAAAACGGTGGCCAAGATGGAGAGTTAAGGATAGACTTCAATACAGACTAGAGAGTACTGAGCCTGGTCACTGAGCTACCAGTGCCCTAACAGGTGTGTATGCTCAAGGCTGCTGCTTTAATGAGCACCCCTAGCTCTTAATTTCTCTAACAGTGTCAAATTGACAAGTACGGGAGAAGGTTTAACCTGGCCCTACCAACCTTACATCTTGTGTGAGGGGGATTCTAGAGAAGAATGTGTGCAGCATTATGCTTTCACTAGCACCAACGGGGAAAACACAGTCAAGACACAATGAGAAGCCCACGGGCACAGATCATCTCTGTATACAGACTGTTTCCTCCTGCAGTCACCACTACTGAGACGTAGCAGTCGTGCACCCCAAGGACTGAACCTACGGGCTGTGTACCGCATCCAGCCTGTTGCTCACTTGATGTTCTCTGTGGTCCCCTCAACAGTGCGGGCCAGTGCAGTCCCCTGGAAAGCAGTGGCATGAAGGTAATCAAAGGTAACATCGGTCAAGTCGTTGTCGATTTCTTTCAACTCCTGAAGGATGACACCACGTTCCTTCTCGATCTGAGACTCCTCCAGTGCGCAGTTCTGCACAATATCAGCCAGAAGCTCTACAACTGCAACACATTTCCTATGTTAGCAATCCCGCTGCCTGACTGCTACCCAGTGCTGCTGAAAGGAGAAAAGACACACAGGCAGCTGGGGCACCGCAAGAGGAGTGAGCAACAAACCACACTGGGGAGGGGATGCAACATAATAGAGATGAGTACTACACATTCCCACAACATCAGAGAGGGACAAACAACACTGTTTTAGCATGAAGTCTCCAAATCAGCTTGCCAAGCATCACTGCCAGCGGAAAGCAGGCAACAACTGCAGAGGGTGAAGCATGTCAGAAGCAGGGTACTGTTGCAGAAACACACTGAATCCTTACAGAGAGCTTGCGACATCTACAGTGTAGCCCACATCTACAGCAGGGCCCATAGCTCTGACTCAAATCATCACCTCTGGACAGAACAGAGCCAAAGAGCCTGCACATGGTAGTACAGAACACAAGCAACACCCGCAAGAGCTACACTGAGCACTCCTGACACAATAGCTGTCGCTGACCTCAGTTTCTCAGCTCCGTAAGACAAACACAGACTACTGAAACCCCCCTCTCCCCCCTGGCAATATAGTGCAGCCTGACATAACAAGAGTTTTGCAAAACCAGTTTTAGGAACACATGAACTTGCAGCCTTGAAGCACCATGTCATGGCAGTGCTCTCTTCAACTACCAACTAGAACCTCCAATTTACTGCTCAGACATAACTTCATTCCCATGTCTGTTGTTAGAAAGGATGCTGGTGGGAGAAACACAAGCACATGCACTTGCTTCATCCTTAACCTCCGAATCAGACTTTGCCTGCTGGCCATCCTACCTTTGGGCATGTCCTTGGACAAGGCTTTTATGTAATAGGCAGTCTGCTCCCGTGAGGTGTACCCATTCAGGTGAGCACCCATACTCTCCACCTCCTTCTCAAAGGCAGCGCAAGGACGCTTCTTTGTGCCCTAAAGAAAACAGATAAACACAATTATGAAATGAACAGATTTCCCTCTCGGGCAGAACTAAAGCAAGGAAAAGAGCAATAAGGACCTAAAACAATAAAACCTGTCACGTAATTCATAAAAGCCAAGAGCAAGTGCAGAAAACAAGAGATTTAAAACTTGGCTTATTTATTCCAGCTAAAGGATGGTCGAAGCATATTTGGAAAGACCAGTAAAAACCCAGCAGGGAAGGAGAAGACCTACACTAAGAGACAACAGCAGCTGAAGATCACATCAGTGGAAGTGAACCAAGAACAAGTCTAAACCAAAAGTAAGCAGGTTTCTAGCTAGCCAAGCAGCAATATTCAGAAGCCGCCAGAATAGGAGCAGAAAACCACTTCTAATACAGAGCTCATCTCTTAAGGAACAAGCCAGATGCTGCAGTTGCCTATGATGGCACAGGCTGGACTCGAGTCAGCAAGCTCCAGGCTTAGATGCCTTCTGCCTTAGGGCTGTTCAGCAGACACTTACACTATTAGAAAAGTAAGAGCTGTAGCCTCTAAACTTTGCCAGTCCACTAAGAAAACTAAAGAAAAATAAATGGCTACAGGAAACGCTGCTTTGAGCTCTGCCTGCTAACCTGAAGAAACATGCTTCATAACATAGTCCTATATGTGCACTATACAGTGGCTGCAACGGTCAGGGATTGGAACCACAGCATCAGAGACTCAGTCTCACTTGTAACTTAAAACTTTTTTCCTTTAAGAAGGAAAATACCAACTAGTAAATAAGAGTTGCCTTAATTCATGCATGCTTGCAAGCTGCCGTATATTCAAACAAAGAACACCATAAAGTCTAGGTGCCTTTTGAAGTTTATTTTTATACTACGTGCAAAGTCTCTGGGACGCAGATGACCCACTTTGCACTCTCTTTTATCAGCTACAGTCTCCGAAGCGGAAGCACAATATATAAGTAAATATTTAGAACAGCTCTCCACGCAGTCCTGTGCCAGACCTAGCATACCTCCTTACCTTAAAGGCCAGATGTTCCAGGAAGTAACCAGCCCCGTTGTTCTTCTCGTTTTCATGGCGGCTCCCTACCCCAATCCACACACCCACCTAACAGCAAAAGCATCAAGTACACATATTAGAAAAGAAAACAAACAGCATGCTCAAGCCTCATGCCACAAATGTAACAGCAGGGACAAGAAGTCTCCTCCACAGACACTGCACTAGTAGCACCAAAATAAGAACAAGCATCAGCAACTGTTTCCCGTACACATTTTGACTTTTTGTCTAGCAGCTTTGCAAAAGCATTTGCTAGTTTTGCCAGAGATATAACTACTACTGGCCACTTAATGCTTACACACAAACTGTAAGGCTGAGAAAACTCGAGTGCAAAAGCTCGACTACAGACTTATACAAAGCCAGGCTAGGCCTTCTACTGCTACATTAATCCCACCAGTTAACAAAAAGAAGTAGCACGGTCTCTGTCAAAAGATTCGGTTCAAATAGGGGTTTGTCACTTTTGGAAGACCAGCTGCAGACTGGTTTTCCAAAGGCAAGGCTGACTGCTTCAAGTATGCCCTCAATCTATCTTAACCTTACCGTACATGTTGGCTGATTGGACTCCTCTGAAGCTACACGGAGACCATTGTCCAGAGTGGTGACTTGGGTCTCAGGGATATTATGGAGTGTCTGGGCATAGGTGGCAGCACCTCGGTTCCTTGTCAAAGTCAATAAAGCTGCCTAAAAGAAAAACGGCTGTCATGCTAACCAGCAGCTCCCCTCTGCAGGGCAGCCCTCCAGAACGCAGGCTGCTGGGCACACAGCTGACCAAAGCTAGGCCAGACAAGCTCTTTCACGTTTATATTGAGGAGTTCCTGCTACACACCGTTCATTAACCGGAGGGCTGGAAACCCTCCGCAGAGCCAGAGGTTTCAAGCAGGTCGAAAACCTCAGCGAAGAGTCCCATAAACCGGTCAAAACCCGATACTGGGGCTGAGGCGGGGAGCGGACAGCAGGCCCCCGGCAAGCCCCGCAAAGG
>NW_008824598.1:44366-46205 GCF_000699105.1 Pygoscelis adeliae
TGCTGCATTCGTGTGCTGAGGTCCGCCTAAGGGAGACAGACAGGGAGGGGTTGGCTTGGCTGCCCCGCCTCCTTCACAGTGATGGGGACAGCGAGGCTGGGTGCTTACCGAGGCCTGGTGCCGCTCCCTGCTGATGTGGGTCATGGCGGCGTGCACCGAGGGGAAGAAGCAGTGCTTGGTGATGGCCGAGCTGAAGAAGTTGCCCTGCTCCAGCTGGGTGAGGACGGGCACTGTGTGGAGGGAGAAACATCTGAAGCCATGGCACCAGGCTGAGCCCACCGCCCCCCACCCAGAGCGGCCTCCCTCCCCCTGCGCTGCAGGGGCACTGGGGCCATCACCAGGGATCCAGCTGCCTTGCCGGGGGCTGTGGGGCTCAGACTGGATCCCTGGGACAACCTGCAGCACCTGTCCCCTGGGAAAGGCCTGGGGATGGGGACACCACGGAGGGAGCCCCAGGCCAGCAGCTGTGTCCCGAAGGGGTGGGCACACCCAGCAGGGGCTGATAGCTCTGCAGAGCCTCCTCACCCGGGCAGCCGGCAACGAAGACGTCCACTTCTATCTCACGGAAATCCCTGAAGATCTGCAAACAGCAGAAAACGTTTCGCCCGGGAAGAGGGATGGGCAGCAGCCATCAGGCCACCCCGCAGGGCCCTGGGGACACCCTCGGCAAGGCTGCTGGCCCGCCTGCTCCCCCTGGCCACTCACATTCTTCAGGATCTTGATGGAGACGGTGTCCACGAAGTTGACAGAGCTGAAGTCCAGGATGATGGCGTGGAAGCCGGGCTGGGGCAGCCCCAGGCTGCGCAGGGGGGGCTCTGGTGGTCCGCTGCCCTCCGCCCCGCTCAGCTCGATCACCGCCACGCCCGGACCGTTAACCCTGTCCTCCGCACCCTGGGGAAGGGAAGGAGTCCTGGCCTCCCTGCACGGGGCCTGGCGGCACCCCCGGCGCCGCTGGCCAGGCAGCGTGCCTCCCCACAAGCTTGCCCTGCCCTATAGCACAGGGGGGCCTGGCAAGGCCCTTTGGCTGTCCTAGGGCACAGGCAGTGGGTGGCCCCGGGAGCGGGTGCCTCACTTGCACCTTCACCCACTTTTGGGCTCTTTCCGGAGGCGCCGGGACCCACCCCTCTCCCGGATGACACTCTCCAGAGCCAGGCTCGTTAGCTGGTGCCAGGTCAGCCTTTGCTCTCACTCTTAATTCTGATTAACTCACCAAGTAGCTAATGAATGACTCACCACCTAATCATTAACGGCCCGGCTTTCCCTGCTGACCTTGGGTGTGACACCGTGGCCCAGCCCTGTCCCAGTGCCTCTTCTCACCCGGTGGCCCCCGACTGAACGGGGGCCCCACGGGCCACCGAGCCTGGGGAATGCACGGGCAGGCGGGCCAGAGCCAGGCAGGGAGGCGGTGCAGGGTGGCACCAGAGGGGTCCCCTGCAATGGGGAAGCACCTTTTGCCTCTTTGCCTTCGCCTTCTCAGCTTTCTTCTGCTGTTTCTTCAGCTTCTTGAGGGCCTTCTTCTTCTTCTCGATCAGGCGGTCCACGTTGATGCCGCTCTGCAAAACAATGCAGCCCTGTGTCCCCAGACGCCCCACCGCCACCCTGGTGCCAGCAGGCGGCAGGTGTGGGGAGCACCAGGGGGCTGGTGGCTCTCCTACCTTCTTCTTCAGGGCCTCGGCGTACAGCTCCACGTTGGCAAAATAGAGGGTGGAGGAGGAGCAGAAAATCTTCACACCGGGGACCTCCTGTGCCTAGGGGCAGATGGGGAGGGTGCTACCCCAGGGACGGAGCCCCCTGCTCTCCTTCCCTCCCTCCCTCCCCCAAAATGCCCCCCGCTCCTTT
>NW_008824598.1:46421-49303 GCF_000699105.1 Pygoscelis adeliae
GGTGCTTTGAACTGCCCCCCCCCATTGCAGGTGCTTCTTCTCCCACCCCCCGGTGCTGTTACCATCTGGTATTCAGCCACGTCCCTGTAGACATCAGTGTCGGCGATGCGCCCCAGGATGGAGTAGTGGGGGCTGCGGGGAGCAGAGCAAGGGGCTGAGGTCACCACGGGCTTCCCCTGCCCTCAGGATGCCGCACCGGCCCCAGCCCCGGGGTACTCACAGCTGGGTGCGGAAGATGACGGTGAGCAGTCCAAAGACCACCGAGGCCCCCAGGCCAATGTCCAAGTTCAGCATGAGGGTGGCCACAAATGTCACAATCCAGACCATCTGGAGGGGGGTACATGGTCAGCTGCGGCATGGCCTCCCTGCCAGCACCTGCAAGCCTCAGGGAGGATGGAGAAACCCTCTCCAGGGACAAGAGCAAAGCCCCGGGGCCGGTCAGCGCCTTACCAGGTCCACCCGGTTGGACTTCCAGAGCACGCGGAGGTCATTGAACTGCTTGAACATGCCCTTGAGGTTGACGATGATGATGGCAGCCAAGATGGCCTAGGAGAGAAGTCCCTGCAGCTATGAGGATGCTGACAGCAGGTCTTGGGGGGGTCCTTGGCTGTTCCCCTGCCACACCACCTTGCCATGGGACAGGCACAGGGGTGGGACATGGCATGGAGGCTGTGGGAGCAGATGTACCTTGGGCAGGTCCCGGAAGAGCTCTCCGATCTTCAGAATGGTCACCAGGATGACCAGGGATGCAATGACACCAGCTACCTGAGGGGAAGGAGAGCGGGAGGCAAGAGGTGAGCTCCCCGCCACTCGCTGTGCCCCTGGTCCAGCCCCACGGAGCTGGACCCACCTGACTGTTGCCCCCTGTGCTCTCCTGCACCAGGCTCCGCGACATGGAGCAGCTGATGGCGAAACACTGGAAGAAGCCCCCCAGGAAGTTGCAGAGGCCCAGCGCGATCAGCTCCTGCAGGGACAGAGAAGTGGGAGGGGAGCACCATGCCTTCCCCCAGCTGCAAGTACAAGCTTGGTTTTCACCCAGGGAAGGGGCCCTGCGCGTTGGAGCATCACCTGGTTGCTGTCCACTTTGTAGCCATGCTTCAGGGCAAAGATCTTGCCCAGGGAGATGCAGATGGCGTAGCCCACCACAGCAATGGCAAAGGCATTGCCCGCCACCTGCCCAAAGTACCTGACGTTAGGGACCACAGGCGCCTTCAACCTACAGCCAAGACAGGGAGACGGGGATCAAAAGGGGGGTCCCATGGGCGGCATGGTGCCCTGGCACAGCCACCCTCACCGCTTGGCCCTGCTCACCCGCTGGGGATGTTGCCCACCACGGAGATGCCAAACTTGGCGTTCAGGTTGACGCCGTAGGAGATGCCGGTAGAGATGATGATCTGGGGGAGGATGGCTGGAGTGAGGCAGAGCCTTCCTGTGCAGGGACCGTGGTGGAGGAGGAGAAGGGGACGCATGCCCTGGAACTGCACTCACGAAGGCACCCCATCCCACCCCTCCCCACCCTCGAGGGGATAGGGCCATCCATGGCTGTGTCCCCACAGGGAGCTGGGGCAGCTCTGGGTACCGTGACAAGCTCGATGGGGATGGGCATGGGCAGCTTGGCAGCGAATTTGTGGTTGAGCTCTTTCACGATGAAGATGGCCACCATGGCAATGATGGCTGTCACCAGCGTGCCCACATTGGTGTCTGGCAGCTTCTGGCAGATCTCGATGAAGGTCTAGAGGACACAGGAGGAAGGAACGGGCTCAGGAAAGCAGATGCCTCCCCGGCAGGTTTTTGAGGGCCTCTGTGTGCCCCACAGGTGAGTGCCTGGGGGTCCCAGGGCAGCAGCAAACTCCCACTCACCATGAACAGCGAGAGCGGCCCTGAGTGCTCGCCCAGGGAGACCCCAAAGACGTTCTTGAGTTGGGAGACGAGGACATGCACAGAGGCAGCAGTGGTATAGCCACGCACCAGTGGGTCCGAGAGATAGGTCACCACGAAGCCAAACTGCAAGAAGCCCAGGGCCACCTGGAAGGAGAGGTGGCAGGAGGAGTGCCCCGCAGCTCGCAGCCACAGGGCACCACGGACCCCTGTTCCCTGCCAGGCTGGGCTGGGGCCCATTACCTGGAAGATGCCTGTCAGGACAGTGATGGTGGCCACCAGCTCCACCCTGGCAGCGTCACGCTGTTCCTCATTGACCATCGTGATGTTGGTGCCGTTGACGGACTCCAGGAAGTTCTCACTGGGCACCAGGGAGTCTGTCAGACTCCCGATCATGACGGAGATGACAGCAAAGGGGCCTGGGGACAGGCAGGGTGTGGGCAGAGAGCCCAAGATCAGCACCAGGACCTCTCTGAGGTCCACAGGCACCTGTCCTCTTGGGCTGGGGTCAAAGTGCACCCACTGTGCTTTGGCTCTGCTATGGCCAACCACCTTCTTGGTGGGGCAAATTAAAGGCAAGAAAGGTCCCCCCCAAACCATTGATGTGGCAATGCTGTGCCATGGATTAAGGCTTGCCCCCCTCATCCTCCCTCCCTCCCCACCATCCCCGGGGGAGCACGTGGTCCCTCAGCTCACCCACGGAGTTGTGCCTGGACGTCCCGAAGAAGAAGTAGAGGAAGACGGGGTAAAAGGAGGAATAGAGACCAGTGACAGGCGGCAGCCCGGCCAGCAGTGCGTAGGCGAGACCTGGACATGGGGGAGCAGGGAGAAATGTCACGGATGGCCAAGCCCTGGCCCCCTGCCTGCGGGGAGCCCCCAGCAGCCTAGGCATGACATTGCTCACCCTGGGGCAGGTGCATGATGCCCACGCTGAAGCCCGAGGCGATGTCCCCCAGGAGCCAGTCCTTGACTGGGTAGCGGGGCAGCCAGTCCAGGCAGGGCAG
>NW_008824598.1:49321-50259 GCF_000699105.1 Pygoscelis adeliae
TGGGGGGGGAGGGGGGCAGCCAGTACAGGCAGGGCAGGAATCGAAAGAGCAGGGACTTGGCGGTAGAGGCCGAGCATCTGGTGGGGAAGGAGCAGGAGCTGGGGCTGAGCACAAGTGTGGGGGCTTGGGGAGATCAGCAGGGGTGGACGGGGTCCCATGGGAAGCAATGGGTCCTGTGGGACCCCCAGATCCATCTGGAGCCAGGTGTCTGTCCAGGCAGGAGGACAGAGTGGGGACACGGGTGTTTGGGCTTGGGGGAACCAACCCCCGGGTCTGCACCGTGTCTACCACGGGGACTGGGACAGCCAGAGCCAGTCTCCCCATGGCAGTGGGGCTGGGGCACACGGTGCCCAGCAGGGTCCAGGCACACCCCTCCAGCCGGCACGGTCCTACCTGGTCTTGCGGAGACAGCCACGCAGCGAGGGCTTGGCAGGAGGTTTCCGCTGCGCCACCTCCTCCAGGTCGGCCTCACTCAGCACGTTGTGGGGCACCCGGTGGCTCAGCACCATCTCCGCCGCCATGGCCGCCCAGCCCTCTCGTGTGCCAGCCCACTGTGGAGAGACAAGGGACAGAGCAGCCACATCCCCAAGGCCAGGGGCATCTAGCACCCTACCCACCCTGCAGTCCCTCCTGCAGCCCCGCTCGCCCCACAGAGCCATCCCATCCTGGCCAGGCATGCAGGATTGGCCCTGAGGCCAGGGGTGAGCCGAGTTTTGGGAGTCCTGCAGCAGCAGCTCGCACCGGAGAGCGGCAGGCAGCTGGCATGTGGTCAGGGAGGGAGCCAAGG
Source organism: Pygoscelis adeliae (assembly GCF_000699105.1). Taxonomy (NCBI): domain Eukaryota; kingdom Metazoa; phylum Chordata; class Aves; order Sphenisciformes; family Spheniscidae; genus Pygoscelis; species Pygoscelis adeliae. The sequence continues at coordinate 50,109 of NW_008824598.1, forward strand.
CCTCGGCAATCAGCACTGCCTGCTCCTGCCCCACGCCGGCCCCATCTGCCCGTCCGGGGTGCACTGGTGGAGGCTGCTGGCAGTGCTGCCTCCGGGGGGCTCCCCCTCCACCTGCCCACACAGAATACCCCCTCCTCGGTGCCAACCACCC
>NW_008824598.1:50537-51269 GCF_000699105.1 Pygoscelis adeliae
CCCACTTGCGACCAGATCCATGAGCCGCTCATGGAGTGCCCAAGGCTGTGCCAGCCCGAGTCCCTGCTTTCCTCCCAGCCCTCCTACCTGCTGTGCCCAAGCCAGTCAGGTGCCGCCAGGCGGATGCACGCTCTGCTCCCTCTTATTAATACCTGCCTGTGATCTTTGAGACACCGCTCCCTGCTCCTGCCCTCCCTCCTGCCCTGCCGAGAAGCTGCCTGCTTCCCAGCCCTGCTGCTGTGTGGTACCCGCCACGCTCCTCCAGTGCCCTGTTGTGCTGGGTGCCCTGGCTGTGGAAGGGCCAGGGCTGTCAGCGCTGTTCCCAGGGACATGCCATCCTGGGGACTGTCCTGGCCAGCCTTGGCCGCTGGCCCACAGCTGTGCCCAGGGTGCCGCCATGCCCCAGCGCCCGTGCCAGGTGCAGGGCAGGGGTCTTCTTGCCGCTGGGCACATCCTGGTGCCAACCTCCTGCCAAGGGCTGCCAGTGTTCACCTCCCCGGGGCACTGCTTGGGGTCCCACCATCACCCTCCTGTGCCCCCAGGGCTCCCACAGGTGTCCCCCCCACTGCCCCATGTCCCGGAGAAGGAGCCGTGCCTGGGGCAAGGAGGGTTACCCACAGCCTCCAGCCGTGGCATCTGAGGTACTTTCCATGGGCTCAGGCCCCTGTTTACCTGCTGGAAATGGGTGTGCTGTGCCCTGTGGACTGCCCCCCTCTACCTCAGCACACAGAC
>NW_008824598.1:51379-51687 GCF_000699105.1 Pygoscelis adeliae
GGGCTCCACCACAGCCTGGTACTGCTAGTGGTTTTGGAGCATTTCTGAGTCATACTTGGCCCAGGCCTGCAGGGACACAGCAGTGGAAATGCAGGCACCCATGGGCTGGGCTGACTGGCGCCAGGATGCAGGGCGAAGCCACTGGGCAGGGCAAGGCAGGGCAGGCGCTGGGTAGTCCCAGGTGCCCTGGGTGGTGGGATGGGGCTGATGTGTGGCACGAGTGGTGACACCCAGGACTGTGCTCTCTGAGGTCAGAGAGACTCATTCCGGCCCTGGCTGGCTGGGTCGGGGGCAGTCTGTGGCCACCC